>NC_041386.1:638762758-638780855 GCF_002162155.2 Triticum dicoccoides
AACCTGACGTGTGGGGTCCACACGTCAGTGACAGGGGGGTTAAACAGGGTTAGTTTAATCCTAATTAGGGGTTAGTGGCGCTGGGGCCCACTGGTCAGTGTCAGGGGGTTAACTAACAGTGGTTAGCGCTAATGATGTCCACCTGGCCGACGGGGCCCACGCGTCAGTGACCCTGGGGGGTCAAACCCCAGGTCGGACAAGTCAAACCCCACCGGCGACATGACGCCGGCGAGGTCCGAGACGGCGGCGTGATGCGGGATCGCGCTACAGGGCACGGGCGAGGCTGTGCTTGGGCTCGTTGGAGAGCCCTTGCTCCCGCGCGTCGAACGGTGGTGGTGGCCGTGCCTGAGGTGGCCGGAGTCGACGGCGGCGAGCTCGGCTGCGGCCGCCGGGGTTCGGTCGTGCACGAAAACGGGGTTGGAGCTCGAAGGCGAGCGAAGCGAGGCGCTAGGGATGCTCTATGGAGCCTTACGAACTCGTTGGACTCGCCGGGGTGACCAAATGGTCACCGGAGCTGCGTCGATGGTGAGCTCGGCGACGGCGGAGGTTCGGCCGTGGTGGGGAGGAGGCTACGGTGAGGGAACGAGGGGGAGAAGAGGGGGAAACGGTGGTGTAGCTCACCGCGGTTGCAGTGGGCGTCGAAGCGGGCTCGGGGACGCGCTGGAGACGGCGAATCGACGGCGACGGTGGTTGGAGCCCGAGGAGGGGAACGGCGACGTGGCGGCGATGCAGGGCTTCCGGAGACCCGTGGAGCGGTGGGGAGGAAGAGGAGGTCGAGGCGGAGCCGCTGAGCTAGTCGGGGGAGCGAGGGGTGGCCGGAGACGGCTGCTGTGGCGAACGGCGGCGACGGTGGTGTTCGGCCGTGTGAGAGAGAGAGCAAGGGAGAGGAGGGGAGAGCAGGCAGGCAGGCAGAGAGGTGGCGTGGCGCGGTGGCGCGCGCGCGCGCCGGCCACACTCCCCTCCCTCTGTCGAGGACGAAGACGACAGAGGAGGGAGGCGGGCTGGGCCGCCTGCTAGCTGGGCCGGCCAGCTGGCTGGGCCGGCCAGCTGGCTGGGCTACACAGGGAGGAGCCCAGGTAAGTTTCTCCCTTTATTTATTTTTCTGTTTTCTAATTTCTGACATTTGTTTTGATTTAAATAATATATTAAATCATTTATTTAACTTATGCCAATTTTTGCAGGAGCTAGATATATTATTCCAGAGCTCCTTTATAAATGGCATAATATTTGGACATATATTAATATATATAATTAATATATTTCCAATACAAATATTTATGTATTAATTCCAAATGCCCAAAATAAATACCTATGAGCTCTTAAAAATATTGGTTTGATTTTTATCTCTCCCCAATATTTTCAGAGAGCAACATGAGCATTTTCTTGGACCCTTTTGGAGAAATTTTTATTTGGGTCATTTTAAAAATGATTCTGAGGGTTTCACAGATCCCCATTTCAAGTTTCTGATGAAAGAGTAACATGATGCAACACTCTAATGCATGACTAGCTAGGGTGTGACATCCGGTAACCCTCTCGGTATTCCGGTAAAATCCCGATTTCACCCGGAACACTTCCGATATCCAAATATAGGATTCCAATATATCAATCTTTATGTCTCGACCATTTCGAGACTCCTCGTCATGTCCGTGATCACATCCGGGACTCCGAACAACCTTCGGTACATCAAAAATGCATAAACTCATAATATAACTGTCATCGTAACCTTAAGCGTGCGGACCCTACGGGTTCGAGAACAATGTAGACATGACCGAGACACGTCTCCGGTCAATAACCAATAGCGGGACCTGGATGCCCATATTGGCTCCTACATATTCTACGAAGATCTTTATCGGTCAGACCGCATAACAGCATACGTTGTTCCCTTTGTCATCGGTATGTTACTTGCCCGAGATTCGATCGTCGGTATCCAATACCTAGTTCAATCTCGTTACCGGCAAGTCTCTTTACTCGTTCCGTAATACATCATCTCACAACTAACATGTTAGTTGTAATGCTTGCAAGGCTTATGTGATGTGTATTACCGAGAGGGCCCAGAGATACCTCTCCGACAATCGGAGTGACAAATCCTAATCTCGAAATACGCCAACCCAACATCGACCATTGGAGACACCTGTAGTACTCCTTTATAATCACCCAGTTACGTTGTGACGTTTGGTAGTACCCAAAGTGTTCCTCCTGTAAACGGGAGTTGCATAATCTCATAGTCATAGGAACATGTATAAGTCATGAAGAAAGCAATAGCAACATACTAAACGATCGGGTGCTAAGCTAATGGAATGGGTCATGTCAATCAGATCATTCTACTAATGATGTGACCTCGTTAATCAAATAACAACTCATTGTTCATGGTTAGGAAACATAACCATCTTTGATTAACGAGCTAGTCAAGTAGAGGCATACTAGTGACACTTTGTTTGTCTATGTATTCACACATGTATTATGTTTCCGGTAAATACAATTCTAGCATGAATAATAAACATTTATCATGATTATAAGGAAATAAATAATAACTTTATTATTGCCTCTAGGGCATATTTCCTTCAGTCTCCCACTTGCACTAGAGTCAATAATCTAGATTACACTGTAATGATTCTAACACTCATGGAGCTTTGGTGCTGATCATGTTTTGCTCGTGGAAGAGGCTTAGCCAACGGGTCTGCAACATTCAGATCCGTATGTATCTTGCAAATCTCTATGTCTCCCACCTGGACTAGATCCCGGATGGAGTTGAAGCGTCTCTTGATGTGTTTGGTCCTTTTGTGAAATCTGGATTCCTTTGCCAAGGCAATTGCACCAGTATTGTCACAAAAGATTTTCATTGGACCCGATGCACTAGGTATGACACCTAGATCGGGTATGAACTCCTTCATCCAGACTCCTTCATTTGCTGCTTCCGAAGCAGCTATGTATTCCGCTTCACATGTAGATCCCGCTACGACGCTTTGTTTAGAACTGCACCAACTGACAGCTCCACCGTTTAATGTAAACACGTATCCGGTTTGCGATTTAGAATCGTCCGGATCAGTGTCAAAGCTTGCATCAACGTAACCTTTTACGATGAGCTCTTTGTCACCTCCATATACGAGAAACATATCCTTAGTCCTTTTCAGGTATTTCAGGATGTTCTTGACCGCTGTCCAGTGATCCACTCCTGGATTACTTTGGTACCTCCCTGCTAAACTTATAGCAAGGCATACATCAGGTCTGGTACACAGCATTGCATACATGATAGAGCCTATGGCTGATGCATAGGGAACATCTTTCATATTCTCTCTATCTTCTGCAGTGGTCGGGCATTGAGTCTTACTCAATTTCACACCTTGTAACACAGGCAAGAACCCTTTCTTTGCTTGATCCATTTTGAACTTCTTCAAAATTTTGTCAAGGTATGTGCTTTGTGAAAGTCCAATTAAGCGTTTTGATCTATCTCTATAGATCTTAATGCCTAATATGTAAGCAGCTTCACCGAGGTCTTTCATTGAAAAACTTTTATTCAAGTATCCCTTTATGCTATCCAGAAATTCTATATCATTTCCAATCAGTAATATGTCATCCACATATAATATCAGAAATGCTACAGAGCTCCCACTCACTTTCTTGTAAATACAGGCTTCTCCGAAAGTCTGTATAAAGCCAAATGCTTTGATCACACTATCAAAACGTTTATTCCAACTCCGAGAGGCTTGCACCAGTCCATAAATGGATCGCTGGAGCTTGCACACTTTGTTAGCTTCCTTTGGATCGACAAAACCTTCCGGTTGCATCATATACAACTCTTCTTCCAGAAATCCATTCAGGAATGCAGTTTTGACATCCATCTGCCAAATTTCATAATCATAAAATGCGGCAATCGCTAACATGATTCGGACGGACTTAAGCATCGCTACGGGTGAGAAGGTCTCATCGTAGTCAATCCCTTGAACTTGCCGAAAACCTTTTGCGACAAGTCGAGCTTTGTAGACAGTAACATTACCATCAGCGTCAGTCTTCTTCTTAAAGATCCATTTATTCTCAATTGCTTGCCGATCATCGGGCAAGTCAACCAAAGTCCATACTTTGTTCTCATACATGGATCCCATATCAGATTTCATGGCTTCAAGCCACTTTGCGGAATCTGGGCTCACCATCGCTTCTTCATAGTTCGTAGGTTCATCATGATCTAGTAACATGACTTCCAGAACAGGATTTCCGTACCACTCTGGCGAGGATCTTACTCTGGTTGATCTACGTGGTTCAGTAGTATCTTGATCTGAAGTTTCATGATCATTATCATTGGCTTCCTCACTAACCGGTGTAGGTGTCACTGAAACAGTTTTCTGTGATGAACTACTCTCCAGTAAGGGAGCAGGTACAGTTACCTCGTCAAGTTCTACTTTCCTCCCACTCACTTCTTTCGAGAGAAACTCCTTCTCCAGAAAGGATCCATTTTTTAGCAACGAATGTCTTGCCTTCGGATCTGTGATAGAAGGTGTACCCAACAGTTTCCTTTGGGTATCCTATGAAGACACATTTCTCCGATTTGGGTTCGAGCTTATCAGGTTGAAGCTTTTTCACATAAGCATCGCAGCCCCAAACTTTAAGAAACGACAACTTTGGTTTCTTGCCAAACCATAGTTCATAAGGCGTCGTCTCAACGGATTTTGATGGTGCCCTATTTAACGTGAATGCGGCCGTCTCTAAAGCATAACCCCAAAATGATAGCGGTAAATCTGTAAGAGACATCATAGATTGCACCATATCTAGTAAAGTACGATTACGACGTTCGGACACACCATTGCGCTGTGGTGTTCCGGGTGGCGTGAGTTGTGAAACTATTCCACAGTTTTTCAAATGTACACCAAACTCGTAACTCAAATATTCTCCTCCACGATCAGATCGTAGAAACTTTATTTTCTTGTTACGATGATTTTCAACTTCACTCTGAAATTCTTTGAACTTTTCAAATGTTTCAGACTTATGCTTCATTAAGTAGATATATCCATATCTGCTCAAATCATCTGTGAAGGTGGGAAAATAACGATATCCGCCACGAGCCTCAATATTCATCAGACCACATACATCGGTATGTATGATTTCCAACAAATCTGTTGCTCTCTCCATAGTACCGGAGAACGGTGTTTTAGTCATCTTGCCCATGAGGCACGGTTCGCAAGTACCAAGTGATTCATAATCAAGTGGTTCCAAAAGTCCATTAGTATGGAGTTTCTTCATGCGTTTTACACCGATATGACCTAAACGACAGTGCCACAAATAAGTTGCACTTTCATTATCAACTCTGCATCTTTTGGTTTCAACATTATGAATATGTGTATTATTACTATCGAGATTCAATAAGACTAGACCACTCTTCAAGGGTGCATGACCATAAAAGATATTACTCATATAAATAGAACAACCATTATTCTCTGATTTAAATGAATAACCGTCTCGCATTAAACAAGATCCAGATATAATGTTCATGCTCAACGCTGGCACCAAATAACAATTATTTAGGTCTAATATTAATCCCGAAGGTAGATGTAGAGGTAGCGTGCCGACCGCGATCACATCGACTTTGGAACCGTTTCCCACGCGCATCGTCACCTCGTCCTTTGCCAGTGCCCGCTTATTCTGTAGTCCCTGTTTCGAGTTGCAAATATTAGCAACAGAACCAGTATCAAATACCCAGGTGCTACTGCGAGCTCTAGTAAGGTACACATCAATAACATGTATATCATATATACCTTTGTTCACCTTGCCATCCTTCTTATCCGCCAAATACTTGGGTCAGTTCCGCTTCCAGTGACCAGTCTGCTTGCAGTAGAAGCACTCAGTTTCAGGCTTAGGTCCAGACTTGGGTTTCTTATCTTGAGCAGCAACTGGCTTGCTGTTCTTCTTGAAGTTCCCTTTCTTCTTTCCTTTGCCCTTTTTCTTGAAACTAGTGGTTTTGTTAACCATCAACACTTGATGCTCCTTTTTGATTTCTACCTCCGCAGCTTTCAGCATTGCGAAGAGCTCGGGAATAGTCTTGTTCATCCCTTGCATATTATAGTTCATCACGAAGCTCTTGTAGCTTGGTGGCAGTGATTGGAGAATTCTGTCGATGACGCAATCATCCAGAAGATTAACTCCCAATTGAATCAAGTGATTATTATACCCAGACATTTTGAGTATATGCTCACTGACAGAACTGTTCTCCTCCATCTTGCAGCTATAGAACTTATTGGAGACTTCATATCTCTCAATTCGGGCATTTGCTTGAAATATTAACTTCAACTCCTGGAACATCTCATATGCTCCATGACGTTCAAAACGTCGTTGAAGTCCCGATTCTAAGCCGTAAAGCATGGCACACTGAACTATTGAGTAGTCATCAGCTTTGCTCTGCCAGACGTTCATAACATCTAGCGTTGCTCCAGCAGCAGGCCTGGCACCCAGCGGTGCTTCCAGGACGTAATTCTTCTGTGCAGCAATGAGGATAATCCTCAAGTTACGGACCCAGTCCGTGTAATTGCTACCATCATCTTTCAACTTTGCTTTCTCAAGGAAAGCATTAGAATTTAACGGAACAACAGCACGAGCCATCTATCTACAATCAACATAAACAAGCAAGATACTATCAGGGACTAAGTTCATGATAAATTTTAAGTTCAATTAATCATATTACTAAAGAACTCCCACTTAGATAGACATCCCTCTAATCCTCTAAGTGATCACGTGATCCAAATCAACTAAACCATAACCGATCATCACGTGAGATGGAGTAGTTTTCAATGGTGAACATCGTTATGTTGATCATATCTACTATATGATTCACGCTCGACCTTTCGGTCTCCGTGTTCCGAGGCCATATCTGCATATGCTAGGCTCGTCAAGTTTAACCTGAGTATTCTGCGTGTGCAAAACTGGCTTGCACCCGTTGTAGATGGACGTAGAGCTTATCACACCCGATCATCACGTGGTGTCTGGGCACGACGAACTTTGGCAACGGTGCATACTCAGGGAGAACACTTCTTGATAATTTAGTGAGAGATCATCTTATAATGCTACCGTCAATCAAAGCAAGATAAGATGCATAAAAAGATAAACATCACATGCAATCAATATAAGTGATATGATATGCTCATCATCATCTTGTGCTTGTGATCTCCATCTCCGAAGCACCGTCATGATCACCATCGTCACCGGCGCGACACCTTGATCTCCATCGTAGCATCGTTGTCGTCTCGCCAATCTTATGCTTCCACGACTATCACTACCGTTTAGTAATAAAGTAAAGCATTACATCGCGATTGCATTGCATACAATAAAGTGACAACCATATGGCTCCTGCCAGTTACCGATAACTCGGTTACAAAACATGATCATCTCATACAATAAAATTCAGCATCATGCTTTGACCATATCACATCACAACATGCCCTGCAAAAACAAGTTAGACGTCCTCTACTTTGTTGTTGCTTGTTTTACGTGGCTGCTACGGGCTTAAGTAAGAACCAATCTCACCTACGCATCAAAACCACAACGATAGTTTGTCAAATAGACTCCGTTTTAACCTTCGCAAGGACCGGGCGTAGCCATACTTGGTTCAACTAAAGTTGGAGAGACAGTCGCCCGCAAGCCATCTCTGTGCAAAGCACGTCGAGGGAACCGGTCTCGCGTAAGCGTACGCGTAAGGTTGGTCTGGGTCGTCTCGTCCAACAATACCGCCGAACCAAAATATGACATGCTGGTAGGCAGTATGACTTGTATCGTCCACAACTCACTTGTGTTCTACTCGTGCATATAACATCAACATAAGTAACCTAGGCTCTGATACCACTGTTGGGTTTCGTAGTAATTTCAAAAATTTTCCTACGCACACGCAAGATCATGTGATGCATAGCAACGAGGGGAGAGTATTGTCTACGTACCCAACGCAGACCGACTGCGGAAGCGATGACACGACGTAGAGGAAGTAGTCGTACGTCTTCTCGATCCAACCGATCAAGCACCGAAACTACGGCACCTCCGAGTTCGAGCACACGTTCAGCTCGATGACGATCCCCGGACTCCGATCCAGCAAAGTGTCGGGGAAGAGTTTCGTCAGCACGACGGCGTGGTGACGATCTTGATGAACTACAGCAGCAGGGCTTCGCCTAAACTCCGCTACAGTATTATCGAGGAATATGGTGGCAGGGGGCACCGCACATGGCTAAGGAATCGATCACGTGGATCAACTTGTGTCAACTTGTGTGTTTAGAGGTGCCCCTGCCTCCGTATATAAAGGAGGAGAGGAGGGGAGGCTGGCCGGCCAAAGAGGGAGGCGCAGGAGAGTCCTACTCCCTCTGGGAGTAGGATTCCTCCCCCCAATCCTAGTCCAACTAGGATTCCTCGGAGGGGAAGGGAGAGAGGGGGGCCGGCCACCTTCTCCTAGTCCTAATAGGACTAGGGGAGGGGAAAGAGGCGCAGCCACCTTGGGCTGCCCCTTTCTCCTTTCCACTAAGGCCCATGATGGCCCATATGGCTCCCGGGGGGTTCCGGTAACCTCCCGGTAACCCGGTAAAATCCCGATTTCACCCGGAACACTTCCGATTTCCAAACATAGGCTTCCAATATATCAATCTTTACGTCTCGACCATTTCGAGACTCCTGTGGCAGTGATTGGAGAATTCTGTCAATGACGCAATCATCTGGAAGATTAACTCCCAATTGAATCAAGTGATTATTATACCCAGACATTTTGAGTATATGCTCACTGACAGAACTGTTCTCTTCCATCTTGCAGCTATAGAACTTATTGGAGACTTCATATCTCTCAATCCGGGCATTTGCTTGAAATATTAACTTCAACTCCTGGAACATCTCATATGCTCCATGACGTTCAAAACGTCGTTGAAGTCCCGATTCTAAGCCGTAAAGCATGGCACACTGAACTATCGAGTAGTCATCAGCTTTGCTCTGCCAGACGTTCATAACATCTGGCGTTGCTCCAGCAGCAGGCCTGGCACCCAGCGGTGCTTCCAGGACGTAATTCTTCTGTGCAGCAATGAGGATAATCCTCAAGTTACGGACCCAGTCCGTGTAATTGCTACCATCATCTTTCAACTTTGCTTTCTCAAGGAATGCATTAAAATTCAACGGAACAACAGCACGAGCCATCTATCTACAATCAACATAAACAAGCAAGATACTATCAGGTACTAAGTTCATGATAAATTTAAGTTCAATTAATCATATTACTTAAGAACTCCCACTTAGATAGACATCCCTCTAATCCTCTAAGTGATTACGTGATCCAAATCAACTAAACCATAACCGATCATCACGTGAGATGGAGTAGTTTTCAATGGTGAACATCGTTATGTTGATCATATCTACTATATGATTCACGCTCGACCTTTCGGTCTCCGTGTTCCGAGGCCATATCTGCATATGCTAGGCTCGTCAAGTTTAACCTGAGTATTCCGCGTGTGCAAAACTGGCTTGCACCCGTTGTAGATGGACGTAGAGCTTATCACACCCGATCATCACGTGGTGTCTGGGCACGACGAACTTTGGCAACGGTGCATACTCAGGGAGAACACTTCTTGATAATTTAGTGAGAGATCATCTTATAATGCTACCGTCAATCAAAGCAAGATAAGATGCATAAAAAGATAAACATCACATGCAATCAATATAAGTGATATGATATGGCCATCATCATCTTGTGCTTGTGATCTCCATCTCCGAAGCACCGTCATGATCACCATCGTCACCGGCGCGACACCTTGATCTCCATCGTAGCATCGTTGTCGTCTCGCCAATCTTATGCTTCCATGACTATCACTACCGTTTAGTAATAAAGTAAAGCATTACATCGCGATTGCATTGCATACAATAAAGCAACAACCATATGGCTCCTGCCAGTTGCCGATAACTTGGTTACAAAACATGATCATCTCATACAATAAAATTCAGCATCATGCTTTGACCATATCACATCACAACATGCCCTGCAAAAACAAGTTAGACGTCCTCTACTTTGTTGTTGCATGTTTTACGTGGCTGCTACGGGCTTAAGTAAGAACCAATCTCACCTACGCATCAAAACCACAATGATAGTTTGTCAAATAGACTCCGTTTTAACCTTCGCAAGGACCGGGCGTAGCCATACTTGGTTCAACTAAAGTTGGAGAGGCAGTCGCCCGCAAGCCATCTCTGTGCAAAGCACGTCGAGGGAACCGGTCTCGCGTAAGCGTACGCGTAAGGTTGGTCCGGGTCGTCTCGTCCAACAATACCGCCGAACCAAAGTATGACATGCTGGTAGGCAGTATGACTTGTATCGTCCACAACTCACTTGTGTTCTACTCATGCATATAACATCAACATCAATAACCTAGGCTCTGATACCACTGTTGTGGTTTCGTAGTAATTTCAAAAAAAAATCCTACGCACACGCAAGATCATGTGATGCATAGCAACGAGGGGGAGAGTATTGTCTACGTACCCTACGCAGACCGACTGCGGAAGCGATAACACGACGTAGAGGAAGTAGTCGTACGTCTTCACGATCCAACCGATCAAGCACCGAAACTACGGCACCTCCGAGTTCGAGCACACGTTCAGCTCGATGACGATCCCCGGACTCCGATCCAGCAAAGTGTCGGGGAAGAGTTCCGTCAGCACGACGGTGTGGTGACGATCTTGATGAACTACAGCAGCAGGGCTTCGCCTAAACTCCGCTACAGTATTATCGAGGAATATGGTGGCAGGGGGCACCGCACACGGCTAAGGAATCGATCACGTGGATCAACTTGTGTCAACTTGTATGTTTAGAGGTGCCCCTGCCTCAGTATATAAAGGAGCCAAAGGGGGGAGGAGGCGCCGGCCAAGGAGGGAGGCGCAGGAGGAGTCCTACTCCTACCGGGAGTAGGACTCCCCTCCAATCCTATTCCTATTAGGATTCCCCGGAGGGGAAAAGAGGAGGAGGGGGCCGGCCACCTCTCCTAGTCCTAATAGGACTAGGGGAAGGGGGGGGGCGCAGCCCATCTAGGGAAGCCCCTTCTCTTTTCCATTAAGGCCCACTATGGCCCAAATAGCTCCCGGGGGGTTCCGGTAACCCTCTCGGTATTCCGGTAAAATCCCGATTTCACCCGGAACACTTCCGATATCCAAATATAGGCTTCCAATATATCAATCTTTATGTCTCGACCATTTCGAGACTCCTCGTCATGTCCGTGATCACATCCGGGACTCCGAACAACCTTCGGTACATCAAAAATGCATAAACTCATAATATAACTGTCATCGTAACCTTAAGCGTGCGGACCCTACGGGTTCGAGAACAATGTAGACATGACCGAGACACGTCTCCGGTCAATAACCAATAGCGGGACCTGGATGCCCATATTGGCTCCTACATATTCTACGAAGATCTTTATCGGTCAGACCGCATAACAACATACGTTGTTCCCTTTGTCATCGGTATGTTACTTGCCCGAGATTCGATCGTCGGTATCCAATACCTAGTTCAATCTCGTTACCGGCAAGTCTCTTTACTCGTTCCGTAATACATCATCTCACAACTAACATATTAGTTGTAATGCTTGCAAGGCTTATGTGATGTGTATTACCGAGAGGGCCCAGAGATACCTCTCCGACAATCGGAGTGACAAATCCTAATCTCGAAATACGCCAACCCAACATCGACCATTGGAGACACCTGTAGTACTCCTTTATAATCACCCAGTTACGTTGTGACGTTTGGTAGTACCCAATGTGTTCCTCCTGTAAACGGGAGTTGCATAATCTCATAGTCATAGGAACATGTATAAGTCATGAAGAAAGCAATAGCAACATACTAAACGATCGGGTGCTAAGCTAATGGAATGGGTCATGTCAATCAGATCATTCTACTAATGATGTGACCTCGTTAATCAAATAACAACTCATTGTTCATGGTTAGGAAACTTAACCATCTTTGATTAACGAGCTAGTCAAGTAGAGGCATACTAGTGACACTATATTTGTCTATGTATTCACACATGTATTATGTTTCCGGTAAATACAATTCTAGCATGAATAATAAACATTTATCATGATTATAAGGAAATAAATAATAACTTTATTATTGCCTCTAGGGCATATTTCCTTCAAGCACATGATGCAATCAAGCTTCTTTGCCTAAGGGTGGACCTAATTGACACCATACCAAGTGCGAACATTGCTTCAAACTGGATTCCATCCATGGAGTCGATGCAGTACACGCACTGCCTCCGTCGAGAACCTTCGTGCTACATTGTCGAATGTACAAACCAAGTAGATCATACTTCATGTGGAATCAACCCAACTTATGACATGCAATGGAAAATGTTACATTACAGTCTTCCAGGACAACATTAAAATGAGTTTCAGCAAAATTTGCAAGTTTTGGCAATTGCGGCCACTTTTCGGGCATTTATGACCAAAAAATGGAAGAAAATGGAAAATCTGGTAGAAACTTACAACCATTGTGCATGCATGCTTGATTTGGTCATGGGAGGCCATGATATATACTTAACAAAATATGAACATGGTGTGAACATGGAGGTTCCCCGACACAAGCCCTTTCGACCAAGCCTGGCACGCTTTGAGAACAGATGCTACTATACAGTGTGGTGCCTTGGTGCTGGGCGCTGCACCAACACTTAGTTTTTTTGTCCCTCAAACTGGGTCATTGCAGGCACAGTTTTAGGGACATATACTTACATCACAGAATAAACAGTAATGATCATCGCAATGACATTTTCAACACCTCTTCAACTTCAACAAAGACACCATTTCTAAGAGTGACCATCACTTCAAGTTCAACATTACTAGGAGATACAATCACTTCAAGTTCAACATCACTAAGAGCTACCACCACTTCATGTTCAACGACTGATACGTCTCCAACGTATCTATACTTTTTTTATTATTCCATGCTATTATATTATCTGTTTTGGATGTTAATGGGCTTATTTATACACTTTTATATTATTTTTGCGACTAACCTACTAACCCAAGGCCCAGTGCAAATAGCTGTTTTTTTGCCTATTTCAGTGTTTCGCAAAAAAGGAATATCAAACAGAATCCAAACGGAATGAAACCTTCGGGAGAGTTATTTTTGGAACAAACGTGATCCAGGGGACTTGGAGTGGACATCAAGAAAGAAATGATGGAGCCACGAGGCAGGGAGGCGCGCCCCACCCTCGTGGGCCCCTCGCAGCTCCACCGACCTACTTCTTCCTCCTATATATATCCATATACCCCAAAAACGTCCAGGAGCACCACGAAACCCTATTTCCACCGCCGCAACCTTCTGTACCCAAGAGATCCCATCTTGGGGCCTTTTATGAAGCTCCGCCGGAGGGGGAATCGATCACGGAGAGCTTCTACATCAACACCATAGCCTCTCCGATGATGTGTGAGTAGTTTACCACAGACCTTCGGGTCCATAGATATTAGCTAGATGGCTTCTTGTCTCTCTCTTGGATCTCAATACAATATTCTCCTTGATCTTCTTGGAGATCTATTTGATGTAACTCTTTC
Source organism: Triticum dicoccoides (assembly GCF_002162155.2). Classification (NCBI taxonomy): domain Eukaryota; kingdom Viridiplantae; phylum Streptophyta; class Magnoliopsida; order Poales; family Poaceae; genus Triticum; species Triticum dicoccoides. The sequence goes on from NC_041386.1 coordinate 638,776,292, forward strand.
TGCAGTGTGTTTGTCGAGATCCAATGAATTGTGGATTTATGATCAAGTTTATCCATGAACAATATTTGATTCTTCTCTGAAATCTTTTATGTATGATTGGTTTTCTTTGTAAGTCTCTTCGAATTATCAGTTTGGTTTGGCCTACTAGATTGATCTTTCTTGCAATAGGAGAAGTGCTTAGCTTTGGGTTGAATCTTGTGGTGTCCTTTCCCAGTGACAGCAGGGGCAGCAAGGCACGTATTGTATTGTTGCCATCGAGGATAAAAAGATGGGGTTTATATCATATTGCTTGAGTTTATCCCTCTAGATCATGTCATCTTGCTTAATGTGTTACTCTGTTCTTATGAACTTAATACTTTAGATGCATGCTGGATAGCGGTCGATGTGTGGAGTAATAGTAGTAGATGCAGAATCGTTTTGGTCGACTTGTCGCGGACGTGATGCCTATATACATGATCATGCCTAGATATTCTCATAATTATGCACTTTTATATCAATTGCTCGACAGTAATTTGTTCACCCACTGTAATACTTATGCTATCCTGAGAGAAGCTACTAGTGAAACCTATGGCCCCCGGGTCTATCTTTTATCATATAAGTTTCCAATCTATTTTACTTTGCAATCTTTACTTTCAATCTATGTCATAAAGATACGAAAAATGTTTATCTTATTATTATTATCTCTATCAGATCTCACTCTCGTAAGTAACTGTGAAGGGTTTGACAACCCCTTTATCGCATTGGTTGCGAGGTTCTTATTTGTTTGTGTAGTTACGAGGGACTTGCGTGTAGTCTCCTACTAGATTGATACCTTGGTTCTCAAAAACTGAGGGAAATACTTACACTACTTTGCTGCATCATCCTTTCCTCTTCAAGGGAGAACCAACACAGTGCTCAAGAGGTAGCAAGAAGGATTTCTGGCACCGTTGCCGGGGAGATGTACGCACAAGTCAAGACATACCAAGTACCCACCACAAACTCTTATCCCTCGCATTACATTATTTGCCATTTGCCTCTCGTTTTCCTCTCCCCCACTTCACCCTTGCCATTTTATTCGCCCTCTTTTTCCGCCCACCTTTTTACCATTTTCCCTTCTTCCAGTATGTATCTTTGTTTGTGTTTCCATGTGCCTTCTATTTGCTTGCTAAAAATCTATTGATATGGATCCACTTAAAGTGTTCTACTTGGATCATCTTCGATCCTTATGCGCTCGTGTTGAAACCTCAACTAGCCTAGTTGATGGGAAATCTTTAGATGAGCATGCTCATTTTGTGCGTCACCATTTGTCTGAAAAACGGAAACTCTTATGGGATCAAATAAATAGATGGTTGTGTTATGCTTGGAATCTTTGTGAAATTTGTGAGTTTACTTGTTGCTCTAAGACCCTAAAAAAACACCTCCCCTACCTATGTGAGTTTAACGATAATGAAATCTTATCTTCTTATGCAAAGGGTGTTTATAGTTACTACGATATCGAACAAATTGAAGAATTTGTTGCTTTTAAGGGTGCTTATGAAGTTTCTTATTTGATTGAAAAGTATGATATTACTCTCTACGAATCTGAAAATATTGACATACTTAAACATTGCTATGAAAACTATGCTCATAATGTCTATGTCAAAGAATTTATTGAAAGAATGACCGCTGCTTTGGAAGAAAATAATGATATGCATGAATCTATAGATAATTATGATTCCAATGATTTGATTGAATTATCCCTTGATGAACATGATGCTTGCTATTCTTGTGGCCATGATGCCAATATTTGTGAAGATGAATTTGCTATAGTTCCGTATGTTAAACATGAGATCGTTGCTATTGCACCCATACTTGATAGTTCCTTCGATGAAAAGAATGATTGCAATGATGTTAGTATAAATTCTATGAATGTCAACTATGCTTATAATATGCAAAACCATAAGCTTGGGGATGCTAGTTTTTCTATGTCTACTACTTGTTGCAATGATCATGATTGAGGTGATTCTTCTTATGATCTTGAAAATTTATTTAAGCCCCATGATGAATATGAGATTGATAATAATGTTTTAAATAATATTGAAAGTGTGTTTGGAAGAGTGTCGACTTTATATCCCACATATTTGGAGAATTTTCAATCTTGTGAATTTTTTGATAAAAGTGGGTCTGGAGGGGTCATGACTTTAGTTAATGTTAATCCCACTATTTTGGAAGAGTGTCAACTTTACATGCATGTGGATCATGTTGAGAATATTGTATGTGATAGCTATATTGTTGAATTTGATTATGATCCTACATGTAATTATTATGAGAAAGGAATTTATGGTTGTAGAAATTTTCTTGTTACAAAATTACCTGTCGTTATGTTGAGATTGCTATCGTTTCTTTCCGCTTCCTTGCATATGCTAGTTTTTGCTTTCTATGATAATTTGTTTGCTTATAAAATACCTATGCATAGGAAGTATGTTAGACTTAAGTGTGTTTGTCACATGTTTTATGATGCTCTCTTTGTGCTTCAATTCTTGTCTTTCATGTGAGCATCATTAAAATTATCAATGCCTAGCTAGGGGCGTTAAATGATAGCGCTTGTTGGGAGATAACCCAATATTTTTACTTGATGTTATTCAATAAATAATTCATGTAGCCTCTGTTTAGATGTGGTTTTATGATTTTAATTAGTGTTTGTGCCAAGTAGAACCTTTGGGAAGACTTGGGGGAAGTTTTTGCGATCTTGCTGTAAAAAACAGAAACTTTAGCACTCACGAGATTTGCTAACATTTTTTACTGGAGAATGCGACTAGGTTGATTATTTTTGTAGATGATTAATAGACAAATTCCTCACGTCCACCAAATTATTTCAGAATTTTTTGGGTTACATAAGTATTCGTAACCTAAAGATTACTACAGACTGTTCTGTTTTTGACAGATTCTGTTTTTCGTGTGTTGTTTGCTTATTTGGATGCATCTATGGCTAGTATCGGAGGGTATGAACCATAAAGAAGTTGGAATACATTAGGTTTAACACCAATATAAATAAAGAATTACTTCATTACAGTACCTTAAGTGGTGGTTTGTTTTCTTATAGTAACGGAGCTCATGAGATTTTCTGTTGAAGTTTTGTGTTGTGAAGTTTTCATGTTTTGGGTAAAGATTTGATGGATTATGGAATCAGGAGTGGAAAGAGCCTAAGCTTGGGGATTCCCAAGGCACCTCAAGGTAAAATTCAAGGACAACCAAAAGCCTAAGCTTGGGGATGCCCCGGAAGGCATCCCCTCTTTCGTATTCTTCCATCGGTAACTTTACTTGAGGCTATATTTTTATTCACCACATGATATGTGTTTTGCTTGGAGCATCTTGTATGATTTGAGTCTTTACTTTCTATTTTGACTGTACACACCTTTTGGGAGAGACACACATGAATCGGAATTTATTAGAATACTCTATGTGCTTCACTTATATCTTTTGAGCTAGATAATTTTGCTCTAGTGCTTCACTTATATCTTTTAGAGAACGGTGGTGGTTTTATTTTATAGAAATTATTGATATCTCATGCTTCACTTATATTATTTTGAGAGTCCTTTAAAACAGCATGGTAATTTGCTTTGGTTATGAAATTAGTCCTAATATGATAGGCATCCAAGATGGGTATAATAAAAACTATCATAAAAAGTGCATTGAATACTATGCGAAGTTTGATACTTGATGATTGTTTTGAGATATAAAGATGGTGATATTAGAGTCATGCTAGTTGAGTAGTTGTGAATTTGAGAAATACTTGTTCTAAAGTTGGTGATTCCCGTAGCATGCACGTATGGTGAACCGTTATGTGATGAAATCGGGGCATGATTTATTTATTGACTGTCTTCCTTATGAGTGGCGGTCGGGGACAAGCGATGGTATTTTCCTACCAATCTATCCCCCTAGGAGCATGTGCGTAGTACTTTGTTTTGATAACTAATAAATTTTTGCAATAAGTATGTGAGTTCTTTATGACTAATGTTGAGTCCATGGATTATACGCACTCTCACCCTTCCACCATTGCTAGCCTCGATAGTACCGTGCAACTTTTGCCGGTACCATAAACCCACCATAGACCTTCCTCAAAACAGCCACCATACCTACCTATTATGGCATTTCCATAGCCATTCCGAGATATATTTCCATGAAACTTACCATCGTTCCGTTTGTAATGACATGTTACATCATTGTCATATTGCTTTGTGGCGAAGCCACCGTTCATAATTCTTTCATACACACTAGTAGAAAAAGGGTCAAACGTGAAGCACATTAGTGCCGGTTTGATTTTGGCCCGGTACTAATGGTACCATTAGTGCCGGTTCGAACGGATTTGCATTAATGTCGGTTCGTGTTGAACCTTTAGTAGCGGTTCGTGGCACGAACCGGTACTAAAGGGGTGGTGGCAGGCTGGCGTCAGGCCGGGGGCCCACGATCACCTTTAGTACCGGTTCATGGCACGAACTGGTACTAAAGGTCTAACCTTTAGTACCGGTTCGTGGCACGAACCGGTAATAAAGGGGTCTGACCTATAGTACTGGTTCATGACAGAAACCGGCACTATAGGGCAATT
>NC_041386.1:638781208-638801960 GCF_002162155.2 Triticum dicoccoides
CGTGTGTCGCCATTTCAGTTCTGAAAAAATCAAAAGAAAATGATAAAAACTTCAAAAAATAAAATCCTTCAAGAGGTAGTTATATTACTACATCTACTAGTTAGGAAAATTTGAAGACTACAATTTGGACATGTTTTGCAAAAAGTGTAGGGAAAATGTAAAACGGCTATAACTTTTGCATATGATGTCGAAAAAAAGTATAATATATCAAAAAATTCAGCACGAAAATCCGCATCCGATGGAGACCACCTACCTGTTTGGAATTTTTTAGAATCCTCAAATTCCAAAAGGAAAAAAAGATATGGTCAAATTTCAGTTTTTTTAAAAAAATTTGGTTAAATCTGGTCAAACTACTTATTCAAGAAGTATTAATGTTACTACATAATTATTCAAGAATATTAGTGTTACTAAATAATTATTTTAATTTTTTGAATTTTGGTCAAATCTGGTCAAACTATGGTCAAACTATGGTCAAACTTATTCAAGAAATATTAGTGTTACTAAATAATTACTGTTTTTTAGAATAATAGTTTCAAACTCAAACGGTGAAATGTGTGACTTCATGCTCAAGCTAAACTCCTGAGGGTTAATAGGATTGACATCTTACTATTGTCAGGAAAACAACAAGTGCAGACTCGGAAACGAAGGAGAATAGAACCGGAAAGTTAAGTGTGCTCGGGCTAGAGTAGTGAGAGGGATGGGTGACTGGTCGGGAAGTTAGATGATTTGGAATGAGTGATCCACAGTTGAGCAGTTAAGAGAGGTGATTAGAGACTAAATCATCAAATAATTCAGAAAAATCAAAAATCAAAAAAAAATTCCAAAATTTTCAAAAAAAAATCAAAAAAAAAAAACCTTTAGTACCGGTTGGTAACACCAACCGGTACTAAAGGTCCCCCATACCAGGGCGCGAGCTCACGCCACATGATGGCACTTTAGCGCTGGTTCGTGCCGAACCGGTACTAAAGGGGGGGGGGCTTTAGTGCCCACCCTTTAGTGCCGGTTATGGAACCGGCACTAAAGGCCCTTACGAACCGGCGCTAAAGCTCCGGCGTTATGTACATGTGGCTCATGAGTCATTCCACATCCTGGTACACCGCCGGAGGCATTCACATAGAGTCATATTTTGTTCTAAAAATTGAGTTGTAATTTTTGAGTTGTAAATAAATAAAGTGTGATGATCATCATTATTAGAGCATTGTCGCAAGTGAGGAAAGGATGATGGAGACTATGATTCCCCCACAAGTCGGGATGAGACTCCGGACGAAAAATAAATAAATAAAGAGGCCATAAAAAAGAGAAAAGGCCCAAATAAAAAATAATGAGAGAAAAAGAGAGAAGGGGCAATGTTACTATCCTTTTACCACACTTGTGCTTCAAAGTAGAACCATGATCTTCATGATAGAGAGTCTCCTATGTTGTTACTTTCATAAACTAGTGGGAATTTCACATTATAGAACTTGGCTTGTATATTCCAATGATGGGCTTCCTCAAAATGCCCTAGGTCTTCGTGAGCAAGCAAGTTGGATGCACACCCACTTAGTTTCTTTTGTTGATCTTTCATACACTTATAGCTCTAGTGCATCCGTTGCATGGCAATCCCTACTCACTCACATTGATATCTATTGATGGGCATCTCCATAGCCCGTTGATAAGCCTACTTGATGTGAGACTATCTTCTCCTTTTTGTCTTCTCCACAACCACCATTCTATTCCAGCTATAGTGCTATGTCCATGGCTCACGCTCGTGTATTGCCTGAAGATTGAAACGATTTGAGAACATCAAAAGTATGAAAAAATTGCTTGGCTTGTCATCGGGGTTGTGCATGATTTAAATATTTTGTGTGGTGAAGATAGAGCATAGCCAGACTATATGATTTAGTAGGGATAACTTTCTTTGGCCATGTTATTTTGATAAGACATGATTGCTTAGTTAGTATACTTGAAGTATAATTATTTTTATGTCAACATTAAACTTTTGTCTTGAATCTTTCGGATCTGAACATTCATGCCACAATAAACAAAATTACATTGAGAATCATGCTAGGTAGCATTCCACATCAAAAATTCTGTTTTTCTCATTTACCTACTCGAGGACGTGCAGGAATTAAGCTTGGGGATGCTTGATACGTCTCCAATGTATCTATAATTTTTGATTGTTCCATGCTATTATATTATCTATTTTGGATGTTAATGGGCTTATTTATACACTTTTATATTATTTTTGGGACTAACCTACTAACCCAAGGCCCAATGCAAATTGTTGTTTTTTTTTTGCCTATTTCAGTGTTTCGCAAAAAAGGAATATCAAACGGAATCCAAACGGAATGAAACCTTCGGGAGAGTTATTTTTGGAACAAACATGATCTAGCAGACTTGGAGTGGATGTCAAGAAAGAAACGAGGGAGCCACGAGTCAGGGAGGCGCGCTTGCCCCCCTGGGCGTGCCCTCCACCCTCGTGGGCCCCTCGTTGCTCCACTGACCTACTTCTTCCTTCTATAAATATTCATATACCCCAGAAACATCCAGGAGCACCACGAAACCCTATTTCCACCGCCGCAACCTTCTGTACCCAAGAGATCCCATCTTGGGGCCTTTTCTGGAGCTCCGCCGGAGGGGGCAACGATCACGGAGGGCCTCTACATCAACTCCATGGCTTCTCCGGTGATGTGTGAGTAGTTTACTTCAGACCTTCGGGTCCATAGCTAGTAGCTAGATGGCTTCTTCTCTCTCTTTGGATCTCAATACAATGTTCTCCTCGATCTTCTTGGAGATCTATTTGATGTAACTCTTTTTGCGGTGTGTTTGTCGAGATCCGATGAATTGTGGGTTTATGATCAAGTTTATCGGTGAACCATATGTGATTCTTCTCTGAAATCTTTTATGTATGATTGGTTATCTTTGCAAGTCTCTTTGAATTATCAGTTTGGTTTGACCTACTAGATTGATCTTTCTTGCAATAGGAAAAGTGCTTAGCTTTGGGTTCAATCTTGCAGTGTCCTTTCCCAGTGACAGCAGGGGCAACAAGGCACGTATTGTATTGTTGCCATCGAGGATAAAAATATGGGGTTTATATCATATTGCTTGAGTTTATCCCTCTACATCATGTCATCTAGCCTAATGGGTTACTCTGTTCTTATGAACTTAATACTCTAGATGCATGCTGGATAGCGGTCGATGTGTGGAGTAATAGTAGTAGATGCAGAATCGTTTCGGTCTACTTGTCGCGGACGTGATGCCTATATACATGATCATGCCTAGATATTGTCATAATTATGTACTTTTCTATCAACTTCCCGACAGTAATTTGTTCACCCACCGTAATACGTATGCTATCTTGAGAGGAGCCACTAGTGAAACCTATGGCCCCCGGGTCTATCTTTTATCGTATAAGTTTCCAATCTATTTTACTTTGCAATCTTTACTTTCAATCTATATCATAAAAATACCAAAAATATTTATCTTATTATTATTATCTCTATCAGATCTCACTCTCGTAAGTAACCGTGAAGGGCTTGAAAACCCCTCTATCGCTCTGGTTGCGAGGTTTTATTTGTTTGTGTAGGTAAGAAGGACTTGCGTGTAGTCTCCTACTTGATTGATACCTTGGTTCTCGAAAACTGAGGGAAATACTTACGCTACTTTGCTGCATTACCCTTTCCTCTTCAAGGGAAAACCAACGCAGTGCTCAAGAGCTAGCAACAACATAACAAGTTCGACATAACAAATAGAGGACGATGACTAGTTTCTTCTGCGCTTATTGGCTCGTCCCCCCTCCTGCTGGCTATCTTCTTCGCCTTCCTAGGCGAGCAACCCACTCCGGCTTCGGCTCCGGTTCATCCACCTCATCGACATAGGCATCCAAAGCCGCCATCCGCAAGGTGCCGACCGTCCTCTTGCCTCTTCGGGTGAAGTCTTCGGGTGTGTATTTATTGATTCCCCTCCTAGGCTTTAACTCGTATGCTGACTGAACTTGATAAGTTTCCAAGGTCATGTCATCAGCAACCTATTACAAAAAACAAACAATATGGAAAAGAGTGTGTGTGAGGATAAAGTTAGCAATGCATCAATAATTGAATATATGCTATTGCCATACCTCTTGGGTGACCACACCCACATCCCCATCCTCCAAAGGAGCACCATGGCCAGAAGTGGGATCTGATGGTGTCACCGACCTAGACCGTTGAGGTGATACATACTCGGGGTCATGACAACCGACAATGCTCGATAGCCACCCTAATCTTTGGCCCTGGCGCTGTGCTACCTCTTGAGCATTGCGTTGGTTTTCCCTTGAAGAGGAAAGGGTGATGCAGCAAAGTAGCGCAAGTATTTCCCTCGGTTTTTGAGAACCAAGGTATCAATCCAGTAGGAGGCCACACGCAAGTCCCTCGTACCTACACAAACAAATAAGAACCTCGCAACCAACGCGATAAAGGGGTTGTCAATCCCTTCACGGTCACTTACAAGAGTGAGATCTGATAGATATGATAATGATAAGATAAATTTTTTTGGTATATTGATTGAAAGTAAAAATTGCAAAATAAAATAGGTTGGAAACTTATATGATGGAGAATAGACCCGGGGGCCATAGGTTTCACTAGTGTCTTCTCTCAAGATAGCATAAGTATTACGGTGGGTGAACGAATTACTGTCGAGCAATTGATAGAATTGAGCATAGTTATGAGAATATCTAGGCATGATCATCAATATAGGCATCACGTCCGTGACAAGTAGACCGACTCCTGCCTGCATCTACTACTATTACTCCACACATCGACTGCTATCCAACATGAATCTAGAGTATTAAGTTCATAAGAACATAGTAACGCATTAGGTAAGATGACATGATGTAGAGGGATAAACTCAAGCAATATGATATAAACCCCATCTTTTTATCCACGATGGAAACAATACAATACGTGTTGTTTCCCTTTCTGTCACTGGGATCGAGCACCGCAAGATTGAACCCAAAGCTAAGCACTTCTCCCATTGCAAGAAAGATCAATCTAGTAGGCCAAACCAAACTGATAATTCGAAGAGACTTGCAAAGATAACCAATCATGCATTAAAGAATTCAGAGAAGATTCAAATATTGTTCATAGATAGACATGATCATAAACCCACAATTCATCGGATCTCGGCAAACACACCGCAAAAAGAGTTACATCGAATAGATCTCCAAGAAGATCGAGGAGAACATTGTATTGGGATCCAAAGAGAGAGAAGAAGTCATCTAGATACTAGCTATGGACCCGAAGGTCTGAAGTAAACTGCTCACACGTCACCGGAGAGGCCATGGAGTTGATGTAGAGGCCCTCCGTGATCGTTGCCCCCTCCGGCGGAGCTCCGGAAAAGGCCCCAAGATGGGATCTCTTGGGTACAGAAGGTTGCGGCGGTGGAAATAGGGTTTCATGGTGCTCCTGGATGTTTTTGGGGTATATGAATATATATAGGAGGAAGAAGTAGGTCGGTGGAGCAACGAGGGGCCCACGAGCATGGAGGGCGCGCCGAAGGGGGGTAGGTGCGCCCCCTGCATCGTGGCCTCCTCGATTGTTTCTTGACGTCCACTCCAAGTCCCCTGGATCACGTTTGTTCCAAAAATAACTCTCCCGAATGTTTCATTCCGTTTGGATTCCGTTTGATATTCCTTTTTTGCCAAACACTCAAATAGGCAGAAAAAGCAACAATTTGCATTGGGCCTTGGGTTAATAGGTTAGTCCCAAAAATAATATAAAAGTGTAAAATAAAGCCCATTTACATCCAAAACAGAATATATAATAGCATGGAACAATCGAAAATTATAGTTACGTTGGAGACGTATCAGCATCCCCAAGATTAATTCCTGCTCGTCCTCGAGTAGGTAAATGATATAAACAGAATTTTTGATGTGGAATGCTTTCTAGCATATTCTCAATGTAAATCTCTTTATTGTGGCATGAATATTCAGATCCGTAAGATCCAAGATAAAATTTAATATTGACATAAAGATAGTAATACTTCAAGCATAACAACTAAGCAATCATGTCTTCTCAAAATGACATGGCCAAAGAAAGTTATCCCTACAAAATCATATAGTCTCGCTATGCTCTATCTTCACCACACAAAATATTTAAATCATGCACAACCCCGACGACAAGCCAAGCAATTGTTTCATAGTTTTGATGTTCTCAAAAAATTTCAATCTTCACGCAATATATGAGTGTGAGCCATGGATATAACACTATAGGTGGAATAGAATGGTGGTTGTGGAGAAGACAAAAAAGGAGAAGATAGTCTCACATCAACTAGGCGTATCAATGGGCTATGGAGATGCCCATTAATAGATATCAATGTGATTGAGTAGGGATTCCCATGCAACGGATGCACTAGAGCTATAAGTGTATGAAAGATCAACAAAAGAAACTAAGTGGGTGTGCATCCAACTTGCTTGCTCATGAAGACCTAGGGAATTTTGAGGAAGCCCATCATTGGAATATACAAGCCAAGTTCTATAATGTGAAATTCCCACTAGTATATGAACGTGACAACATAGGAGACTCTCTATCATGAAGATCTTGGTGCTACTTTGAAGCACAAGTGTGGTAAAAGGACAGTAACATTGTCCCTTCTCTCTTTTTCTCTCATTTTTTTATTTGGGCCTTCTTTATCTCTTTTTTCTTTTGGCCTCTTTTCATTTTTTTATTTTTTTTATTTTTCGTCCGGAGTCTCATCCCGACTTGTGGGGGAATCATAGTCTCCATCATCCTTTCCTCACTTGGGACAATGCTCTAATAATGATGATCATCACACTTTATTTACTTACAACTCAAGAATTACAACTCAATACTTAGAACAAAATATGACTCTATGTGAATGCCTCCGGCGGAGTACCGGGATACGCAATGAATCAAGAGTGACATGTATGAAAGAATTATGAACGGTGGATTTGCCACAAATACGATGCCAACTACATGATCATGCAAAGCAAGATGACAATGATGAAGCGTGTCATAATAACGGAACGGTGGAACGTTGCATGGAAATATATCTCGGAATGGCTATGGAAATGCCATAATAGGTAGGTATGGTGGCAGTTTTGAGGAAGTTATATGGTGGGTGTGATACGGGAGAAAGGTGCGCGGTATTAGAGAGGCTAGCAATGGTGGAAGGGTGAGAGTGCGTATAATCCATGGACTCAACATTAGTCATAAAGAGCGCACATACTTATTGCAAAAACCTATTAGTTATCAAAACAATGTACTACGCGCATGCTCCTAGGGGGATAGATTGGTAGGAAAAGACCATCGCTCGTCCCCGACCGCCACTCATAAGGAAGACAATCAATAAATAAATCATGCACCGACTTCATCACATAACGGTTCACCATACGAGCATGCTACGGGAATCACAAACTTTAACACAAGTATTTCTCAAATCCACAACTACTCAACTAGCATGACTCTAATATCACCATCTTCATCTCTCAAAACAATTATCAAGTATCAACCTTCTCATAATATCCCATGCACTTTTTGTATGATAGTTTTTATTATACCGATCTTGGATGCCTATTGTATTAGGACTAAATTCATACCCAAAGCAAATTACCATGCTTTTCTAAAGGACTCTCAAAATAATATAAGTGAAGCATGAGAGATCAATTATTTCTATAAAATAGAACCAACACCGTGCTCTAAAAAGATATAAGTGAAGCACTGGAGCAAAATTATCTAGCTCAAAAAATATAAGTGAAGCACATAGAGTATTCTAACAAATTCCAATTTATGTGTGTCTCTCCCAAAAGGTGTGTACAGCAAGGGTGATTGTGGTAAACTAAAAAGCAAAGACTCAAATCATACAAGACACTCCAAGAAAAACACATATCATGTGGTGAATAAAAATATAGCTCCAAGTAAAGTTACCGATGGACGAAGACAAAAGACGGGATGCCTTCCGGGGCATCCCCAAGCTTAGGCCTTTGGTTGTCCTTGGATTTTACCTTGGGGGCCTTGGGCATCCCCAAGCTTAGGCTCTTGTCACTCCTTGTTCCATAATCCATTAAATCCTCACCCAAAACTTGAAAACTTCACAACACAAAACTCAAATAGAAAATCTCATGAGCTCTGTTAGTAAAAGAAAAAAACTACCACTTCAAGGTACTGTAATGAACTCATTATTTATTGATATTGGTATTAAAGATACTTTATTCCAACTTCTCTATTGTTCATAAACTCTATTACTAGCCATAGATTCATCAAAATAAGAAAACAACGCACGAAAAACAGAATCTGTCAAAAACAGAACAGTCTGTAGTAATCTGTAGGTTTCGACTACTTCTGGAACCTGAAATGTTCTAATATAAATTGCTGGACGTGAGTAATTTATCTATTAATTATCTGCAAAAATAATTAACTAAATATCACTGTTCAATAAAAAATGGAAGCAATTCTCGTGAGTGCTAAAGTTTCTATTTTTTACAGCAAGATCACAAAGACTTTCCCCAAGTCTTCCCAAAGGTTCTACTTGGCACAAACACTTATTAAAAGCATAAAACCACATCTAAACAGAGGCTAGATGAATTATTTATTACTAAACATAGTCAAAAATCAAGGAACAAAAATAAAATTGGGTCGCCTCCTAACAAGCGCTATCGTTTAACGCCCCTAGCTAGGCATAAAAGCAAGGATAGATCTAGGTATTGCCATCTTTGGTAGGCAATTCTTCAATAGAACACTTATACCCTTTTGGAATTTCCTTTTTATTAATGATCAAACTCCTAGGCAATAAATCAAGAAAATCATTTGTAGCAAAAGGTTCCTTAATGATAGCGAGAAAGTTGGGGTGAACGCTTGTGGATTTAAGATCCGCATTTTCCTTACTAGAAGTTTCACCCTTATTCTTAGGAACATACATTAGTTTGGCAACTTTGGTAGGGGGAGTTGAAGTTCTCCTAACGGCAGAAAAAGCGGACCATAAATTGGTGATAATACTCTCAAGTTTGTCAATTCTATCGGAATCTTGGTCTATTCTTTCATTCACTACGGGTTCTTTTTCTTTAAAGAATTTCAAAATGACACCTACCTTAGATCCATATTGGGTAATTTGATTGTGGATCTTTTTATCCAAATTCTCAATCAATTCAAAAGTGGCAACTTTATTTTCAATAATATCGAGCCTTTGCGTAACGTGTTCCAAAGTTAACATAGTTCCATTAACCAAGAGAGGTGGTGTGCCAAACAAATCTATCATAGCATTATAAGAATCAAAAGTGTGGCTACCCAAGAAATTTCCTTCGGTAATGGTATCAAGAATATATATATTCCAAGGAATGATGCCTACATAAAAATTGGAAGAAGAACGGAACTAGATTGCTTCCTAGTAGATCTATTTTGCGCATTGCAAATTCTGTACCAAGTATCTTTTAGATTTTCTCCCTCCCTTTGTTTAAAATTATGGACCTCATTCTCGGGAGACAAAGGAGTAGATAAAGGACTAGCCATAACGACGAAGCAAGCAAAAGAAAAGGCAAACTAGAAAAGAGAGGGGGAACGGAGAAAGAGGGCGAATAAAACGGCAAGGGTGAAGTGGGGGAGAGGAAAACGAGAGGCAAATGGCAAATAATGTAATGCGAGGGATAAGATTTTGTGATGGGTACTTGGTATGTCTTGACTTGTGCGTAGACTCCCCGGCAACGGCGCCAGAAATCCTTCTTGCTACCTCTTGAGCACTGCGTTGATTTTCCCTCGAAGAGGAAATGGTGATGCAGCAAAGTAGCGTAAGTATTTCCCTCAGTTTTTCAGAACCAAGGTATCAATCCAGTAGGAGGCCACACGCAAGTCCCTCGTACCAACACAAACAAATAAGAACCTCGCAACCAACGCAATAAAGGGGTTGTCAATCCCTTCACAGTCACTTAAGAGAATGAGATCTGATAGATATGACAATGATAAGATAAATATTTTTGGTATATAGATTGAAAGTAAAAATTGCAAAGTAAAATAGATTGGAAACTTATATGATGGAGAATAGACCCAGGGGCCATAGGTTTCACTAGTGGCTTCTCTCAAGATAGCATAAGTATTACAGTGGGTGAACGAATTACTGTCGAGCAATTGATAGAATTGAGCATAGTTATGAGAATATCTAGGCATGATCATGAATATAGGCATCACGTCTGTGACAAGTAGACTGACTCCTGCCTGCATCTACTACTACTACTCCATACATCGACCGCTATCCAGCAAGCATCTAGAGTATTAAGTTCATAAGAACAGAGTAACGCGTTAGGTAAGATGACATGATGTAGAGGGATAAACTCAAGCAATATGATATAAACCCCATCTTTTTATCCTCGATGGCAACAATACAGTACGTGTCGTTTCCCTTTCTGTCACTGTGATCGAGCACCACAAGATTGAACCCAAAGCTAAGCACTTTTCCCATTGCAAAAAAGATTAATCTAGTAGACCAAACCAAACTGATAATTCAAAGAGACTTGCAAAGATAACCAATCATGCATAAAAGAATTCAGAGAAGATTCAAATATTGTTCATAGATAGACATGATCATAAACCCACAATTCATCGGATCTCGACAAACACACCGCAAAAGGAGTTACATCGAATAGATCTCCAAGAAGATCGAGGAGAACATTGTATTGAGATTCAAAGAGGGAGAAGAAGCCATCTAGCTACTAGCTATGGACCCGAAGGTCTGAAGTAAACTACTGACACATCACCGGAGATGCCATGGAGTTTATGTAGAGGCCCTCCGTGATCGTTGCCCCCTCTAGCGGAGCTCTGGAAAAGGCCCCAAGATGGGATCTCTTGGGTACAGAAGGTTGCAGCGGTGGAAATAGGGTTTCGTGGTGCTCCTGGATGTTTTCAGGGTATATGAATATATATACGAGGAAGAAGTAGGTCGGTGGAGCAACGAGGGGCCCACGAGGGTGGAGGGCGCGCCCCCTGCCTCGTGGCCTCCTCGATTGTTTCTTGACGTCCACTCCAAGTCCTCTGGATCATGTTTGTTCCAAAAATAACTCTCCCGAAGGTTTTATTTCGTTTGATATTCCTTTTCTGCGAAACACTGATATAGGCAAAAAAAACAGCAATTTGCACTGGGCCTTAGGTTAATAGGTTAGTGCCAAAAATAATATAAAAGTGTAAAATAAAGCCCATTAACTTCCAAAACAGAATATATAATAGCATGGAACAATCAAAAATTATAGATACATTGGAGACCTATCACGCTGCAACTTGTACAAGTGAATGAGATATCGAATGTAGCAACACATGTTATATGGACAATTGAAGGTGATGTGAACCTTAATGAATGCTCGAAGTGCACCTTCCCCATCGTTTTTGCCAACCTGGGTTGTCTCCAGAATAGTCTCGGTCTCATCAGCTGCTATTTTGATTTGGGTACGCTATGAACAGAAACAGCATTAACGTGTTAGGCAAGCGAAGATGCGAATAGTGTGAATGGGAAAGCAAAAAGGGGAAATACCACAAAATTCATCATTGGAGCTGAAGGGACTGAGGTGCCTTCCCTGACTGATTTATTGTACTAGTGCTGGGTTAGCTCATCGAAGACAACGGGATCTTCCAAAATCTCCTCAGCATACGCCGGCTTGCATACCTCCACACCGGTACTTGCAAGAAACCATGTGAGATAGTTGTTGAAGGCGATATGACAGTGCTCACGAAGTTGGGCTCGTTTTCCAGCCATAGCTTTCTTGACACTAAGTGCGAACTGTATGATATACTTCCTGTGATGCCTGTCCCAATCCTTGACCTTCCGCTACTTTCTCCTATCCAACCTGCAAGTTAGAAACAAAATATTAGCACCATCGAAACCGACGAGAAGCTGCTAAGTGCTCAAGGTTAATTATATCTTACGCGTGTAGCAACTTGTCTGTGTCCTCCCACTCTGGCAGGTGTGGCTGGAACAAACCAAACTGACGGTACACCCGATGTGGCTGGTGAAGCTCAACCGCCTAGTTGCATATGAGTGGGCACCTCATATGCCAAAAATCCCTATCCTTAGTGCACATCGGATTCAGCACGAACTCTCTAGGGTTACCAAAAGTACCCCCTCTTCCATACGGCTCTCATTCCACCCGCGACATAGCATAGAATGCAAAATTGATTTCCAGTTACGATAGAAGCATGATAATCACTTATACAATGTCGAGTCACCTGCTCGGCCGTAATCATCTCCAGCTCGCTCTTGTACAACTTGTACATGACCGAGGGATCATCCGTCGTCTCATTTACCACATCCCACTTGTAAGCCCAAGTGGGGAGCCGTAGTGGGTCGTCTTTGTCGTCCCAATCCTCGTACTTCATGGTCTTCGGTCGTCTAACCGGCAATCGCTCCCAGCTCCATATAGAAAGTGCGAGCATACAACCACCAATACCTCCAGATTTCCTACAACAGGCGTCATCCAACTACACATAAAAGAGAACATGGTTGAATTAACATGAAGATCGCATTGATAATGTAGCAATGAAGTGAAAAATAAACAACTTTCTACCTGTCTATACAAGTAAGCTAGTGTCGCCGAACCCCAACTCCATTTGCTATCGAAGACGGTCAACGTCTTCAGCCACATCCATGGAGCATTCTTTCCTGTGCCATCAACAAACATAGTCCTGGATATAACGTACCACATGTAGACACGAGCATATGTCTTGACCTCATCCTCATTAGCTTCCTCAGGGCAAGTACCAAAGTTCCATGCAATCCAGACGAAAGGGGCACCGACTGCGACTCTTTCCTTTTTCTTGTCTTCTTCTTCTGGTTCCCGAGGCTCTGGAGGAACCATACCAATAAGGGCGTGCATCTGCTCGCGCCACTCATCAGAATATGTGCTCATACATATAGAGGATTCCCCTCGATAGGAAGACCGGCGATCATAGCAATATCCTGGAGCGTCACGGTCATCTCCCCGGTCCGAAGATGGAAACTGTGTGTCTCCAGCCTCCAACGATCAGTAAGTGCGGTGATTGCTGCAGCATTGAGGGGTGGCGTCGACCCGCTAACCAACAGAATGAAAGGGAGTAGTCCTGTCTCCCTTACATATGGTGTGTATCGCTCATCATAGCGCATCCCCCCAAGGTTGACCCCGTGAGACCGAATCTTCAGAGGTTGAAGCTCCTACAAACAAGCAAATCAGAAAATTACATATGGGGCGTTTGTGTCTGAAATAAACACGAAATTCATAATATCGGCCACTTTCTTTCATTATTACTCGCTGTTGCACCGACATAGCATACGACCGGTGTTGATGGTCCCAGTGATCATCGAGAAGCCAAACCATCCCAACAATTTCAAACAAAGCATTCTTGTCAACACGATTATCTTTTCAATACAAATAAACTAAAGTAGGCCTACTATATGCAAGATTCAAAGCATATGTATCCAAAGCATTCTTGTCAATACGAATATAATTTGAATACAAATAAACTAAACTAGGCCTACTTCATGCAAGATTCAATACAAATATCTTCTCCATATAAATAACATGTCAACCTATGTATCCAAACTATATATTTTCACTAAAATAAACTAAACTAGGGTTGCAAGATTAGGTATCTAATACACGCAAGATTCTAATACATGCAAGATTCTAATCTAATCAAATCAAGCAAGGGTTCCCCAAATCTTTAAAGTAGCATACATTCTATGGATAGAAAGAAGGGGATCGGGGGAGAGTACCTTCTAGAATGGATTGGTGAAGAAATCCACTGACCAAATCATCAGATCTGAAGGATTTGGGAGAGGGGGTTGAGAGGGGGAGAGGAGGAAGCCACCGGCGACGCTGCTTCTGTAACTTCTAACTGGAACGAATGGGGTGGGGTGGGGGAGGGAGAGCGGGCGACTGCCTTTAAGTCAGAGTGCAACGCCTAAGGGCTAAGGGTTGCACATTACATGTGTGGCGCCTAGCCCGTAGGCGCTGCACTGCTGGGTGCGGGCCCCGCGCCTGCCACGCTCGACAGAGGTGCAACGCCCCAGAGCTAGACGCTGCACCGTAGGATGCTTCGCCTGTGTGTCAGGTGCCACTCAAAAAGGTCAGCCGTGTGAAATAGTTTTAGAGGCAGTTTATTTTGTGAATTGATTGCGTCCAGATATCAAAATTGTCAAATTTGCCGTCGCCACTAACAAAATTCTCTCCTCATCGTATACCACAAGGTTTGTTAACCGACAAAAGGAAAAAAAAACTCACATCGGATCTGCATCAAAACCGAGACCCACACAACCAAGCCAAACCGCGCTCTCCCTCAAACGACAAACCACTGATTGCAGTTTCTTTTGTCTAGAATTCTTCTACTTTCTACTCTTCCTGGCAGCGCGCCGCCTAATGCTTGAACACTGGAGTGGAAGGCCTTGTGGTGTCTCGTTCCACCGCACACTATGTACGTAGTCAAATGCTCAAAGCAGTAGTTGAAGCTACTGATTCTTTGATATGCTGTATGCCATGAGAACGTGGCATTCAGATACCGTAAGGCTACCGTAAGGAAAGCACCCAAGCTAGCAGACAAAACTGGATTCTTTTAGAAATGGAGGAGGACTTTCGGCCTCTGCATCTGGACGATGTATACAACCATTTTATTAATTATTCACACAAGACCTTATAAAGTCATACAAAAGTAAGATTAAAGCTACTGTCTAGGCAACATTTGTCGCTACTCCTATCTAGTTGATGAAGGGATGCTGATAGTCTGGGCCTAATACCAAAACAGACCTTGCAGCCAAACCTAACATGTAAGACCTGAGGTCTCAATCAGGACGACTGCCGGGTATGGAGCACCCACTAGTCCGGCGCACTCCTCAACCTGGACGCCTGCCGGGTATGAGGCCGCCGCAGCCACCTGGCACCAATCCATCTTTAGTGCTATACTATTGCATGTACCTTGCCCGGTCTAGCTGTCGTCGACGCCACCACGACGCCAGACAACGCCGCCATCCTGCGCTCGTCCATCATCATACGCCCACCGGCGAGACCCCGCTGCTCCATGCCGCTGAGACCTGCCGTTGTCGACGTGTCAGATACCACGCCGCTCCTCCGCTTGTCCCCTCCAGCCAACACTTGCTCCAAAATGATGCCCCCCCAGGAGGGAGAACGACATCGACATGTCGCCATCGTCTGATCCGGTAGATCCAGATCTAGGATTTCCTTCGGAACCTTCCGATCAGGTTGACGTGACCTGCAACAACGATGTCTCGAGAAGGAAACGACGTCCGAGACGCCGCCATCGCCCGCCATGACCGCAGTCAGGCGTGATTTTCACCGGAAGCCACGACATCCTGATCTCGCGGTTGGCTGGAACGGAGCTCTCCGCCGAACCGATGAAGTCGCCGCCGATCAGGTCCCACCGCCGTGCGACACCCCCGATGGAGATCCCGATCAAAATCGAAGACGACCCCGACCGAAACCCCGCCACCAGCGCCGCCGCACCGCGCCAACTCCTCCTAGCCCAGTCGCCGCCGGATCTAGCCGTCCCCACCTCCGAGAGACCAACCGGACAAGACACCCCTTGTCCCCGAGCAGACGACCCGCGCCGCCGCCATGAGGACCCGAGGAAGGAGGGAGTGCCCCGCTGCCGCCCGCGCCGCACGGGCTTCGCCCGGCGGGCGCACTCCGGCGGCGGCGAGGGGAAGGAGACGTTGACGAGGCGGCGGCGGCGGCGGCCGGTGTAGACCTCCCGAGATGGAAGCTGGATGCAATGGAGCGGCATCAGAATAAGACGTGTATGCTTTAGTTCTGACGGTTGATTGATAATTCCCGGTGCCTTCTATACCCATGCTATCAAACTCAAATCCTTTGTTCTTTTCTGGCAAAAAAAAAACTCAAATCCTTTTAAGTGGACAGACAACAAATGAGGCAGAAGCTAATAAGACTGGGTAATAATTCTAAGACAAAGAAGTGAAAACGAGGAACATGCCATTCTTATTTTGCTCAGGAAAACCAGTTTGCTCTTTATTTATAAAGGACTTGAGCGTAGCATTGGCATGATGTATGTATCCTCCGGTAGGTGAATAGATAAGGGGCCTTTAATGAAGGACTTGGTCATAGGCTATGAGGGCTTAAGCTTTAAACACATGTCGAATTTATTGAACTTCTTTTTGAGAAACAAGAACTTTGTCGAACCACATTGAGATGATGCAGATAGCTCACGCAACAACATATTATCGTTTCAAAGTTCATGAAAATAAATCCTAACAGTAATGATTCATCATGGAGAAAAAGCAAGTTAAGCAGAACCAATGTTGCCTGATCCAAATGTCATGTTGCATTGCACACACTAGTGCTACCCCGGCTCACATGAGTGCCGCCTTTTTCTGAAAAGGAGGTTGAAACTGCCGGTGTCTGCATCAATAGATGCACACATGCATCTTTATGAAATTATTTAACAAAGATCCGACAAAAACATACATAATAAGCCGAAGCCACCACTCAGACCTAGAAACTCATAATGGTGAACACCATCACTCCACACCATCTAGAACCGGGATCACCATCGATCCGCTCCGCCCGCATGACCTACTAGGAGCATATACCCGGTCCAACAAAACCAAAGCACACACCACATGCACACGTTTTAGAAGCGCATGGAAGTCTCCTCTACATGGTTTTCCAAATGGAATGCGATCATCCAAACTTCCACAAGAACAAATATTACGAAGAGAACATTTAGCAAAATCCTGGTTGTTCCTTAATTAAAAAGGACATCATGATAATACCAGGAAAAAGAAAGGCTCCATCACATCTACACTGGAATTTGAGATGCTCATTAGCTCCATCTGACTACATTATAGTAACTTCGGACTCAGAGGACCCGTTTTGAGAGTTCTACCTCCTCCTCTTCACTGGCTACCAGGACGATGCATCGAGCTACTACTCCTGCTCTTCCTGGTAGCATGCCGCCTTTTGTTGGGAATGGAAGGTATCATAGTGTCTTGCTTCAGTGCATACGATTTACATGCACCTATGTCACCGCCCACTTGCCGTCGGCATCCTTCATGCCTTTGTTCAATCCATCGGTGCATTCCTTCACGGACTTGAGGGCGTCCTTCTGCAGCTCCATCAGAAAGGGGTTTTGCCAGGATTTCCTGACAGCCCGGTGATGCAGGGTAGACGCAGCCTCAGAATGTGTCACAGGCATCTCGTCTTGGCACCCCTGCACCATGTCGGGACCAGTCGAGGTGCTGGGAACCACTAGCGGTCGAAGTGGAGCCACGCTGATGATGAGTTTGGTGGATGGCGTAGCCTTTGAGGTCAGATCGGCCGTGGTGGAGGGAGGCGTCGGAAGGAATGGCCCTTCCGTCTGTTGAACCGGGGAGGTCACTTCCCCAACATCTTCTTTGGAGCCATAGAGCTAAGCCACAGTTGGGCAAGGAGAGGCTTCTTTCATGGGCTAATACGCTTTTGTAGTTGATTTCCCAATCTTCTGTAACCCCCCTCTCCTTCTCCACCCCCTCTTCCTGTAGCTCTCCTTGGAACCTATTTGTTTCCATAAAACTCAAACTCATGTAATTGACCTCTGGTCACCTGCGCTCTTGCCCGTTTTGAATGCATAAGGTAGACAATGGTCTGCCTTTTCTTTAAAAAAACATCTTCCTCATTCCCGGCTCGTGGGGGTGTAAGCACAGAAGTATGAGACTGGTTTGGGCCGCCTGCGTCAGGTGCATGCGGGTTTGATATGACGCCATGTGCAGGCATATGGTCGTCGGCGGGCTGGTCAACTTCCTCGGTGTTGTTCTCCTTCGTAAATGCGAATACTAGGTCGAGCCGGAAAGAGCGGGGATTACGGGTGCATGCGACTATGCGAGTCGTGTTGCCACTTGCCACAGGTTTGTTTTTCCAAACCAAACGGAGAAAAAATGGTTCGCGTCGCATCTGCACTGGAAATCGAAACCAAACAGTGACTTTACACATTGCAGTGACTTTGCACCAGAGTTGTCCTATCTCGTCCTGTTGATGGATTACTACAAGAGTGACAAACCCATCTACTACCCCTGCTCTTCCTGGCAGCGTCCTATCTGACGTTGGGAATGAACGACGTCGTAGTGTCTCGTCCCAATGCACATGATGTACATATTCAAATAAGTTGATTGCCCTACTCTTTCCTCCATTGGGCATATGATGTGAGAGCGTGGCCTACATAATGTCTAATGCATGAGGACACATCAGCTAGTGGATGGTGAAAATTTCACCGAGCAGTCCCTTCTTGTTTCGATGGAGAGGTCTAAAACAGACAAGTGCATGCTTTAACTTTGAGCATCGATGGATGATTCCCCGTGCCCTCTATGCCCATGCTATCAAACCCAAATCATTTTTGTGCTAAGAAAAAACAAAACAAGAATAAGATTGGCAAAGATAGAAGTAAACGAGGAATATGATATCGACCTTTTGCTTAGAAAAGCCTATCGTGCTCTTTATAATGAACGTGAGTCATAGCATTGTCATAAACTTACGTACATCCAGTAGGTGAATAGATAAGTATCCCTTATTTATAAGCTTGGTCCTCTGGTAGATCAGAGGCTATGAAATCTCTAAATAAACGACGAATTCTACAGCCTTCTCTTTCTCAGAGGAAAACATTGTATTGAACCTCTAACCTCTTCATTAAGACGGTGCACTCGGCCAAAAGAACATGAAGTTGATGGAAAATAAAGCGCAACAAAAAATGTCTCATCCATCAGCAACCTAAGTAGAACCAATGTAGTCAGGTCCAATTGTCATGTTGCATTGTACATACTAATCTCTGCTTGACACCAACATTACGATAATACTTTGCAAAAAAAAAACATCACGAACTAGTACTCCCTCCGAGCAGTTTTGGGATTTGCAAGGTAAAAAATTATTAGGTTTCGTCATTTCTATACAATTCGTGTTGCCAACATTCATAGATAAATTTATATAATAGATTCATTATTTTTATTCCAAACAACCAGTTTTGATCTAGGGATTGCGTCAATTCTCACCCAACCCCTATCTAGCTCTACAAGAATCGCAAGCCTCAAATCCGTAGCTTTGGGATTAAATTTATTTCCTCCAAGGAGAACTTCAACCATCAAACTATTGGAAGAGATTATTCCACTTGGTGTTGGAATGGGCTGTTATTTCCAATTAAATACAACAATAAGATTGGGTAATTGTACTAAGAATAAGTAAATCACTTGTGTGGTAGCACTAGCATGAATTCATGGATTCTTTAGTAGGTCAGTAGCAAAGAATTCTATGATTATGAGCTTGACACTTTGATAGTTTAGAGGCTATGAGAGATTTTTTCTAAGATGCCCTTTGGATGTCTCTATTGGGGTCCAAATTGAATTTTGTTATTCCCCAACTCCCAATTGGGCTGTTTTGGATGTGCACGGAAACAACAAAAGAAAATAGAACGAATACATCACTAAAATCGCTCACACACATCCTTCCCTCCTGTGATGCAAAGCCCACCACTCCGATTTGCGTGGAACTCACCAAGTCCGGCAAAAATATAATGCTTTGACTACGAATAGAAGCAATCCTCCCCGCTGCGACCACGAAAAGAGGAGGCGGCACAGGCAACCTTCCCTCCCCGACCCTCCTCCTCCTTGTTCTCCGGCACCTATAGCCCCTCCGCCACAACTCGCTCTACTCCTCCCATGGCCGCCACGACCCTCCTCTCCATGTCCTCCTCCCATGAACTCCATGGCCCGCCCAAATCTCCACCGGCGCTCCTCCCCTCTCCCTCTTCCCTTGGTCTGACGCCCCATCCCCTGCTCTTTCTTGGCCCGTCCCCATCCCAGCTCACACTATCCGCAAAGGCGACAACCAGCAGTGGCAGCCCAAATCCAGTGTAGGAGGGAAATCAGCTCAGTGGAGGCGGGCTGCGGTGGGGATGGAGATGGGAGGGGATGTGGGAGGCATCAAGCTCAACCACTCGAGTATCAGGAGCAGAAGTTACTATTAAGTAATAGCTTTGGGGTTCTCCAATTCTCCACTCACAATGCGCAACTGCATAACAGGCATTTGGATCACTAGTAAAAAAACGGTCATTTGTCCCGGTTGGGGAACTGGAACGAAAGGATCGTTACTAAAGGCCTACACCTTCAGTCCCGTTTCTTACACCAACGGGAACAAATGGGCCTTCACGTGGCCGCTGCGGCAAGCCCAGGCAGGAGGGTCTTTGGCCCCGGTTGGTAGCACCAACCGGGACCAATAAGCTACCACGCGTCGGCATTTCAGGGGCTAGAGATTTTGTTTTTTTTTCTGAAAAGGGGGGGCGGGGGTTGGCGGTTTTGGGGGGTTTAATTTGTATGGTTAATTTTGGGAGGTTTCATATATTGTGTTAGGTAGCTAATTAATTAATAGAGAGAAATGTCCTTTCTTATCTTCGTGCTTGGGCGACGCTATGTACTATACGTATAGAGAGGCTCTCGACACGCTAGCTAGTAAGCAAATGAAGGAAACCATTAAGTACAGAAGTTCGTCATGAACATATTCATACAGAGAGAAGTGATATCGACCTCCCCTTCTCCTAGAGATTAGTCGAACAACAAGTTTTCGTATATCTATCCGGCGCTACTGGCTACATATATACAATATTAAGATCTCTTACAATATAATCCCTTAATTATATATAAACTCAGCTTCCAGATGGTATTCTTCGGCTTTATTGATGACGTGGTCAAGAAAGAATCCCGTCAATTCCTCTTGAATTTCTTTGATGCGATCTTATGGTAGGAGATCATCCCGCATTTGCCACATCTATTTTGAAGAAGG
>NC_041386.1:638802399-638806574 GCF_002162155.2 Triticum dicoccoides
TATATGAATGAATGAAACTTAACACAAATGATGGTAATATAAATAAATTGTGAATATTATTGCTTACGCACACCAAATTGTCTTTTAGAGTAGCCTCGGATTTTTTTGCAAGTCGCGTTGTAGATGAACTCGCAAACATAGTATCCACAGTAATCATTCCTGTGTTCCTGCCACAAGCACTTTACGAGAAATAGAGGTCAATAAACTGATAATGAAGCATTATAAATGGCATTGATGAAAGTAGCTAGAATCAACGGGATCGAGATGTGCGGAACTAGCTAGCTAGTACTACTTACTTTCGGGTATGTCCATCGCAGCGCCCCCGGCAGTCCAGGAGATTGTGCGGTGAATACTGTCCAAACCCTGCGAGACAAAGAAAATAATTACTTGATATCAAGGAATGAACAAAAAGTTGCCGATATGGTGCGATAATGATCGATTGAACTTACTTCTCGATCATTTTAGTCGTGTCCGCATAGGTCTCGGGAGATTTTTGTCTCGAGTCTAAGATGGTTACTAGTCTCTGCTCAAGCTTAATCTCCAGGAGAATATAGTGGAAGCTGCGCACGCATGCATAACTCATCAATTACATTACTATAACCTCGAGTAATAAGGGAAACCGAATATGCACAAGACAGTAACACTCACTTGAAGTTTTAAGAAAATAGTATTTTATCTTTGTTTTGATTTATTATCAATGATTTGAGCAAGTCGGCCTCGGTTTCTTTGGTATCAAATGTAATAATATATTCATCTATGAGATTTGTGTTAATGAACCCAATATCATAGATTTTTTATTTTCTGCAATCGATGATCTTCAATCTGCATAATATAGTGAGGATAATTATATATACATGCAATGAAAGAGCTGAGCTATATATAGAGAGATTTAATGACAGAAGTAGTACTAACAGACAGTAGCAAGTGACCGTTAATTTATCGAGGGCCTTTTGATTGAACCACTGGAAGAACTCCTCAAACGGAACAGACAACAATTCAATTCCAATGAGGTCGTGCTCCTCTTTTAACTCTCAGCGTTAAAGTATTCTTCCCCAGACTCGCTGCATGTTTTCATGTACCAATCATGGAATCTTCGCATCATCATTGTCAGAGTAGTTCCATCTATGACGAGAGGCTTCCCGCACTGGTATTTGTGTTCGTCCACCTCCATTATATCAAAATTTTCATCGTCGGGTAGGTAATCTCCAAGATTGGTATAACCGGGCACCATCCTCGGATCATTAGCGACAATATCGCTAGACACCTTGAGCGGAGGGCAC
The DNA here is from genome assembly GCF_002162155.2 of Triticum dicoccoides. Taxonomy (NCBI): domain Eukaryota; kingdom Viridiplantae; phylum Streptophyta; class Magnoliopsida; order Poales; family Poaceae; genus Triticum; species Triticum dicoccoides. Next base: position 638,803,680 of record NC_041386.1, read on the forward strand.
GATTGGTTCGCTTGTCTGCCGAGCTGGGCAAATTTTTTCCCAGCTCGTCCTTCTGCTAACCTTCGATCACTGATAGTACTTCCCGACCGCTCCGCTTCGATAAATGACTTTCCAATAGTGCGCTCATAGTTAGTTTTCGGCGGAGACAGTGATGGTTTCTTCAGGGCATCGAGTGTGCGCTTTGCTTTCACCGGATCTACCTTCTCCTCCGGAGGTGGATGTTTCTTTGCTTTCACCACTTCAAAGAAGTCACTCACTTCGGCTTCCACGATCTTCGCGTTTTCCTCCACGGACCTCTCGTATGGTAACTTCTTTAGAGGATTTAGAGATGGACCGAATCTGAATTGCCTCCCGCCTCTGGCTGTACTGCTAGATGCCGGAGTAGACGGAGCGGCTGTGGCTGTCTTCTTTGCTTGCTTGCGAGGCGGAGGAGAACGAGTACGACGCGCTGGAGCAGACGGAGCGGCGGCGGGTCTCTTCCGCCCTTGCTAACGAGGCGGAGAAGGAGGAGGCTGGCTTCTCGGGCGCGCCGGCGTAGGCGAAGAAGGAGGCGGAGTGCCGCCACACGCCAGAGAAGGAGGCAGAGTGCCCTGATCACTCGCCGGAGGAGGAGGTGGAGTGCCCTGACTCGCCGGAGGAGGAGGTGGTGGTGGAGGCGTCCAGTTTGGAAGGTTGATGAGCTCCTTCTGCCATAGGCATGAAGTCTTCAGAGAAGAACCCGGCCGAGTCTCCCCTTCATCGGTAGGGTGGTCAACCTCGAGATCCTCGAATCCCTCCGTTATTTTGTCCACCATCACCCTACCATATCTTCTGGAACTGGACGGCAGTGAAAAGTTGCGTCGGGTTCAGGACGTCGAACAAATCCGACGGCCGCCTTGACTTTGAAGTTCTACCATTGCGTCATAAGGTGGCAATGTTGAGACTCCATAATAGCATCCACGGGGTAGCTAGTAGGAGCCGTGAAGACAGGCTCCAGCTGAAGAAACTCGGTGGAAGCCACGCTGCTTCTCCGCTGAGATGGTAGGGTAGCTTTGGGGGTAGCTTCGGCAGGTCGCTTGCTGCGAACTGCTTCTCGTTCCTCTATTGCTTGTACCCTTGCATGCAGCGCCTGCAGTTGGGCATGCTTCATTTTCTTCCTCCTCTCCTGGCATTTGTAACCACCTGCGTCCGGAAACCCAGCCTTCCACAAAATTGAGCCTGGCGTGCCTCGTGTCCGTCCAGGGTGCTCAGGATTCCCGAGGGCCATTGTGAGCTCGTCATTCTCTCTGTCTGGAACGAACGTCCCTTCCTGCGCTGCGGCAATATAGTACTTAAGCTTCATGACGGGTATTCACAGTTGCTCTTTCGTCCAAATGCACTTCCCTGTTACAGGGTCCAAGCTTCCGCCAACCCCGAAGAACCAAGTCTGGCAATAGTATGGCCAGTTCAATGTCTCTGGTTCAACCCCTTTATCAAGCAGGTCATTCTCAGCCTTGGTCCGCAATGGCCAGGCTTTGAGGTAGCCACCTGACCCCGTGCGATGGTGATGCTCCTTCTTCGCAACATTTATCTTGTTTCTCGCTGACATCTGCTTACTCTTCTCCGATGTCTTGTGGGCCACAAATGCGGGCCAGTGATCTCTTATCTTCTCATACTGGCCGGTGAATTCTGGTGTCTCTTCTTTGTCGACAAATGTTGTTTTCAGCTCATTCTCCCACCTCCTGAATAGTTCTGTCATTTTCTTAAGATCATGAGACTTGATCAATTTCTCTTTAACTGGCTTCTCTGAATCCTCCTCTGGCGGTAGGATGAAATTTTCCTTCAGTGCGGTCCAAAGAGCATCTTTCTACATATCGTTGACATAAAAGACGTCAGGGTCTTCCTTCTTAGGCTTCAACCATTGGTGGATGCTGATCGGGATCTTGTCCCTAACAAGAATCCCGCACTGAGCAGCAAATGCTTCCTTTGTCTGGATGGGTTCAATCAGTTGGCCATCGCGCGCGATTGCTGTGATCGTGAACCTTTCATCCGGGCGCAACTTTTTCTTTGGGCCTCGTTTCTTTACCGAAGTTGTGCTCGATCCGGAGGGCTAGAAAAAATAAGAAAGATGAGATTTAATATGTGTACATACCAAAATAATGAATGCATTAATTAGCTAGTCAGCACGGGCTTAATTAATATATATACCTGGCCGGACTCTGTTCGGTCACCGAGCCGTCATCACGGTCTCCTTCTTGCACCGGCATTCGGTCACTGGAGCCATCATAATCATGTCTTTCCTCCTCCATTGTTCGATCATCGTAGCCTGCTTCTTCACCCTGTCCATCCAGAAGATCATTATCGCTAAGATACAACAAGACATCACCTCCTGCTAAGATTATGTACCCCAACACCTCTTCTGCTTCCTCGTCTCGTCCGTGCTCCATTGTTTCTGCAAATATTACAACATGGCAATTATTATAAAAACATGACATTATGTGGATATATTAGTGGCAAACATAGACCTAGCTACCTAATCACAACAAGGAATCATATTAGTGGCCTCGACGCTTCTCTAGGGTTTGGGGTGGCCTCAGCAACGCTTCAAGGTTTCGGGGTGGCCTCAACAACAACGCTCTTTTAACTTGGTAAATTTGGGTGGCCTCGGCAATGCTTCAAGGGTTCATATGCAAAAGCCATGGATATCTTCAATACTTTGACACTAGCTAGGCAACCTCTCGACCCCTCGGCCCCTCGATGACCCTCGAACCCTTGACCCTCGAACCCTCGATCCTCGACCCTCGGCCCCTCGGCCCCTCGACGACCCTCGAACCCTCGACCCTCGACCCCTCGACCCTCGAACCCTCGGCGACCCTCGACCCTCTACCCTAGCTAGTTCCCGACCCTTGCCCCCTCGAACCCTCGTCGACCCCCTCC
>NC_041386.1:638806757-638807735 GCF_002162155.2 Triticum dicoccoides
AAGTTATCGGGGAGGGGATATATCGACCCCCCCCCTCATGTTGAACTTATCGAGGAGGGGGTATATCGACAACGACATACCCGATAAAAAAACAAGAAGACGAAGAAGAAAAAAAAGAGGAGAAGAAGAAAGGGATAGAGGAGAAGATCGAAAAAAAGAAGAAAAAAAATAGGAGAAGAATAAAGGAATATAGGAGAAGAAGAAAAAATAGAATATTTCTATTTTTTCTTCTTCTCATATATTCCTTTCTTCTTCTCCTCTTCTTTTTCTTATTTTTTCTCTTCTTATTTATTTCTCCTCTTCTTCCTCTCCTCTTCTTCTCCTTCTTCCTCTTCTTATTTTACTTTTTCCTCTCCTTCCTTTTCTTCTTCTTCCTTCTTAATATCACTTAGCACTTTTGCAACAATAGGGGGGTGCTCCCGTGGTCTAAAATCGGTCTATGCACAATAGAAAATTCTGAAGAAAAAAATACATCTATGATCCCTCATACATGCATACATACAAAAAATACATCTAAAAAATACATATATGATCCCTCATACATACATACATACAAAAAACATCTGGAAACAGCATATAAGAACATCTAAAAAATACATATATGATCCCTCACACATACATACCTACATCTAAATTTCTTTTATGAACAAATAAAAACATCTGAATATATGCTATTTTTTAGATGTTCTTATATGCTGTTTTCAGATGTTTTTATTTGTTCATAAAAGAAATTTAGATGTAGGTGTGTATATATATATATATAACAAAAAAATAAAGGAAAGCTAGGGGCCGGCCGGGTAGAGGGGCATGGCGGTGTCGGCGCTGGCGGGGCAGGGCAGGGGCGCAGGTGCACGAGGCAGGGACAGAGGTGCGGGAGCGAGGCAGGGCAGGGGCGCGAGGCAGGTGCTCACAGGGGGTGGCGGGGCACGGCGGGCGGCGTCGGGGCGGGCGCGCGCAGGGGCTCGGGGAGCGGTGCCG
>NC_041386.1:638808075-638828094 GCF_002162155.2 Triticum dicoccoides
GGGACGGGTGGCGGGTAGCATCGGGGCAGGCCGCGGCGATGGCGATGGCGACGAGGAGCGACCTGGCGGCGTCGGGGGAGAATGGGAGCAGTTTGGCAAATTTTTCTAAGTGTTGGCTTATATAGCCACACCTTTGGTCCCAGTTTCTAGCACCAACCGGGACTAATACCCCCTTTTGGTCCCGGTTCGTGCCACCAACCGGGAACAAAGGTCTCTTTTCGACAGCCCAAAGGGCGGGAAACAGAGACCTTTGGTCCCGGTTGGTGGCATGAACCGGGACCAAAGGGGGTATTCGTACCGGTTCATTCCACCAACCGGGACCAAAGGGTGGCACACCGATGGTGTGGTGGGAGTTTAGTCCCATCTCGCCAGCTGAGAGAGCTCAACACATGTTTATAAGCTGCGTTGCGGCTCAGGTGTTGAGCTCCTCTCTAATATGCACGCAGTACTTGCCTACCCTTGTCACTACCATGTTGGGCCTATTGGGCCTGCATCCTGGCCCATGTACAGATGGGTTTTTAGTCGTATGCAGGCCGTGTGGCCCAGTAGGCGGCATTTTTTATTTTTTTTCCAGTATTTTTTTGTTTTTTGAATTATTTATTTTCTTTTGATTTTTGCTTTATTCTTTTATTCTTTTTTGCTTTTAGGTTAGAATAATTATAAACTTTCTGTTAGTGCCATTAGTTTCCAAATTTGCATAGTTTAAATTTGAATTCTTTGAAATTTGTGTGAATCACTAGTTTGTGAATAACTTCACTATAAAAATATACTTTGAGTGATTCTTTTTCCTTCTATTTAATATTACTGTGTTTTATAATTATATTCAAAAACAGATTTTGTTATTTTAGTTTCTATCAAAAAATATCTTTATGAAAAATATTTTTTGCTTCTAATGTTTCCAACAAAAACTTCTTTATGATAATTCTTTCTGCTTTTCATGTTTTGATAATTCTTTCATGCTTTTAGTTGCATACATTTTATATAATTTTAGTTTAAAAAATACTAGAGGTTTATAAAAGCTTTTTAGTTGATTCCTTTTGCTATTAGAGTTTTATAAAAACTTTTTAGTTGATTGTTTTTGATATTGAAAAATATTATAGTTTAGCTTTAGTTGATCATAACATATTATTTTAATTGATTATTTTAACTTCATTATTTTTGCTATTAGTTCATTCTTTTTGCACTAAATGACCCTGAAATTGAAAAACACTACAAATGAACACTGAAAAGGTTGAAAGTTGGCATGGTATCATCATTTCACACACATAACATGTGCTAAAAAGTTGAGAGGGTTACGGGAAAAACTGGATGCACTGCGTGCATTATATATAATTATTTGTGTCAAAAACCATTACAGATTCACATGGATAGATAAGTGACCAAATTAATAGTAGTTCATCATCACATTAAAAACAAAGTACATACATAGTTCTCATTGAACAACATATAGCTCTCCAAAGCATCCAGTTAAACCTTGCATTGAAACTATGTAAAATCTTTCAATGCAACAACAAATGCGATCATAATCACAACCAAGGTAATAATTGATCCAACGGCATAATGATACCAAGCCTCGGTATGAATGGCATATTTTCTAATCTTTCTAATTTTCAACCGCATTGCATCCATCTTGATCTTGTGATCATCGACGACATCCGCAACATGCAACTCCAATATCATCTTCTCCTCCTCAATTTTTTATTTTTTCCTTCAAGTAATTGTTTTCTTCTTCAACTAAATTTAACCTCTCGACAGTAGGGTCGGTTGGAATTTCCGGTTCAACTACCTCCTACATAAATAAAATCTATGTCACATTGGTGGGCATAATTGTCATAAACAATAAGTGAACCGAATAGTTATAAAAAGATAATATATACCACATCCGAATCATAGACAAGACGAGGGCTGACAGGGGCGGACACCAAAACCATTGCATTATATAATAACAAGCAACAATAAAAGTAAGAAAATTAGACAAGTATCTATCTAAAGTAAGAATTCTTTTCTTTCAGAAAGAAGATAAGAACAAGAGGCTCACCACGGTGGTGCGGGCGACGAGATCGGCGCGGGCGATCGACGGCAGTGAAGACGGGGACGGGATGTGACAGACCGCTAAAACTATGCAAATCTCAGGGAAAATGGAGCTTGGAGGTCGAGCTTCGAGAGGAGAAAGCTTAACTAGTGTGGTTCAGGCATTTCATCGAATACCTCATGTGCATAGGAGGTGAGCTAGAGCACCCAAATGCCCTTCCCTCGTCGGCCAGAAAAAACAGAGCGCTGTGGAGTGCTCTGCTGCGGCGATGGGGTATATATAGGCAACTCATTTGTCCCGGTTCATGGCTGGAACCGGGTCTAAAGCTCCCCCTTCTGTCCCGGTTCGAGCCACGAACCGGGACCAATATTTGTGGGCCAGGAGCGAGGCCCATTGGTCCTGATTCGTGCCAGGAACTGGGACAAATGGGTCCAGACGAACCGGGACCGATGCCCACAAGGCCCCGGCCGGCCCGCTGGGCTCACAAACCTCCCATGGGTCCCGGTTCGTGGCTGAACCGGGACTAATGGGCTGGCCAGGCCCGAACCAAAATCATGTTTTCTACCAGTGGATTTAGGCCATTAGGTATGATCCCTAGCACATCTCATCATGTGGAGCTGCCAAATGCTAGGGGCGCCGTGCTCCGCTGAAAGAGCTAATTTTATGTTAACTGGTTGATAAAAGTACAATATCTTATTTTGAGATTGAAGTACCTCATTTTAGGTACGACATGTTGTTGTTGACATGTTTCGTTGCTACTGCGTATTGGTATTATCTATGTTGGTTTATTTCAAATGGGAAGGATATTGCATTAGTTTTACAGAACTTTAAGTGATGATGCAAGTTTTCTTCTGTAGCAGCACCATATTTAAATCATTATTGTGGATGATGGAAGCCCTGATGGCACTCACTATTGCTATATAATTATTCAGTTATAGTCACACATTGTACAAATTTTGTTTTAATGTATATTGAACAAAGAATTATTTTCGTACTCATGTTACCATGCAATTTCATACTTACTCATCCAAAAAGGACTTAATATTAAAACCTCCCTATGATTCCATGGGACAGTTCAGTGAACATCAAAACAAGAAAATGCGTATCATGTGAATTACATTTTCCTTGATGGCTTAATATTTCAATCAACTCAATATGGAGCCCTCCAATACAGACATACAAAAAACACGTAGAATGTTTCTCTTTTACAAGGAAAAACTTCATTGAACTTCCGACCACTCCGTTAAGATGATGCGCCATTTTTTGACAAACGACAAATTACCTTAGCCTTTTATTTTTACAGGAAATACCTTATGATACTTCCAACCTTTGCATTAAGATGATGGACGCAGTCAGCACACAACTTATTGTTATAACAACAATATAGGCCGAGGGCTAATGTTTATCCCTGTGAAATAGAAAATTAAGTAAAAGTAATGTGTAGTCCAAATGTCATGCTGCACTGTAGGTACTAGTGCCTTCTAGAGAAGTGTGGGGCCTGCTAGGCAACCTCTTGTCGTCCTGTGCATGCGATTTTGAATGTAATGCAGTGATTCTCAATTTCACAGCTCCACGTGAAATACTTTTGTGATAATATTTAGCAAAAGAAATCCTGTTTTTGTTGTTAAATAGTGATAAATGTGATGGAAATAGTTAGCTAAAGAACTTCACGAACTACTACCCCCTCCGAGGATACATGCATGCAATTTCACCATTATTATAAATTTACTTTTGGCAACACTGATATATGAAATTAATATTAGTAAATACATCATTTTAGTTGAAAACGACATGTTTCGATCTAGGGATCACAATGATATCGAAAACACTTCAACATCTACCGAGAGAGTGTGATATAGCCCCATGCAGGTAGAGATGCATCTTTTACTAGATTAACAGTTTTTGCACATTTATCTAATGGATAAAGTCATGTCGCTAGTCCAATAGAAACCTAATTTCTGCATGGCATGGCCGAGGCTCAAGTATTATCATGTTTCAAAGTCTATTTGGCAAGAAGAGAGAGAGAGAGAGAGAGAGAGAGAGAGAGAGAGAGAGAGAGTGGCAGAATAGTAAAACCAAACGAATGACAAGTTACATAGTGTGGATATTTATATTGCCCAAAATTTTAGAGTTTTGTTAGTGATGTCTTCTGATGGTTCACATATATACACTAGCAATATTGAGCCCGCGTTGATTTACCTACAGAACCATTGTTTAGAAGCACTATATCGAACTTTCATGTCTATGACCCTATAGATTAAAATGCAAAAAAGTTATAATAAGTGGAAGCTTCCATAATTTACATAAGCGGTAACTTAGGCCTACAGGATGTATCAGACGTTTCTCACTTGTACCTAGTGGGATTTATAAGGTTGAAAAGGAAAGGCTCCTTACTCTTATTCATGTCTTAGATGTAAAAGCCAAGTCCACAATCCTTGATTCCTCGGAAATTCATGCTAATGTAGACGCGGAGAAGATATTGAAAGAACTCATGCGAGAAGAGGAATTGAAGTGGGCATTGTGGGCTAAGGTTCGCAAAGTTGTTCAAGGGGACGCCAACACTCAATTCTTTCATATGATCGCCAACGGCAAGCATAGAAAGATAAGAATCTTTCAGCTTGAGCAAGAAGAGGGGACGATCTTAGGACAGGAGAACCTAAAATTATACATTACCAACTACTACAAGCAGCTTTTTGGGCCTCTGGAGGATAATTTCGTGTCCCTGGATAAGTCTCGGATTGAGGATGTTCCTCAACTTGCTGCGGATGAGAACGATATTTTGACTGCCCGTTTTCGAAGAAAGAGGTGTTTGAAGCTATTTCTCAAATGAAGAATAATAAAACTCCGGGGCCGGATGAATTTCCAGCGGAGTTTTATAAAAAAATGTTGGCATATTATTAAAGGGGATTTCTTACCGATGTTCCATGATTTATTCTCTCGACAGCTTCAGTTGTTTCATCTGAATTTTGGAACTATTACTTTGCTACCTAAGAAAACAGAGGCCGTGAGAATTGAGCAGTTTAGGTCGACCTGTATTCTTAATGTAAGTTTCAAAATTTCCAACAAGGTTGGGACAAATAGACTCACACATATTGCGCACTTTGTGGTGCATCCATCCCAAAATGCTTTCATGCCGGACAGTAACATCCTAGAAGGGGTTGTGGTCCTTCATGAAACGCTCCATGAAATTCACACGAAAAAACTAGATGGGGTTGTTTTCAAAGCGGATTTCGAAAAAGCGTACGACAAAGTCGAATGGCCATTTTTTCAACAGGCTTTGTGTATGAAAGGATTTGATCAAGCCTGGAGACAACAGGTAGAATCTTTCACGCAAAAAGGGAGTGTTGGAATTAAAGTGAATGGTGATATAGGTTACTATTTCCAAACACATAAGGGCCTGAGACAAGGAGATCCGATGTCACCTATTCTGTTCAACATTGTAGTCGACATGTTGACAATTCTAATAGGAAGGGCTAAGGATGCTGGTCAAGTAGGTAGCCGGGTACCTCATCTAGTTGATGGAGGTGTTTATGTCCTATAGTACGCCAATGATACTATCATTTTTATGGAGCATGACTTGGCAAAAGCGAGAAACATGAAGCTGGTGTTATGCTTATTTGAACAATTGATCGGACTAAAGATTAATTTCCACAAGAGTGAATTGTTCTGTTTGGAAGAGCCAATGAGGAACAAGAGGCATATAAGCAATTGTTCGAATGTGAATTGGGGGCTTTACTTTTTACATATTTGGGTATACCACTTCACCATCGTAAGCTAACAAACAGAGAATGGAAGTGCATTGAGGATCGTTTTGAGAAGAAACTGGGTTGCTGGAAGGGCAAATTGATATCATATGGAGGCCGTTTTATTCTTATTAATTTGGTTCTCACGAGAATGCCCATGTTTCTTTTTGTCTTTTTTCGAGGTACCAGTTGGAGTTCAGAAAAGACTTGATTTCTATCGGTCCCACTTCTTCTGGCAAAGTGATGATGTGAAGAGGAAGTATAGACTCACTAAATGGGACATTATTTGTCGACCGAAGGACCAAGGAGGTCTAGGTATCGAAAATCTTGAGGTGAAGAATAAATGTCTTCTCAGCAAATGGATGTTTAAGCTATCTGGTGAGACCGGGGCTACATGGGCACAGATTCTGCATAATAAGTACCTTCATTCCAAAACTTTATCCTAGGTGACAGTGAGGCCGATGGACTCGCCTTTCTGGAAAGTACTGATGAGAGTTAAATCAGTCTTCTTTAATCGAACAAAGTTTGTGATTGGTAATGGTACTTCTACGAGATTCTAGGAGGATAATCGGTTAGGGGACACTCCCCTCGCGCTTCAATATCCTTCTCTATGTAGCATTGTTCAACGGAGAGATGAAACCGTTGAGACAGTATGTCAGTCCACGCCTCTCAATATTCACTTCAGGAGAGCGCTAGCCGGAAATCGTTGGGAAGTTTGGCTCCATCTTGTGAGAAGATTGATGGATGTTCATCTTACTCAACGACCCGATCAGTTGTGTTGGAAACTAACTAGGAATGGAGAGTTTACGGTCAAATCCATGTATTTGGATGTTATTAACTCTAGCTCTATTCCTACTTCGAAACATGTTTGGCATGTCAAAGTACCCTTGAGAGTTAAAGTGTTTATGTGGTTTGTGCACAAACAAGTCATTTTAACTAAGGATAACTTGACAAAACGCAACTGGAATGGATCCACTAGATGTAGCTTTTGTGATCGGGATGAATCCATCAAACACCTCTTTCTTGATTGCCCTTTGGTAAAAATTCTTTGGCAGTCAGTTCACATAGCCTTTAATATTACTCCTCCGAATAATATCAACACGTTATTTGGGACGTGGCTTGATGGGATTGAGCCCCAAACAGCGAGACACATTCGTGTAGGAGTACGCGCTTTATTATGGGCTATCTGGAATTGCAGAAATGATTTGGTCTTTAATAGAACAACAAATGCTCATTTTTTGCAGGTTATCTTCCGAGCCACTGTGTTGATCCGTATGTGGTCGCTACTCACTCTGACGGAGGCCAGGGAGCGTTTGGTTACTGGATCTATCCGATGGGAGATGGTAGCACGGGCTATTTTCAATCGGTTTGGATGGCGGTCATGTAATAAGATAGACAATTAGTTTTCCTATCTTTCTTTTGCCAGCCTGTTCTGGCTTTCTTTTTGTTATTTTTCTCTTTGGGAGCATATTTTCTTCTTATTGTTTGCGACTTTAAGACCTATGTCGAACATTTTTGCTTAGTAATAAAGGTGGTCGTATGCATCGTTCTGATACATAGGCCTGGGAATCCCCTTTTCAAAAAAGAAAAAAAATGTGACATCTGTGTTGCTTCTTCAAAACGTCAGACGAGTAGACCACCATCCTTTTATCTCATCATCCTATTGCCCTCCACCAATCACCATTCCACCCTAGAAAAAAAAGGTCACACTATTGCTTCCTCGAAATGGCATAAGAGTGTGGAGTAGAAGACAGCCAGAGTAGGAGCAACGGTAAGTAGAGTAAGAAGAGTCAATAGCTGAAGTTGCAAACTAAACATGTCGTAGTTTCGGTGGTCCATTGTTTAACAAACAATGCATGAATAAGATTGGATCACCAATTATACAAAGCATTTAACATGATGTGATACGTGTACTGGTGGACATAACTGACGAAAAAGGGTTTCCCCTGCTTTATATTATAAAGCAACCACCATCGCAATACATCAGTGCATACAACAAAAAGGAAACAAAGGGAAAAAAGGGTAAAGATACATGATGCTATAGAACGACTAACAGGATTAAAATGCACCAAGAAAAGGCTTGAGCATTGAAGCCCTCGTTGAGCTCCACACCTTGCCATTGATAAGGTGAAGGCAAGAACACTACTCGCCACCGAAGGACGACCACACTGTCACCTTCCATGAACCACCACTGCAAAGCCTCCATCCACCTCCGCCACCAAAGAGGGCCCATTGCCCTCTCGTCCTGGACCATAGGATGCCATGCCGTCGGTAGGCAGAACTGCTCACCCCTGAGCACGCATGGCCGGACTAGACGGTGGCTGGGAAGGACGACACAATGGCGACCCCACCAAGCAGAGAAATCCCTCTACCAACACATCATCTACTGCAAAGAGCGTGGTACCTACTACAAGCCATAGAATGGGGACTCCACTGAAGATTATTGACGACCCACTTGCTCAGTAGCTCACACCACCACCTCCATCGACCCAAGGCGGCGTCTTCAAGAAGAAAAGGACGTTGGAGCGTCATTGCCTCCCAATCCAGGAGATTTTGGGCTTTCACCCGGGGCACGGAAGTGGAGGGCGAGGGAAAAAATCACGACGTCGCCTTCAAGAAGGGTAGCAATGCCCGGAGCATTGCCGGCATCATGGCCGCCGACACTGGCCAGGAGCTTCCCCGATCCAGAGCCCACGCCCACATCAGCCCACCTAGCAGCGGGCTAGCAGGGCAAGGTGTACCTAGAGCAGAGGAGGATGTCGTCTTTAGCTCGATGCACGGGGCCCGCGGGGCAACCCCATCCTCGATCCCCACGTTCGCCGCCACCTTGCTACCCGAGCAACCAAGGAGGCGCCCGGAGCATCCGCACCAGCCACCTGCCACCAGAAGAGAGGCGCGCTCACCGAAAGAGGTTACCGCGTCAGATCCGCGTCCACCACGCGTGGCCCACCCCCGCCCTCACATGCCTGCGGAGAGGGGAGGAGCCCCCAGGCGGCACGCGAACCACCACATCCGCCAGATCCACCACCACGCCGCCCCACAACCGCCGAGGAGGGAAAACAGAGTATTTGCAGTACACTAGTTGATCATAAATGTTTTAGAAAAAGATGAAATGTTTAGCAAATGATTGCTTGCCCAGATATGTGAAGATAAAAAAAGTTTTGGCTTACAACAGTCACCAAGCATTGCTTGCCCAGATATTACCAGAAATCCAGAAAATATCTCAGAATTAACTATGACGCATATGATATTTAGTTACTATGAAATGATTTACTTCCAACCAGCAAGAGTAGAATAAAACTTTTGAAATTGAGGAACAACATAGTACTTTAACCGCCAATCGTTTTATAGCAGCTGACGCAACATGTGGGTGACAGTTACAAATCTCTCGAGTCGAACCCACCGCATAGGTGCCTTGTTCTACCGAGAGATGAACAAAGGAGCGCGCGGCAACCCCTACATCAGTTCTTTGTACCGCCTAGAAGGGCAGGAGGTAAAAAACAAAACCAATAAAAGATCAGACGAGACGGAATTGGTAACATGAACGCCTTTTCATGTTTCTCAGATGATCGCTAACTTAACAAGACAACGTTCAGTTTTCATCCCAATAATAAATTTCCTTGCGTTACAACCATTTTGTTTTCAAAATCCTCACTCTGCACCATGCACCATAGAGTTTCCCTTCGTGCTATCTTGAGATCCAGGTGCATATAGCAAAGAGTCAATCACCATGTCTTCGCCTCTTCGGCAGCCACATGCCGGCGAAAAGAACCCACCTAAAGTAGTATTCCCTTCTTCCACGTGCCAAACCCGCCAAAACCCATCGTAGCAGCAACATCAGGGTCAATGTTCTCCTGTCCACTCTGGCTAGCTTGCGCTTTCTGAAACCATTTTATATCTGGTCATTATGAATTCTACTGAGGACGAGGCGTCGACCCGTTGGCTGGGCAGCTGAGGTAGCTGCCAGCCCACCTGAGTTCGAGCCCCCGGCTTTGACGATAATAATCTGATGGACAATTCAGTCTTCAGTAAGCAGTTGGGATATACTCCTCGTTGTTTCCTAGGTATATATAAGAACACAATCAACGGAAGTATCTCCATATATGATACACATGTATATATACACCAGTTTTCACTGCTTTATGGATGACGGGTCCACCAAGTATTTGTTTCTTTAAATTGTTTTCGGTGAATTAGATTTTGCGTCAGGTAAGATTGATCAATGTCCTTTGTTTGAAGAAACAAGTTATAAAAGTAATTCACCAGCCCATATGTTCTTTCGGTGGATAGGATTTGACGCACTGAATGCACTTGTTGCCCTGCTAGTGTGCTCCGGCCTCATATAAAGTAGTAGTCCTACAAGAGAACCACAAAGTGTGCTCTCACTCGCCTACTTCGAGTTGTGAGTGAGTAAAGTATGCGCACACCACCGCACTCACTCACAAGATATCTCTCGATAGAAGATCCCCCGTTTAGTATTTGGCATGAGATGGATCAACATAGGTATGTGAGGCATCGGGAGTTCTTCATATGCTGATCAAGAATATCATCCTCGTGCATGAACCATATATTGCAAGGTTCGCAGAATCCACCTTTGTGCAAATAAGGAAGCTAGTGCCTTATTTATGCCATGTACCCATAGATGAGCTTGGAGCCAGGGGGGTGGGCTATTTCATACAAAAGAGAAAACGTCACAAAAAGTGGCCTGGTTATTTCATCGGCAAAGTTTGTGTAACAACTTATTTTTTTTAATTTTCATGAACACACTAGAGTTAAATGTAACCATCTTAAAATTTCTTTGGTGTGGCCAAACACCATTGAAAATAAATGCGTTCCTACTTGTCCAAGTTCAGCCACCACGATCACAATTTTTGTGAAAGGAACAGCCAACTGAAGCTTTAAATCTTAAACATTGATCAAAATGTAAAAGAAATAGCGGCAAAGAATGTTGCAGCTGGGAGCAAACACTCTGCCAAAGCCCACGTCTGAGGCTTTTGGACATGATGATTGACGAATCGCTGAAAGAGACTGGTGCAGAAGCAATTACCGTTGAGCTTTGGATGTTGTTTAAACTGTTTGACAATCATGTGGCGGTTCACTAGCGCCACGCGAGCTTAGCTCAGCGACGCCTGCCGGCGGCGGCGAACTGGAGGGCTGGAGAAGAGGGGGCGGGTTCCGGCTGCTAGGGTTGAGCCCCCAGGTCGCTGCGGGGGGCGACACGGGAGAGGGAGAGGGATAGTAACGCATATTAGTGTTAGTGGACGTACCTAGGCGAAATGAAGACATCAACAAAGACGCGAGGTGAAATGTGGAAGATCGACAATACGTTCACTGAACTGGTTGATCAAGTGCGCGCGGCGCGGTGACCGGCACTCCGGCAGCTGTGCGGGCAGGACGCCAAGGCCACCGCCGCCACGAAGACTTTCCGGGCCAACATCCTCCGTTGACGTCCTGCCATGCAGGCCGTACAGATCGATTAATCGATGGCGGCAGATGCGGTGTGCTACGCTGGTCTCAACCGAGCGCCCCGAGGACGCGCGGAGCAGAGCACACACGTATATCTTATGTACGAGTGATCTTGTTGGCTCCGAGCCGCTGCTCAAGCCTTTTGTGCATGTGAAGAAGAGTAGGAGCAGGATGAGGCGAGAATTTTTGTTGTTGTAATTTGTTGCTGCCTAGGATAGTCGGGGTGGGGAAGAGATCGGGGCGTGACCGCGTGAGAGGGAGTGGGGATGTAAACTATAGGATTGATGCTCTGGAGGAGGAAGATGGGCAGCATGCGACTTGTGAGGTTTTCGACACAAAAAAAGGTCAGTACATCGTATAGCACAACATTTCCATCGAAAACAAAGATCCAGACGACCAGGGACATCCTGCAAGGTAGTCCCCACTGACCACGATTCAGTGACTTCAAACCAGAGTCCCCCCTGCCCTCGGATGACGTTGGAACGACAACGGAGACATGCTCATCGGTGTCGCTTCTCGTGAACCATCGAGCAAACACGCTGTCTGCCTTTCCTACCCTCCTCTTCTCTTGATCCTCATCAGGACAAACCAATCTGTGGCAACCACCATCCCATCCTTGCCAGCCAAGAAAAGATCACGTCACAACTTTCTATAGATGGCATGAGACCGGGGCTTTCTGACTGAATGGAGCAGGATGGCGTGGCACTTGGAGGAAGGAGAACCGCCGATCCAGCACAATAATAAGGAAATTATGGAGTGCGGCAGTGTGATAGAGTGCATCATGTAATCTGTTGGCTGGATGGATAATTCCCGGTGCATCTCACAACCACGCTATCAAATTCAGATCCAGACATTTGGATACAATACAACAAATAATGCACAAAGACGATTGGATAAGGAAACATGCTATTCTTCGGCTGCTTAGGAAAGCCTACCTTTCTCTTTATAAAGGACTTGAGTCGTAGCATTGGCATCACTGGCGGAGGAGCCCAGTGGGCAAGGTGTGGCAGCCGCCACACCTTGATTTGACACCATATATATATATATATATATATATATATATATATATATATATAGAGAGAGAGAGAGAGAGAGAGAGAGTGTTACTATTCATCATCCAGGGTGCAGAATAAGTTATTCTTCACCCGAGGTAATCTTATGATCATTTCATAATTAAATTACGTTTAGAATTCAAATAGTTACATTCCTATTGATTCACTATGTAAAATTTGACATAAAAAATAAAAATATAGGTCATAAGACAAGAAGGTTTGTAGTTTATGTGTATTTTAGACTATGTTTTTACGTTTGTAATTTTACGTAACATAAAATATTTTTTACGGCGATTATATATTTTCTTACGGTCTCTTTTTACGTCGGAAATAAGACAAAACTTACGGAACGTAAAATTACGGTGCATTGATGGTAAAATAGAGGGGGGTGAAGAATAACTATTCCTCAACCAGGGTGATGAATAGCGCGACCCTATATATATAAGCATATACTTTTCTTCATGTAAATATCTAAACATATACTGCTTGTTAGTTTTAGACCACGCTAGATCGATTCACCCAAACAAAGCTAGATGAAACATATAAGTTACTCCCTCCATTCCACAATGTAGTGCTTCCTCTATTCCCGTGCTTCAACTTTGACCGTAAATTTAACTATCAAGACCGATTGCGGCGGGATCAAAAATTATATTAGTGAATTTGTATTCGAAAGATGTTTTCAATTATATAATTTTTTCTCCCGCCGCAGTTGGTCTCATTGGTTATATTTATGGTCAAAGTTGGACCTCGGGAAGCACGGGCGCCCTATATTTTGGAATGGAGGGAGTACATTGGAAGCACACAAGCAGGCAGCTTGATTGGTGTGCTGCCCAACACATACCCATCTTATTACGTAGATGTACGGGAACCAGCTCGCTTCCGCTGCACAACGATCAGATCGATTCTCTCCACGGCTTGCTCCTGATGGAACTTGTGACTAGGCGATCCAAAAACAGAACGGATAAAATTTTATTGATGCGTGCAACTTGTATTTTTTTGACTACCAACACGACGCGACCCAATGTTAGGTTTAAGCGCATCTTCAAGTGAAGATGTATATGCAAAAATAAATATCTCTGAGGCCAAAAACACCTCCCCAACAAATGGTGTTGATGCAAAAAAAATTGTATATTCACCTTTCGAAAATGTAAACTACAACACCTCACGGTGCAAATTTGCTTCTCCACCTCTAGGAGATGTAAAACTGACGGCAGCACGCCAACCGTCTTCATTTCACTTCCGTCAGTCCGCCCATCGGTGGTTGTTGCCCTGAAACGCGCCGCCGTCGCCCGTCGGCCCATACCCGACCCCGCCAGCCGCGCAGCTGTAGCCGCCGCCGACCCGCCGATTTGAGTCCGCTACGCTGATGACTGCCTGCCTCTGCCGCTGGCGATTTGTGCCCGAAAACGCCGCCGCCGTCGCCCGTTCGTCCATCCCTAACTCCGTCGCGACCTAGCCGTGCCACTGCATGCGTCTTATAGATATCAATAAAAGCTTTAGTGCAGTGTGAATTGACTATTATGTTTTTGCATTAAATTTTTTAGGAGGCATCAATTTTGTTTAGTTGACAGTTTGCCACATCTTAATTTTTTTTCATCCTCCGCCTCTGATTGGCATGGTATTATGTATATATCCTCGAGTAGATGAATAGCTAAGAATCCCTTAATTATGAGCTTGGTATTCTGGTAGTCAAGGCGCTTTAAACAAACATTGAATTTTCTAAATCTTTTCCTTGAGGCTGGTCACAATGGGGAGGAACTTAGGAGTAACATCACACACTCCAATACAACTTTGCTTATGTGTCACATATTTAATGAAGAGAGAGGTGCTTGTGGTAACTAGCTAAGTTACCGAAACATCACACACTCCAAGAAACAATGAGTCTATAACCTAATAAATACATTGTTGCATGACACTACATAGATGTTCCTACCCACTGTGGAGATAGTAACATAGTCTAGGGAAGTGTGTAAGTTACTAGACTATGTTCTTGCCCATTGTGACCAGCCTGAGAAGGAAAACCTTTTTGAAGTTGGGACCTCTGCATCAAGATGGCACACCTATCCAACACATAACTTATTATTATGTTACAAAGTTCATGGAAATAAAGCCGGCCAGCTAATGTTTCATCCTTGAGTGATGCTGGTAGATTCAACATTTTCTCGTCCAATTGGCACGTTGCATTGTACAAACTAGTGCCTTGCTTAAGCCGTGTGAGACTGAGACCTGCCTACTAGACAACCTCATCTGCATGGATCTTCAAATAGACACAATTTCACATGAAACAAGTATCGCAATAATACTTACCAAAAGCAAATACCCCTAGTTTTTCTTCAGTAAAAACATTACAACAATCTTGGGCAAATAAACAATTTACTAGTCCTCCTTCTGAGGGAACATGCTTGTGATAATTTCTATTTCAAAGGTTAGAAAATATTAAGTATCACCGTGACTATAGAATTTTTTTCCCAACATTGATAAATGAGATTGGTGTCACTAGATAAAATTATTTTTATTTGAAGCGACATGTTTCGGGTATCGTGTCGATTCTACAAGTAATTACACTTCCAATTAAAGAGTTTTATATAACCCCCATATAGGTAGAGGCACATAATTTAGTATATTACCATTTCTCCAAGATATACTCTAAGCACCTCTTTCACACTTTTCCGAAGCAATAATCTCATGTCACTGATCTAAAAAAATATTGTGCATCATATGGTTAAGGTTAAGGAATTGTCCGGTTCTTAGCTTTAGAAGTTCCTTTGGGCAGGAGAGAGAGAGAGAGAGTAGAATAGTAAAACCAAAGGAACATGGAGAATGGCGATAGAGCGGACGAGCTCGCCCGCTCCCGCTATGCAGCTCGCCCGCTCCCGCTATGCGTGCCAATGGGACAGTGACGCGTTTGTACGTGTAATGAATGCGACCGTAGAGAGTAGAACAGATGCGCAACGCCCAGCAGTAGTATACGGTGACGGAGCCGTCTGATCCGACGCGCATTGATGGTACACCAGCCATATGTTCCGTTGGTGAAAACAAAGACACTAACCAAGATAAATATTAGCCATGTCTTCCCTGCTAAATGCCTGAATTGGAATCCATCGTTTGTAACTAGTACTCCCTCCGTTCGGAATTACTTGTCACAGAAATGGATGTATCTAGATGTATTTTAGTTCTAGATATATCCATATCCGAGACAAGTAATTCCGAACAGAGGGAGTAGAACTCATCAGGAAATATGGCGGTGATCACAAAAATAAAGCAACGGGGCTACAAAACAAAACAAAAATTCCTTCATGTGAGATACATAAAAAAACGCTGGAAATTCAGAGTTCGACATTCGAAAAAGTGGAAGAATTCAGGGGGAAAATTCCATAAAAGATACAAAAACATTACAAATATAGTTCATGAAAAAAGAAGATAAATGAATCTGTGCACATTTATATATGTAACAACAAACAGAAAAAATCGACCGTTGCTATTTTCAGCTTTGTGCGAGTGGTATTTGACGGGATTTACCCTTAACCATATCAGTGAGAGGTGGCGTGAACTGGAAGCTAAAAACATTCTAGTTAGCTCATCAAACATGCATGCCTGTATGTCCCAGGGAAAAAAGTTTTTTGCTTTTGTTTGCATAAAGCACCGGCGACTAATATAGTTGTGCTTAGTTCTTCAGACATGCATGTGTGCCTCTGAGAAAACAAAATTCGGAGGAAATCTTCAAAATTTGATCTCACCAGTCTACCCCCTTACTGCAAAATTCAGAAAACTCATTCTAGACGTTCCCCACCTCACCCCAACCACAGCACAAGAAACAACTTTGATTCACGTGTGGCCAGACATACAGATTTTGTAGAATCAACACCTTACAAGGATCAAGGTTTTTGATCTATGTTCAGGAAAAAACAACAGGTTTGGCGAACAGTATTCAAATCCATTGGTCTTCATACATAATATACGTCCGGTCTAGCAAGTCAGCTAGAAGATCTTTTTTTGCGGGTGAAGTCAGTTAGAAGATCCCCATAAGCCCGGATTGACAATCAGATTTTTGTATGCCTAGCTATATTCAGAAGTTTCAGACATATCAGAGGTTTCAGACATATGTGACACAATTGTTCATGCAGAATTTTCAGTCACACTAAAATCAGTTGTGTTCAGTACATATTGGCATGTTCAAGTTTATTTGCTTCAGCTGTCGCGCTTTCAATCTTCACTTTCAATCTTTACCTGCTGCCAACAGATCGATGCTATGTGTTACATCATATTAGAAACGCTCGCCGGTGTTCTGCCCGCGACGGGCTACATAGGTGACTACGTTCCTTCTGCAATCCGGACAAGCCACGATTGGCAGGATGACCGGATCAACACCTTGGTTCGTGTTTGCCATCATAAGGGTTCCTAGCTTCGATTTGGGGTTGATTGAGATGGAGTGTGCGCTTAGGGTTTCTTGGATTTGGGGATCGATTGGAGAAGATTGAGTCGCCGTGAGGGCGATGGGCTGAGTTAAATGGAGCTGGTAGGCCGACCCAGCCGTCTTCACCATACAACGTCGTTTTCTTTCGTCCGCTATACGCATTAAATGTAGCCACATACATGCCCTAGAATACGGCCTATGCCTCGTATCCCAAAACGAGCCGACGCTCCAGGATACCGTGACCAGGCGAGCTCGTCCACGCCTGTGGATTTTCGAAGGAACATGATGTTACATAATGTGGATGCTTATAGTTCTCAACACGACAACACTTGTAATTTTTCCTAACTATGTTTTTTGATGGTTCAGATAAATAAACTAGCAATTTCGGAAGAACACACAATGAGTATGTAAAGATGTATAGAGAGAGTGTCTTGAGGTTCTTAAAAGATACAGATCAAGGTATTGTCCAGTAAAACTACATTTTGGGAACACTATATTACACTAGTAGAAAACAGGGCTTTCGTTCGGGCCAGGTAAGCCCTTTAGTCCCGGTTCAGTCACGAACCGGGACTAATGTGAGCATTGGTCCCGGATCGTGCGGCTAAATGCATTAGTCCCGATTCAAATGAGCCCTTTAGTCCCGGTTTAAGACACGAACCGGGACTAAAGGGTGCAATGCCCTTTAGTCCCGTTCGTATCTCAAACCGGGACTAAAGATTAGACCTTTGGTCCCGGTTTGAGATACGAACCGGGACTAAAGGGTGCAATGCCCTTTAGTCCCGGTTCTTGTCTCAAACTGAGACTAAAGGTCTCATTTTCAAACTCTACCACCCCCCCCCCGGTGGATTGCCTTTTCGGTTTTGTAAAAAGCAAAAGAAAATAATAAAAACTTCAACAAATAAAATCCTTCGAGATGTAGTTATATTACTACATATACTAGTAGGAAAATTAAAAAACATAAATTTGGACATGTTTTGCAAATTTTTAGAATTCTCAAATTCTAAAAGGAAAAAAAGTTATGCTCAAATTTCAGTTTTTTTTTGAATTTTGGTTAAATCAAGTCAAACTACTTATTCAAGAAGTATTAGTGTTACTAAATAATTATTTCAATTTTTTTGCATTTTGGTTAAATCTGGTCAAACTATGGTCAAACTACTTATTTAAGAAATATTAGTGTTACTAAATAATTATTGTTTTTTAGAATGATAGTTTCAAACTCAAACAGTGAAACGTGTGAGTTCATGCTCAAGCTAAACTCCTGAGGGTTAATAGGATTGACATCTTACTATTGTCAGGAAAACAACAAGTGTAGACTTGGAAACGAGGGGGATTAGAACCCGGAAGTTAAGCGTGCTTAGGCTGTAGTGAGAGGATGGGTGACCGGCCGGGAAGTTAGATGATTTGGAATGATGAGGGCTGATTAGAAATTAGAGGTTAAATTGAGCAGTGATGAGGGGTGATTAGAGATTAAATTGGGAAATAATTTAGAAATTTGAAAATCGAAAAAAAACATAAAAAATTAAAAAAATCAAAAAAATACCTTTAGTCCCGGTTGGTAACACCAACCGGGACTAAAGGTGGAGCTCCAGACAGCAGCCACGTGGACGGCCTTTAGTCCCGGTTCGTGTAAGAACCGGAACTAAAGGGGGAGGCTTTAGTAACGACAAAACCCGGAGTAAAGGCCCTCTAAAACCGGAACAAATGACCCTTTTTCTACTAGTGTTATTATTGATAACCACGACCATATAATTTAAAATGCCGCTTGTGAAAAAGTTCTAATGATTTGAGGCTTCCATATTTCACATGAGTTGTGACTCACCCCTATTAGATTTATAACTCATTCCACACTTATGTACCATGATGTCATCTGTGTTGCTTGTGATGAAACGTCAAGCAAAAGAACTGCCTCCTTTTGCTGCACGCATGCCCCGCTTGTCAGCGTAACACTCCTCTCTCTCTTTCTCTAGAACCATTTCCTCTTCTCGTCATTTTATCAAGTAGTCGTTGTGCAGTACATCGGAGGGTGGTAACGAGATGCACGGAAACGAGATGCACGGAAGTAGATGGTGCTGAGCCAGCTATGTCCTGGCTGCATGCTGCATGTAAAGGCGCCAGAGAGATCTTGCCGTCGCACCGCAGCAGCTTCGGAGCCGGATCCCCTGACGTACGGCCCCCTGCCGTTGGGCCGCTGACGGGTGGGTCCGGGCCCACACGTCAGTGTGTGGGCCGTACGTCAGACGAGCCGCGTCCCGCAGGGAGCCGCTTCACCTGCGCCGGGAAGACCTTGCACTCGTCGTGGCCATTCCTGTTCGGGGTTGAGCCACGTGTCGGCGTCGGGGACGAGCTCTACGCTGTCGGTGGCTGGTCTGAGGGGCCGAGTGTCGGCACCGTCAAGAGCCACAAGGGGGCGTTTAGCCCTCTAACTGGCGCGTGGCGGAAGGCCGCCCCTCGGCTGGGGGGCAAGGCGGGACGACACCGCCGGTAGACGGCAGGCGGGGTATGGAGCAGGCGGCGGTGTCGCTTTCTTGCTGTCACAAGAGGAGAGGGAGTGGAAGAAGGCCTGGGGCGCGGCGGCGTGGCGGCCTAGCATGCGGAGCGGCTCTTGATGACTTGCCATCAGCCCACCACCAACGGAGAGGGAGCGAAAGAAGGCCTGGGCCGCGGAGGCCTGGCGTGTGGAGCGGCTCTTGACGGCTTGCCGCCACTAACGGAGAAGGGAGCCAAAGAAGCACTGGGCCGCGACTGCTCCCCCTTGCGGCGCACCTGCTGCCTGCAGGCGCCGCTACTGGGGATGACGCGGGTGAAGACGACCCTGATCTTGGCGAGGCGGTTAACCCAGCGCGGGATGTGGGCACGGGCAACGAGGCAACTGTGGCCTCTGCGTCTACCTGGGAAACAGCGGCAGCGGCGTTTGCTTCGGCCATGGGCAGGACCGGCGGCGGCTCAACTGGTGAACGAGATTTGCGATGGGTGGTGAAGATAGGACGAACCGGTTCTTTTTGTTTCTTTTCTTTCGATGGGAAGTGGACCCCACATTACAACACATGATGATAATCGTTATCAAACAACATCGTTACATGTGATATGTTAAGTGGTGCCACATCAGCTTGACGGGTGGGCCCCATTTGTCATAAACGTGCGCAATCGAGTCAAATCCGCTGATCAGTAGTTTTTGCAAAACCATTACTCAAGAAGTGGTAATTTCTTCAAAGAAAATGTATTGTAGTGTTTTTCGCAAACCTACAATTTACTCCGTTGCATTGAGAGATTAGTTCCTTTCTTAAGCCGCGTCGGACCAACCTGATAGCCCCC
>NC_041386.1:638828621-638838584 GCF_002162155.2 Triticum dicoccoides
CGATTTCCAAAACAATACAATTCAACATGAAACAAATATCACAACAATACTTAGCAAAAGAAATGCCCTTCTTGTTGTTCCTCAATAAAAACTTTCACGGCAGTATTTAGCAAAGGAA
Source organism: Triticum dicoccoides (assembly GCF_002162155.2). Taxonomy (NCBI): domain Eukaryota; kingdom Viridiplantae; phylum Streptophyta; class Magnoliopsida; order Poales; family Poaceae; genus Triticum; species Triticum dicoccoides. The sequence goes on from NC_041386.1 coordinate 638,828,740, forward strand.
AATTATGAACTAGCCCTCCCTCCGAGGGAAAATGCATGTAATTTTAGGACTGGAAATGTCCAAAAAGGTATGTTTCACCATCACTATAGAATTTGTTTTGCCATTGATAAATGAAATTGATATTGCTGGATCATTTAATTTTATCTGAAGCGACATGTTTTGATGTAAGGTCTACATCGTCATCCAAAAGTACTTTTGGTTATGATTAGACAGTATAATATAACCCCATAGGCGTAGACACAAATAATTTAGTAGATTAATGTTGCACTGAGATGCATTCTAAGCTCTTCGTTTGCACTTTTCCTTATCAATCGTGGCAATGTCGCCGATCTAGAAGAAATATAATTTGCGCATCACATGACAAAGAGATGGTTATTGTCCTGTTGTTGGGTCTCGGACTGTCCTCGACCATGCGGATGGCACGGCAGTTAGATCTGTCAGGTGGCTGCAACTTTGGCATCGTCCGTAGTCGCACGGATGTGAACGTTTAGATCTGGACTGATTGGAGGTGGTAATCCAGTTTCGGTTGGCCCGGTGGGGGTGGTTACATAATGTTCTGCAACGTCCTTCCGCAACTCCACGATGACGCTAGTCATCGAAAGGTGTTTGGGATGGTCCACGGTGTTGAGCGGCAGTGCGGGCAGGACGCCATGGCTGCTACCGCCGCGCCCACTTTGCGGGCCGACGTCTGATACGTCTCCGTCGTATCTACTTTTTCAAACACTTTTGCCCTTATTTTGGACTCTAACTTGCACGATTTGAATGGAACTAACCCGGACTGATGTTGTTTTCAGTAGAATTATCATGGTGTTATTTATGTGCAGAAACAAACGTTCTCGGAATGACCAGAAACTTTACGGAAAAACTTTTTGGAAAATATAAAAAATACCTGCAAAAGATGAATGCCAGGGGGCTCACCACCTGTCCACGAGGGTGGGGGCGCGCCTGCCCTCCTAGGGGGCGCCCCCTACCTCGTGGGCCCCCTGGAGCTCATCCAACTCCAACTCCAACTCTATATATTGTGTTTCGGGGAGAGAAAAATCAGGTAGAAGAATTCATCACGCTTTACGATACGGAGCCGCCGCCAAGCCCTAAAACCTCTCGGGAGGGCTGATCTGGAGTCCGTTCGGGGCTCCAGAGAGGGAAATCCGTCGCCATCGTCATCATCAACCATTCTCCATCACCAATTTCATGATGCTCACCGCCGTGCGTGAGTAATTCCATCGTAGGCTTACTGGACGGTGATGGGTTGGATGGGATCTACCATGTAATCGAGTTAGTTTTGTTAGGGTTTGATCCCTAGTATCCACTATGTTCTGAGATTGATGTTGCTATGCTTAATGCTTGTCACTAGGGCCCGAGTGCCATGATTTCAGATCTGAACCTATTATGTTTTCATCAATATATGAGAGTTCTTGATCCTATCTTGCAAGTCTATAGTCACCTATTATGTGTTATGATCCGTTAACCCCGAAATGACAATAATCGGGATACTTACCAGTGATGACCGTAGTTTGAGGAGTTCATGTATTCACTATGTGTTAATGCTTTGTTCCGGTACTATATTAAAAGGAGGCCTTAATATCCCTTAGTTTCCGTAAGGACCCCGCTGCCATGAGAGGGTAGGACAAAAGATGTCATGCAAGTTCTTTTCCATAAGCACGTATGACTATATTCGGAATACATGCCTACCTTACATTGATGAACTGGAGCTAGTTCTGTGTCACCCTAGGTTATGACTGTTACATGATAAACCGCATCTGGCATAATTCTCTATCACCGATCCATTGCCTACGAGCTTTCCATATATTGTTCTTCGCTTATTTATTTTTCCGTTGCTATTGCTATCATCACTACAAAATACCAAAAACATTACTTTGCTACTAAACACTTTGCTGCAGATATTAAGTTTCCAGGTGTGGTTGAATTGACAACTCAGCTGCCAATACTTGAGAGTATTCTTTGACTCCCCTTGTGTCGAATCAGTAAATTTGGGTTGAAAACTTTACCCTCGAAAATTGTTGCGATCCCCTATACTTGTGGGTTATCAAGACTATTTTCTGGCGCTGTTGCCGGGGAGCATAGCTCTATTCTTTGAGTCACTTGGGAATTATATCTGCTTATCGTTATAAAGAACTTGAAAGATCCAAGAACCAAGATTTATCCCTCAACTACGAGGGGAGGTAAGGAACTGCCATTTAGCTCTGCACTTGATTCACCTTCTGTTTTGAGTAAGCTTGCGACACCTAGACCTGCTTCTGCTATTCGTTCTGATATGTCGCATGTTATTGATGATGCTACTTCTGCTATACATGATACTTATGATGAAACTACTTCTATGCTTGATACTACTGTGCCACTTGGCGAATTTCTTGATGAAAAACTTGCTAGGGCTAGAGAGATTGAAAATATTGAATCTGATAATACTGATGAAATTGATGATGAAGAGTTGCCTGTTATTCCTGAGGGTTATGTTTTTTGATAAAGAAGCTTCTTTAGTTATTTTAGCTTGCAAAGATAGATACGAACTTAAGAGGTTATTAGCTAAATGGAATAAGCAATCTCTAAATGCTAGAATGAAACCTGACCATGCTTTTGCTACTTCACCTATCTGTGTTACCGAAAAGGATTATGAATTCTTTGTTGTTCCTGATATAATTACTTTGGTTGAATCCGATCCTTTTCATGGCTATGAATCTGAAACTGTTGTGGCACATCTTACTAAATTAAATGATATAGCCACCCTGTTCACTACTGATGAGAGAACTCGTTACTTTTATATGCTTAAAATATTTCCGTTCTCATTAAAGGGTGATGCTAAGATATGGTTTAATTCTCTTGATCCTGGTTGTGTGCGTAGTCCCAGGATATGATTTATTACTTCTCTGCTAAATATTTCTCTGCTCATAAGAAACAAGCCGCTTTAAGGGATATATATAATTTTGTGCAAATTCAAGAAGAGAGTCGCCCACAAGCTTGGGGGAGGCTTCTCCAATTACTTAATGCTTTGCCTGATCATCCTCTTAAGAAAAATGAAATACTTGATATCTTTTATAATGGACTAACCGATGCTTCCAGAGATTACCTGGATAGTTGTGCTAGTTCTGTTTTCAGGGAAAGAACACCGGATGAAGCTGAAATTCTATTGAATAATATGTTGACAAATGAAAATAATTGGACACCTCCGGAGCCAATTCCTGAGCCTATTCCTAAACCAACTCCGAAGAAGAGGGGTATTCTATTTCTCAGTCCTGAAGATATGCAAGAGGCAAAGAAATCTATGAAAGAAAACGGTATTAAAGCTGAAGATGTTAAGAATTTACCTCCTATTGAAGAAATACATGGTCTTAACTTACCGCCTGTTGAAGAAACATATGATATTAATCCCTTACCTATTGAAGAGATTCATGGTCTTGACAACCCGACACAGGTAGTAAAGGTAAATTCTCTCTATAGATATGATAAAGTTGAAATCCCATTTACTAAGTTTGCTAGCCCATGCTTAGATGAGTTTGATAAATTTATGGTTAAGCAAGAAGATTTTAATGCTTATTTTGGTAGACAATTGAAATACAATTCAAATATGCTTGAACACTTGGGTGATTATATGGCTAGTGTCAAAGGTGAACTTAAACTTATTAGTAAACATGCTTTTATGGTTACCACTCAAGTAGAACAAGTACTTAATGCTCAAAATGATTTGCCCAATGAATTGAATAGTAAGAATAATGATAATGATGTTAGAGTTATGACTAGAGGTGGTAGAATGACTCAGGAACCTTTGTATCCTGAAGGCCACCCTAAGAGAATTGAGCAAGATTCTCAGAGAAATAATATAGATGCACCTAGTCCTTCTAAAAAGAAGAAAAAGAAAAATGATAGGACTTTGCATGCTTCTAGTGATCCTGTTATTGAAACACCTGAGAATCCAAATGATATTTCTATTTCTGGTGCTGAAACACAATCTGGTAATGAACCTGAACCTAGTAATAATGTTAATGATAATGTTCATGATGATGCTCAACCTAGTAATGATAACGATATAGAAATTGAACCTGCTGTTGATCTTGATAACCCACAATCAAAGAATCAATGTTATGATAAGAAAGACTTTGTTGCTAGGAAACACGGTAAAGAAAGAGAATCATGGGTTCAGAAACCCATGCCTTTTCCTCCCAAACCATCCAAGAAAAAGGATGATGAGGATTTTGAGCGCTTTGCTGAAATGATTAGACCTATCTTTTTGCGTATACGATTAACTGATATGCTCAAAATGAATCCTTATGCTAAGTATATGAAAGATATTGTTACAAATAAGAGAAAGATACCGGAAGCTGAAATTTCCACCATGCTTGCTAATTATACTTTTAAGGGTGGAATACTAAAGAAACTCGAAGATCCAGGAGTACCCACTATACCATGCTCCATTAAAAGAAACTATGTTAAAAATGTTTTATGTGATCTTAGAGCCGGTGTTAGTGTTATGCCTCTCTCTTTATATTGTAGACTTGATTTGAATAAGTTGACACCTACTGAAATATCTTTGCAAATGGTTGATAAATCAACTGCTATACCTGTCGGTATTTGTGAGGATGTGCCTGTTGTAGTTGCAAACGTTACTATTTTAACGGACTTTGTTATTCTTGATATTCCCGAGGACGATAGTATGTCTATTATTCTTGGAAGACCCTTTTTGAATACTGCAGGGGCTGTTATTGATTGCACTAAAGGCAATGTCACTTTTCATGTTAATGGTAATGAGCATACGGTACACTTTCCGAGGAAACAACCTCAAGTTCATAGTATCAACTCCATTGGAAAAATTCCATCGATTATATTTGGAGGTTTTGAATTTCCTCTTCCTATTGTGAAGAAGAAATATGATATTCTTATTATTGGGGATGTGCATATCCCCATTGAGGTAACATAGTGTTATTCGAAATTTCTTTGGTTCCATGTTATTCGAATGAGTTCGTTAACAAGACTTGATCAACCTTGTTAGTGGATTCCTTTTGATGATCATGAGATGAATGAAAATAGAAGGCACAACCTGCTATACCCTCCTTTTACTTTCTGTTATTTATATTAAATAAAATAAAAATAGTATTTTTCTGTCTGTTATCTGATTATCCATGTAATATAAAAATACCTCGAAAATAAAAGTTCTCCAAATGCCCTGAAATTTAAATATGATTTTTTCTGGAATATTTGAGAATATTTGGCATTGAGAACACAACAATGGGGTCAACCACCTGCCCACGAGGGTGGAGGGCGCGCCCTACCCCCCTGGGCACGCCCCCTGCCTCATGGGACCACGGTGGCCCTCCTCCACTTATCCTTTCACCCACACATTCCTTCTTCCTCCCCCAAACACGAATATCCAGCTCAAACCCGAGTCCAAGCTCATTTTGCTGCCATTTTCGATCTCCTTGCTCAAAGCACCTCTCACAAAACTGCTTGGGGAGATTGTTCCTTGGTATGTGACTCCTCCATTGGTCCAATTAGTTTTTGTTCTAGTGCTTTATTCATTGCAAATTTGTGCTGCCTAGGTGACCATGTTCTTAAGCTTGCATGTCAAATTTATATGGTCAAAAATAGTTTTGATGCATGATATAGGCCCTAGGCACTTGTATGAGTAGTTGCTATCAATATTATTGAGTTTGATTTACTTTTATTTTGAAGTTACTAAAAATTTCAGAATTTTTCAGAAAAATGATGAAGAGACTTTTGACGGGCTCATCGAGGCGAAGCTCGAAGGAAAAGGCACCGAAGCCTAAGTATAATCTGCCTCGCACCACGGAGGTTCGGTCGTGTGAATGGCCTTCCGATGATTTCTTGAGGGCGTCGGGATTTATGAAGATTTTTATGAATTGGCTAAGAATGCAGGCCTCACCGCTTTCCTCCATGACCAACGCGGTCAGTATCTCTTACTCACAAATATCTTTGTGCAAAACTTTCATTTCCATTCTAGGAGCTCACCACCTACGGTGGAGTTTCATTTATACGATGAGCATAAGGAGATGTCACTTTATGATCTTTGTCGGGTTTGTTTAGTCCCTTTCGAGGGCAAGACAGAGGAACCACATCGTGAGGATGTGAATGGGTTTATCGACACTATCACTGTAGGGGAAACAAGGAATGTTTCCGATGCACGAATCACTAGCGTACATTTTCCTGTTTTACGCTATTTTGCATTATTTGCTAGTCATTGTTTAATTGGTCGCGGAAACTGTGGAAACCTTAGTGTCCCTGATATTATTATTTTGCTCCACGGTTTATATGGTGATAACTCTGTTAGTATGTGTGGCATTATTGCTAAACGGTTAAGTCTGAACCGTGCCAAGGGCCCCATCTTTGGAGGCATCTATCCTTCACGCCTAGCTGCACATTTTAACATACCTATTAGGCATCATGAGAAGGAAGAAGAAGTGTTGTCTCGTGTTTATTTAGATTATAAAAGTATGATGGCACATTATTTTATTGTTAAGAATAGGGAAGGAGAGCTTAAATACAAATTGTTCTTTGATAAACATCATCCTGAGACTATTACCCTGCCTGCTCATTCTTTGTTTGATTTATCTGCAGGCCAATACCTTGTTCCGTTAAAGGCTATTCACGCCTACTAGAACCCTGCACCAGCTATGGAGCCAGAGCCAGAACCACAAGTTGATCCTTCACGACAGTCTAATTACCAGTGGGCTCCGGAGATGATTGCCAGACAGTGGCAATCAGAATCTTCTTCTTCATCGCAGTACGACCCCAACTATTATTATGGATATCCGCCAGGACAGCCATGGCCATAGACCAACTTAGGCCAAAAGCCTAAGCTTGGGGGAGTACGTATTTCCCACCGACATTACATTTATGTTCACACACTCATTGCTAGATGTCGGTGCTCGTACTTTTTCATTGTATCATCCATGCTAGTTTAATTTCCTTTTTATGCTTTCTTCTTATGTGTTGATAAACCTTAAGAAAAACAAAAAAAATAGTTGTGGCTTTTAATTAGTTTACTTTCCATGCTTGTGGTAGTAATTAAAAGGAAAACCCAAAAAGATTTCCTGTTCTTCTTTTACTTGTTGGGAGCTCTCCCGTGTAAATAGTTTTATTTCTTTTCTTTGGGGGTCGATAGGAGAAGACCATAATTAAATTGTTGAAGTGGCTCTTGTATGCATACTTATTGATGTTACAAAAGAGCCCATGCACAACTATTGTTATTGAATGCTTGCAGATTCCAGCTTAGTCCAATGCACATGCACAACTAGTATTATTCACATCGTTCGGTCGTGCAAGTGAAAGGCAATAATGACGATTATATGATGAACTAATTGAGATGAGAAAAGCTGGTATGAACTCGACCTATTTTGTTTTTGTAAATATGATTAGTTCATCGTTCCTGATTCAGCCTATTATGAATAAACATGTTTGCAATGATAACTAGAGATCATAGTTTCTTGTGCCATGCTTGATTAGCTATGAGTTATAATGGTTTGCCTTGCGTGCCAACATGCTATTAAAATGGTTGTGATGTGGTATGATAGGGTGGTATCCTCCTCTGAATGATTTATGTGACTTGACTTGGCGCATGTTCACGCATCTAGTTGAAACAAAATCAACATAGCCTTCACGATATTTATGTTCATGGTGGATTATATCCTACTCATGCTTGCATTCGGTGTTCATTAATTTCAATGCATGTTCATGACTATTGTCGCTCTCTAGCTGGTCGCTTCCCAGTCTTTTGCTAGCCTTCACCTGTACTAAGCGGGAATACTGCTTGTGCATCCAATCCCTTAAACCCCAAAGTTATTCCATATGAGTCCACTATACCTACCTATATACGGTATCTACCTGTCATTCCAAGTAAATTTGTATGTGCCAAACTCTAAACCTTCAAATAAATATCCTGTTTTGTATGCTCGAATAGCTCATGTATCAACTAGGGTTGTCTGTATCTTCCATGTTAGGCGGGTTATTCTCAAGAGGAGTGGACTCTGCTCCTCACTCACGAGATAAATGGTTGGTCACCGGGATGTCCAGTCCCATGCTTTATGCAAACTAAATCAAAATAATTGCAAACAAAACTCCCCCTGGGACTCTTGTTAGTTGGAGGCACTTGTTGTTTCGAGCAAGCCATGGATTGATGCTTGTTGGTGGAAGGGGGAGTATAAACTTTACCATTTTGTTTGGGAACCGCCTATAATGTGTGTAGCATGGAAGATATCGCCATCTCTTGGTTGTTATGTTGACAATGAAAGTATACCGCTCAAAATATTATTCATCTCTATTTCAAAACCGAGCTCTCGCACCTCTACGAATCCCTGCTTCCGTCTGCGAAGGGCCTATCTATTCACTTTTATGCTGAGTCATTATCCTCTTATTAAAAAGCACCAGTTGGAGAGCACCGCTGTCATTTGCATTCATTATTGTTAGTTTACATTGAGTATGACTTGACTGGATCTCTTTTACCATGAATTACAATGTCTAGTCAGTCCTTGGTCTTTAAAGGTGCTCTGCATTTATGTTTTGTGGTCTCAGAAAGGGCTAGCGAGATACCATCTTGTTATATCATATTATGATTGTTTTAAGAAAGTGTTGTCATCCGAGATTTATTATTATTGCTCGCTAGTTGATTATGCTATTGATATGAGTAAACTTGAGACCTAAGCGTTATTGCGAATGTGGTTAGTTATAATCTTTGCTGAAACCTTGAATGCTGGCTTTACATATTTACAACAACAATAGCAAACAAAGTTTGTAAAAGTTTTTCTTTATCACTTTCAGTTTGTTAACTGAATTGCTTGAGGACATGCAAAGGTTTAAGCTTGGGGGAGTTGATACGTCTCCGTCGTATCTACTTTTCCAAAAACTTTTGCCCTTGTTTTGGACTCTAACTTGCATGATTTGAATGGAACTAACCCGGACTAACGCTGTTTTCAGCAGAATTACCATGGTGTTATTTATGTGCAGAAACAAACATTCTCGGAATAACCTGAAACTTCACGGAGCAACTTTTTGGAAAATTAAAAATGCCTGCAAAAGATGAAGGCCAGGGGGCCCACCACCTGTCCACGAGGGTGGGAGGCGCGCCTGCCCCTCTAGGGCACGCCCCCTACCTCGTGGGCCCCCTGGAGCTCCTCCTACTCCAAATCCAACTTTATATATTGTGTTTCAGGGAGAAAAAAATCAGGGAGAAGGATTCATCGCGTTTTACGATACGGAGCCGCCGCCAAGCCCTATAACCTCTCGGGAGGGCTGATCTGGAGTCCGTTTGGGGCTCCGGAGAGGGGAATCCTTCGCCATCGTCATCATCAACTATCCTCCATCACCAATTTCATGATGCTCACCGCCGTGCGTGAGTAATTCCATCGTAGGCTTGCTGCACTACAAAAAAAAGACACATCCGTGACATTTTGGGCCGAACAAAAAAAAATTCTGTCATACATATGACACTTCTATGACGATAATTGTGACAAAACCCGGTATCATCATAGATGTGGTGGGCTCCTACTTCTATGACAAAAAATCATGACAGAAAATGGGCTTTTCGTCCTGGGCGGGCCGGAGACGCAGCTGCATGACATTCTCTGGGCCGTCCATGACGGAAAAAACCGTGGTAGAAGCGAGGGGGAGGAAAATTTCAGGGAGTTCCCGGTTACGGTGGGAGGTCGGGGGCCGAGCGATGCATGCTTCCCTCGTACACGTACGCGCGTGTGTGTGAGGCGTTGGCTCTAACTGAACCCGAGCGAGGTGTTGGGCTCTAACTGAATCCGATCGATCGATCGATGGCTATTAACTGAACCCGATCGAGCGATTCCTTCGCTACTGCTGCTAACTAAAGCCGA
>NC_041386.1:638838738-638847370 GCF_002162155.2 Triticum dicoccoides
TTGCCTCTGGATGAACAGGACCCCGATCGATTGAGCCAGTTGGGGCTCCATGAACAGGATCCCGTGGAGGGCTGGATGAACAGGACCACCCCGTGGAGGGCAGGATGAACAGTAGATGGTGGAGGGCAGGATGAACAGTAGCCCGTGGAGGGGTGGTTGAACAGGAGCCCGTTAGAGAGGGGTGGTTGAACAGTAGCCGGGGGAGTAGCGCGCGGTGGAGGCTGGATGAACAGGAGCCCGTGGATGAATAGCCGCAGGTGGAGGCTGGAGGAGGTCGACGGTGGATGAACAGTAGCTCGTGAAGGCTGGAGGGGGTCGACGGTGGAGATGGACAGTATCCCGTGGAGTCCCGTTTTGCGGTACGCCACACCCCTCCCGATGAACAGGACCCTCGTTTTGACCGTAGCGCTCCAACACAAGTCCGTTTCGTCCGTTTTGCAGTACGCCACACCCCTCCCGATCAACAGGACCCCCATTTCGACCGTAGGAGGTCCGTTTCCTTCATTTTGCGGTATGCCAGACCCCTCCCGATGAACAGGATCCCGTTTCGAACGTGGCCGGTTGAACACAAGGCCGTTTCCTCCGTTCTGCGGTACGCCAGGCATTGTTTCCATCGCCTGTTCCGTCCAAGCCCTCCCAATGAACACGACGCATTCCGTTGCCTCCCGATGAACACGACGCATTCCGTTGCCTCCCCATGAACACGACAACGACGCTATTTCTCCGTTCCGACCCAGCCATGTACACGAGCCCTGGCCGTACGTATGCGTGAGTAGGCGTTCGAGACCCCGCCCGTATGTACACATACGTGGCCGTATTTTCTTTCTTGCACCCTGGCCGCTGTACGTACGTGTAAATGCTACGTGCGCGCCTCTACTACGACACGTGCGCGCCTCTACATCGACCAGTATGTACGTACATGTTCGCGACCAGAATGACAACGCTACATACGCTTCCACCAGGTGGGTCCCGACTGTCAGGCACTTCCTTCACTGCGAAGATGTAGCTGGTGGGTCCCAGCAGTTAGGGGGCGAATCATTTTTTTGCCCGGATGCACTTCCTTGCGTGCGAAGATGTAGCTGGTGGGTCCCAGCAGTCAGGGGGAAACGTTTTTTTGGCGAAATTCGGTGGCCCATCCGGTGGGTCCCGCTGTCAGGTGGAGGAATAATTATTTTGCACGTAATAAGGAGGCACTTCCTTGCTGCGGCCGTGGACCCAGTTGTTAGCCTCTCCACGTACAGTCCACGTCTGATGGAAGCCGTTCCTTGACCACGTTGACCACGCCGCGCCGAGAGCACCAGGGCGGTGGACGACGGCGAGTCCTAGGAAGGGTACGACGCGGAGTCGGGGAAGACGCGACAGTGGATGCCCACGCGTAGAGGAGTACGAGGGTTCACTAGTTCGCTGCGGTGTGAGGCTGTCGTCGCCGCAGAATAACAGGGGGTGTGGGTGAGTAGAGGGATGGCCTGGCCAGTGGTGGGAGTAGTAGGGGGCGGTGAGGCCTCTGCCGCATCGCAACCGGCCACGGGAGGCAGGAGCACGAGGCATGACCGGAGCTGGTTTGGGCGGCTGGAGCAAGCAGACCAGAGGTTGAAGAAGCACTACGGTTGTTGGATGGACATCGTACGGTCACTGGAGCTAGAATCGTGCATATTCACTAAGTTGACAAAGCCCTCCGTCCCCGTCAACTTAGTAGGCCCACAAGTCAGCCTCCCACCAAGGTGGGTCCCAGCTAGCAGGGGGTATTCATTTTTTTGAGCGTAATAAGGAGGCACTTCCTTGCGTGCGAAGATATAGCTAGTGGGTCCGAGCTGTCAGCGGCGGTAACGTTTTTTTCGCGAAATACAGAGGCCCTTTTTCGGTGGGTCCCTGATGTCAGGGGAGGAATCATTATTTTGCGCGTAATAAGGAGGCATTTCCTTGCGTGTGGCCGTGGACCCAGCTGCCGGCCTCTCCACGTAAAGTCCACTTCAGATGCATGTCGGTCGTTGACCACGTTGACCAGGCCGCGCCGAGAGCACCAGGGCGATGGACGACGACGAGGCCTAGGAAGGGGACGACACGGAGGCAGGGAAGACTCGGCAGTTGTTTCCCATGCAGAGGGGAGTACGACTGTACGAGGGTTTACTGGTTCATCTGCCGTCGCCAAAGAATAACAGCAGGTGTGGGTGAATAGAGGGATGGCTAGGCCAGTGATTGGAGTATGGCCGGGCGGTGAGGCCTGCGCGGCAGCACAGCCGGCCGCGAGGAGGAGGGAGCAGGCAGTCCCCCCGGCGCTTGTTTGAGCGGCTGGAGCAGGAAGAGCAGAGATTGAAGAAGCACGACGGCCGTTGGATGGACATCCAATAGTCAGTGCTTGTGCATCAACCTCTTTTTAGGAAAGCCTCAAATCTGTGGAAAACAGCATACAACCCATCTGCCATTATTTCTAATAATTTACAGCCCATTTGCTAATTCTTAAGGTTTTTTTGGAGCCCGTATTCTTTTTGTTAGCATTACAGCCCATATTGTGGCAACTGTTAAAAAATTATACGAAATTTTGCATATTTCGGTGCGGTCCGAACTGTTTTTAATCCCGAAATTTTGACTCACATTCAAACAGATTTTAAAAATAAATGTATATCAATATAAAATCCAACAAATTCTCCATGCATAAAAATTAATGTAATTTAAAATCTTGAAATGAAAAAAAGATATTTGAAACTAATTGCCGGTTTGATGTGTTTCAAAAATGTACAACCCATTTCTCATTACTGATGGGCCATTTTCTCGGCCAGCCGAATGAAAGCTCTCCCCGTCTTGAAAGAATTGCAACCCAACAGGCCTGACAAAGCGACTTACTTGGCAAATCACAAAAAAACTGGGCTGTGGCCGTGGACCCAGCTGTCAGCCTCTCCACGTACAGTACTCTTCTGATGGAAGTCGTTCCTTGACCACATTGACCACGCCGCGCAGAGAGCACCATGGCAGTGGACGACGGCGAGGCCTAGGAAGGGGACGACGCGGCAGTGGAAGCCCGCGCGGAGAGGACTACGAGGGTTCACTGGTTCGGCTGTGGTGTGAGGCTGTCGTCGCCGCAGGGCCTGGCCAACGGTGGGAATAGTAGGGGGCGGCGAGGCCTTTGCGGCAGCACAGCCGGCCACGGGAGGCAGGAGCATGTGGCACGACCGTCGCTACTTTGGGCGGCTGGAGCAAGAAGACCAGAGGTTGAAGAAGCACTACGGCCATTGGATGGACATCGTATGGTCACTGGAGCTAGAATCGTTCATATTGACTAAGTTGTTCGTCCCCATCAACTTAGTAGGCCCACAAGTCAGCCTCCCGGCAAGGTGGGTCCCAGCTAGCCGGGGGAGTATTCATTTTTTGTGCATAATAAGGAGGCACTTCCGGTGGGTCCGAGCTGACAGCGGGGGGAACGTTTTTTTTGCGAAATACGGTGGCCCGTCCGGTGGGTCCCAGCAGTCAGGAGGAAACGATTTTTTTCGCAAAATACTGGTGGCCCGTCCGGTGGGTCCCTGCTGTCAGGTGGAGGAATAATTATTTTCCGCGTAATAAGGAGGCACTTCCTTGCGGCTGCCGTGGACCCAGATGTCAGCCTCTCCACGTACAGTACTCTTCCGATGGAAGTCGGTCGTTGACCACATTGACCACGCCGCACCGAGAGCACCACGACGGTGGACGACAGCGAGGCCTAGGAAGGGGACGACGCGGAGCCGTGCAAGACACGACAGTGGATGCCCACGCGGAGAGGAGTACGAGCGTTCACTGGTTCGGCTGCGGTGTGAGGCTGCCGTCGCCGCAGAATAACAGGGGGTGTGGGTGAGTAGAGGGATGGCCTGGCCAGTGATGGGAGTAGTATGGGGGCGGTGAGGCCTCCGCGGTAGCACAGCCGGCCACGGGAGGCAGGAGCAGGCGGCACGACCGGCGCTGCTTTGGGCGGCTGGAGCAAGAAGACCAGAGGTTGAAGAAGCACTATGGCTGTTGGATGGACATCATACGGTCATTGGAGTATTGACTAAGTTGACAAAGCTCTCCGTCCCTGTCAACTTAGTAGGCCCACAAGTCAGCCCAACAATATGGTGGGTCCCAGCTAGCAGGGGGTATTCATTTTTTGGGTGTAATAAGGAGGCACTTCCTTGCGTGCGAAGATATAGCTGGTGGGTCCGACCTATCAGCGAGGGGAATGTTTTTTTCGCGAAATACAGAGGCCCTTCCTGTGGGTCCTAGCTGTCAGGTGGAGGAATCATTATTTTGCGCGTAATAAGGAGGCATTTCCTTGCGTGCGGCCATGGACCCAGCTGTCAGCCTCTCCACGTACAGTCCAGTTCCGATGGATGTCGTTCATTGACCATGTTGACCAGGCTGCGCCGAGAGCACCAGGGCGGTGGACGACGACGAGGCCTAGGAAGGGAACGACACGGAGCCAGGGAATACTCGGCAGTTGTTTCTCACGCGAAGGAGTACGAGGGTTTACTAATTTGTCTGCCGTCGCCGGAGAATAACAGCAGGTGTGGGTGAGTAGAGGGATGGCTACGCCAGCGATGGGAGTACGGTGGGTCCGTCAGGCCTGCGCGGTAGCATAGCCGGCCGCGGGAGGAGGGAGCAGGCAGTCCCGCCGGCGCTTGTTTGAGCGGCTTGGACGTGAAGAGCAGAGATTGAAGAAGCACGACAGCCGTTGGATGGACATCCAACAGTCACTGCTCTCGTGTGTTGACTAAGTTGATAGGGCGTTGCGTGTGCGTCAACCTTTTTTTATGAAAGCATACGCATCAACCTGTAGTAGGCGCACAAGTCAGCCTCAAATCTGTGGAAAACAGCATACAGCCTATCTGCCATTATTTCTAATAATGTACAACCCATTTGCTAATTCGTAAGCATTTTTTTGGAGTCCATCTTCTTTTTGTTAGCATCACACCCCATATTGTGGCCACGGTTAAAAAGTATACGAAATTTTGCATATTTCCGTGCGGTTAACTGTTTTTAATCCAGAAATATCGATTCACATTCAAACTATTTTGAAAAATAATTTATATAAATATAAAATCCAAATAATTGTCCACGCATAAAAATCAATGGAATTTAAGATCTTGTAATGAAAAAAAATTGAAACTAATTCCTGATTTGATGTGTTTTAAAAATGTACAGCCCATTTCTGGGCAAACCGAATGAAACTCTCCTCGTCTTGAAAGATTTGCAGCCCAGCAGGGCCGATAAAGCAAGTAGGCCTTGTTTGGGTATTTCTTTAAAAAAAGAATTGGGCTAGCCATTTTCAGCAAGAAAAAACACAACTGGGCTCATGATGTGGTAAACACAAATAAAACCCTGGCTAGATGGGCCACAGCCCCCGCACAGCCCCGTTGTTACCCTGATCCGTCGCTAAAACTAGTATAAATAACAACTGCTTGTTCCTCAAAAAAACTACGCGACTTGCTGGGTCTCTGGTGTCAGCCGCTCATAGTGTAATTCTCTCGTTTATTGATTACGTTGACAATGGCGTGAGCCCCAGATGTCCAATCAATTATGAGGAACCATATTTTTGGGCTTGTACTATAGAGGCACTTGCTTGCGTACTGCCATGACGCTGGTGGGTCCCTATTGTCATCCTCTCCATGTACGGTCATCTCCTTGTTCCTCTCGGTTGTTGACGATGTTGACAACGCAAGAGGACGGCGCACCGCGCACGGCGAGCAAACCAAGGCCGCAAGTTTGTGGGTGCTGGTGGGGGCTAATCACTTGGCTTCGGTAATGCACAGTGAGCTCAAGCAGCTGGTGAGAGCTATGTTATTTCCCTTGGTTTGGATTTGTTACAATATTTCACTCTAAATTAAACGAATGGAAAGCCATTTGCCTTGTTTCAAAGAAAATATGACAGTCACAGCTGAGTTGAAAAGGGTAGGAACATCTAACTCCAGCTTACAAATTGTACAAAAGCACAAGGGTTAATTGTTCATCAGGTTTACAAAAAAACCAGATTGAAAAGGGCAACAACATCTAACTCCAGCACTATTTTCGGCAGTCACAGTCAAATGGATCGGTCAGGTCCATAGAATGAACATCCTGGGTCGTAAAATTTACTGGATT
Source organism: Triticum dicoccoides (assembly GCF_002162155.2). Lineage (NCBI taxonomy): Eukaryota > Viridiplantae > Streptophyta > Magnoliopsida > Poales > Poaceae > Triticum > Triticum dicoccoides. Next base: position 638,844,820 of record NC_041386.1, read on the forward strand.
ATGACCACAATATGTTGTAAATAGAAGCCTGGTACGTTCAGAAGCTCTTTTGCCCACCTGAAACTCCTTTTTTTGCCCTTCAACATACACATCCGTCAAAACCATGCTGCTGATAAACTTAAGCCTGATGGACAATAGTAACCTCGCATTCAGCAGGAAGAATGTGACAAATCTTGTGTTTGCACGGTTGGCTACATATCATTCTAGCGTTATTGTCTTCAATCGAATCTCATGAAAAGTGAGAAAATCCCGATGCTTACGAATCCACCGATTGGTTATAACTTTCTTACCCCATCCTGTTGCCTAAATAGACATGAAGATTGAAAACAGTTAAGGTCTAAAAGAAGAATGTCGAAAGAGCAACAGCTGAACGGTTAATTCTAGTACACTATATGCGGGCTTCCAATGTGCGTGAAATTATCACCTTTATATACAACTTCTCCAGACATGGAAAGCATTGCAGCAAGCCTATAATCTTGTTCAGATCAAAACTATTCATTTGGATATATAAGATCTTAACAGAATCCAGCACCATTGATAGGCCATCCATGGAGAAACTCTTCATTGAGCATATAACATAATATTAGTACAAAATGTGTACTCCAAGATGATACATAAATTATGCGCAGAAATTTAAAATGCAGCTTATGGTTACAAGTGTAGATGATAATATAAAGTAGCTGAAGAACTGTGGAGCCAAACATCATATTGAAATGAGCATAGAGATATTGCATTACACCCAAGGTCTCCAGTTTAGGCGCAGAGAGGACGGTTATTTGCAACGGTGAATAACTAGAATCAAGGATCAACCTTTGAAGTGAAGGGGCATCTTGGATGATGAGTTGCCTTCCGTCAAAAGAAATTCCAATTCTTACAAGGTTAGGTGACTTTATTTGGAGACAACCGATTCTAACTATGAAAATAAGCACCAAGCACTCTAGCGCAAGGCAACTGGAGTGGATGATGCTGTGCAATGAGGCCTTCAATATACGAACCCACACAAGTGAAAGTTTCTTGAGAAATGGGAGTCGAAGGTTTAGTACCAGATTGTCTGGTAGGTAGCACTATGCAAAGGTGGCGGTGTGGAGAGAGGACGAAAACCCTGAGATGGACATCGATGCTGAGGGCACAAGTTCATGGCGTTCGGTATGTGGTATGTGATTTCCTGGGGAACAGTAGAACTCAAGAAGCTGTAGTTCTGTGAATTCAGGGGATTCCAGCCAGGCGTCCACCGTGCAGGGCATGGTATGCTTTCTCAGGTAGCATGACGGGATGCAGAGGCTTTGAACGGAGCCCTGGTGGGAGGAGATGATGGCTCTAGGGATTTCAAAATCATTGAAGAGAGATAGCTGACGACAGTCGAGATTAAGGGGAACGGCGCGCCATAGAGGGCGCCAGCGAATTGAGAGGACTTGGGTGCGGCAGCAATCCTTGGTGGGGAGAAGCGAGATGATCTCCCCAAGGATGGCATCCAGGAGATCGCTGATGCGGTCCACCCGAGATTCTACGGGTTCCTGGGATCCGGTGGGGGCGGGGTCGCCGCTTCTCCCCACGTTGCCGGGTGCGGGATCTACAACAGGCGTCGCCGCTGGCGGGAGCCTCATCTTCTTGGCGCTGGGGTCAGCCGACTCCATTTTCCTCGAGGGCGTCGCGTCGCGCTCACTGATTTGAGCAGAGTAACGAATGACGAGCCTAGTTGTAGTGCGAGCGAAGAAGAAGGGGAGCTGGGGGTTTTCTGTAGGAGTGAGGAAGAAGGGGAGCTGGGGTTTTCTGTAGGAGTGAGGTGAGGAATTTGGGGGTACGAGTGGAGCGAGCTGACGTGAGGTGGGTGGGAGCAAGGAGGAAGAAGAGCACCAAGGTTTTTGAGTTGATTTTACTATTTACTAGTGTGGATGGGCTGTTTTGTCTTGGGACCCGAGAAACAATTACTACTAGTATAGTGGAGACACTCTACAGCTACCCAGAAAAATAATTACTACTAGTACAGTGGAGACACTCTACCGCTTCTGGATCCTCCTAGGTCATTGAAACGTCTCCCTCTACTGAATGCCGTTATACTTTTGTTCACCAACATGCGGGCCATGCAGCGCGTGGGCCCAAATGCCATCCACCAAATTAGAAGGCAGTATGCAGGCGGAGAGTCACCCCGGTCGTAGCGCGGCAGTAACGAGCCGTCGTATCACAAAATCCCACCTCCCCGCAGTCTAAGTTTGACGGACGAAGCAACCATCATTTCACTCTTCGCTGAATCCCCTTCTCCCTCACCGTCTTCAAGAAAGGCAACACTTGCATCTGCCATTGTTCTTCTCTCCGAACGAAGGGAAGGTAAGCGGATCCGTGATGTTGGTATATTTTCGTTCAGAGGAAAAAAAGAACTTTTGCAAAGCAGTAACCGATCCTCACTCTCTTTTTTGTTTCATTGTCATTGCGATTGTGTTTTCCTTTCAGTGGACTCCTAGTATTCGTCAGTTTCATGATGGACCAAGGAGAACCAGGCAAAGATCTGCCGATATTGGAGCAGACGCGGGAGGCTGATCCCCACGAGACAGAG
>NC_041386.1:638847860-638895917 GCF_002162155.2 Triticum dicoccoides
TTCAGAGGAAAAAAAAGAACTTTTGCAAAGCAGTAACCGATCCTCACTCTCTTTTTTGTTTCATTGTCATTGCGATTGTGTTTTCCTTTCAGTGGACTCCTAGTATTCGTCAGTTTCATGATGGACCAAGGAGAACCAGGCAAAGATCTGCCGATATTGGAGCAGACGCGGGAGGCTGATCCCCACGAGACAGAGAGCTCCAAGAAGATGGAGGCAACCACCGAGGCGAACCCAGATACTGAGAGGATCAACGCCCCGTTTGAGGTAACAGTCCCCGTGGCACTGCAGGAGCAGCTTTCCCCCTTCGAGGATGTGTCCCCCCCCCTGCTGAGCTGCCCAAGGTGATTTCCTTCTTTGCCGATCTCGATTGTGGTTTTTCATCTAAGTATGTGGTGATTTTTTTAGAAAAGGAAGTATGTGGTGATTAATAATGCACAATTTTATTAGCTTCGATGCCATGGTATACGTAGTGTTTTAAATAACTTGTGTTTCTTATACTGAAAAGTAATTCAGAATTTGTTTCTGTTTCAATTAGAGCCCTGATGCAGACAAGGATTGTGTGGTTGTACATGTCACTCGCTATGAGGCGGACGACCTGAATATACGCAGTGGGAAAACAGAATTCTTAGGCTATTGGATCCTGGAAGCCATTTGCGGTTATACTAATGAAGAGTTGTATTCTAGCCTCACTGTTGTCAGGCGTGTTGTCCAGGGTGTACTGAAGCACACGAAGTTCAAAGATACTCCTTCGTTTGTGAGGAATACTGTTCTTGTCAAGCTTACACAGGAAGATGACGTGGCATGCCTCCACAAACAAGTTTATCAGTGGCAAGGCCACAAGGTTGTCTTCATGAAGGTTCACAGGATTGCGCTGTTGCGGGACGTCCTCGATGATGTTCATGGCAAGGTCCGTCTTATGTCTAGCCCAAATTAGATCGAGGCATTAAATAGTTGCCCCAGCTAGTGTTTAATAGCAGTTTGAATTGTGTCTAATTATCCGAACCTTGCCTGTTATCGACCCCTCTGGGGCTAGTACTCTGTTTGAATCCATCTATGGGAACTGCTGCTACTTTTGTGTGCCCATGAATCATGTGAGAACCATCATAATTGTTGCCAAAACAGATGCGTCCTCACTAGTTTTTTCATGAATATGGCATGGTAAGACATAAGTTGTCACGGTTTATCATACGAGCAGTGTGTGTTTTGACGAAATAGAGCACTCATTCGAGAACCATGCGCCGACGTATACATAAGTACTTGGAAACACTGTTGGTGCAACCCACTTGTAAGCAGTTGTGCAAAACACGGCACATTGGCTCAGCTCGCTTCAACACTAGGCTATCGACCAGCTAACAATCAACAATCTGCTGTCTGACATATAAGCAACTGTGTATCTTGTTACAGTGGTTCATGCAGTTAATTGAGGCCACAATGTAATAAATTCCAAACATTCACACGCTAGTCCAGCGCTCATGTGGAACACTCACATTAAACTCGTCTTCATAAAAAACTTGAAAAGCATAAGTTAAGCAATTTTATACATCTCAATGATTCATAGAACATAACAAACATATACTAGTTCACAGCAAAAGACAAAGTTGTGAGAAGGTTTACAAATCAGGAAAAAACAAGCAAGGCTTATCTCTAAGCAAAGGGCCTCCCGGTAGGCTTAAATTTCCTGGAGTTCACTCTGGTTTTTTTCTTGTTGCCACCATTCAGGGTTAGGTTCTCTCATTCCAGAATAACCAATTATAATTGTGGTATCAGCTGGAATGCTGAACTGAACCATGCAGTGTACTGACCAGCTAAAATGCTTGTGCATTCCACTAAATTTAAGCACCGCTATTTGCAGAAATAAGCAGACCACAATGCCTCTTGTCCGCGCACCTGACCAAAAAACCGCCGTGGAGCCATGGCAGCTAATCCTTGGTCCATGGATGAACTGGAAGAAAGTGCATTCCGGACTAGGATGCAGTTGTTTTCGCTTGTCCCTGCACTGCAATCAGGAAGTAAAATGTACAAATCAGCTTCTTTTAGATTGCGTTGGTCATTCTACCTTAGTTACTACCAATGTAGGAATACCTTGAAGACGGGAGGTTAGACGATGGCAGCGAGGGATAGACATCTCATTTTGCGCAGTTGTACTAAAACTGAGGTGTGTGCTTTTGATTGCGCGGATAGAAACGATACGGAGACAGACATCCCGAAACGATATGGAGACAGACATCCCTGTTTGCGCAAATAAGATATACGGTTATTTAAACAGTGACAGATATTACTACTTTCCCCCGTTTCCTCTTAGAACCAAGTCCTAGATTCATGCTACAACTTTCCCACTTTCTTCCCTGTTTGAACCAACGCTTTGAGTCGACTGTATGAAATAGCTTTACTTCTAATCTACTAGTACTATAAGGCGGTAGTTTTGAAATTGGATTTACCACTCCATCTTCGGTTCTCCCGCCCAAACAAGCATTGGCTCAAAATCCACCGTTCATTTCCCCTCTCATGCATATCACTGCCGTCCATCAAACAAAGGATGACATGATCTGACGGCTAAGAGCTGTTGTATTCGCTCCCGCTCCTTGTGCACATGGCCGACTCTGCTCTCCAAGTAAACAAATAAAGAAGTCCCCATTGAATTTGGATTGCACCTACTGAAGTTGAGAATTGTCTAGAAACTGCTGCCACCTCCTCACATGCAAGTACGACAAGTTGGCAAATAGCTAGCACATTTTGGTTCCCCGTTGTCACCTGGGAAATAAACACTCTACTACTAACTAATTTTTTTAGATTACTGTAAAAATGGATTTTTTTAGATGCCGCTATACTGCAAAGTTTACACTGTTCACATAACATAACATTGCATGGCTGATGCTAGCTAAAGTTTTATTCTGCTTCATCGAGAAATGTAATATTTTTATTATTCATAGAAAAAGTGTAATATTTTATTTCAGTCATACATAAGCTATACCTCAAGCTCATACAGGACATGAGTGTCTGTCAGACCTAAATGACTTATTTAGTTGCACAAAATAGTCCATAAACATGCATGTAAACCATCAAACAACTCTGGAACTATACATCACTGGAACCCAGGAAACATCATATAATAAAACTACAACTTTTATCTTGTAATCAAATTCTTACTTGGAACTCAGTTTGATTTGTGCAAGTGATTTGCTTCTTATTTCAGAATAGTCCTTAGATCATGCAAACAAACACACTATGATATCTACTCAAGATACGAGTACCCATTTCTCTCTCTAAAAAGAAGGTATATGAGTATCTATCATACAGAACATACGTGCAAAGCACGTGCCTTAGTAGAAGTCTAGGTGGCTTTGGAATAGCGGACGGAAGTAGAAAATGATCCACACGAAGGGAGCTGGGGCAGTAGAGCAAGGCAGGTTTCGAAGGAATATATACCCGAGGGTCGTCGGCATGTCACAAAGACGACGTTGGGAGGCTGCATCTTGGCCACAATACCGCAGGGAGGAAGAAGGGGTCGGAGGCCCTCCCGAGCCGGCGCTCTCTCAGAGAGAACGGCACGGCCGCCTATCGGGACGCGCGGGCAGCCGTTGGTCTCCTCCCTCGCTGCTGACGACAGCGTGAATGATGCACCTACACCCCTGCCCCGGTCGAGGTTGTCCGGCCGGATTTGTGACCAGTCGTGAGCTGAGAGAGAGTGTGGCCACCTATGTGTTGCTTAGATCTGGAGAGCATGAGAGAGTGAACGAGAGGAACCCTAGTAAAGCAAGCGCTAAGGCTCCTGCTTTTATATATAGTGGAGTGATTTTGTTGTACCAGCTCCAAAAAATGCGCTCCTACGTGTACCCGCGAGTGGGTGTGAGAGAACTAGTGCATGCGTGCACCGCTTCTCTTCGTGAGAGTATAATATACTATGCCCAAAGAACGTTCGCCGCAAGAGTAATAGTACAAGTGTGTGACGTGTGAGCTAAAATAAAATGTGCACGCCGTCTTTTGTTTTTTAGAAGTTCTGAGGGTAGGGTGTGAAGAGCACATATGTGCATGACGTCTACCTGCAGATAGACGGTGGATGTGACGTGCGAGTCTGCGAGAGGACTCGGGAAAGTCGTGACTCGTGAGGGTGCATGTGCATGAGAGAGAGGGGGGCACGTATCAATGCAATGCATGTGTCCGTAAATCATTATCCGACAAACGTTCGCCACAAGCCTTTTCCTGACGAACGCCGTAAGGACCGTTAGATCGGCATCCGACAGTGTCAGTTTTGCCATGTCATTTAACAGAACTGCCACTCCTCCTACACACAAATCTTCCACGTGAGTGTTAGCAACTGCCGTATGCTCCCTCCATTCCGAAATGCAGTGCATATAGATTTATTGAAAATTCGAACCTCACAAAACTTTACCGAGTTTTTGTGTTCCAAATTGCACATGTAGAATACCATGTATATATCATTTCATTCATCTTCGAGAGGTAACTATAAAGTTGGGTGAGGAGTCTACAAAGAAATACCATCGTATCACCCGCAGAAATTTCAAGCATCCTTTAGTGTCGAGGAATATCATAGGAACTCTATATGATATGATTTTTATAGGATTTTTTTTCCTTTAGAGCCAATTGGTTCATTGGAATAGATTCATATACTCCACATTTCAAAGGAAATAAACATGATATCATTTCTATAACTTTAGAGCCACTTGGTTCATATGAATGGATTCCTAAACTCCATTAATTTCAAAGAAAAATAAACATTAGCGTATATTCAATAGAAAAGTTCCTATGCTATGAACCAAATTACATCTCTTTTCTAATCCCTCCTCATAGGAATTGAGAAACATGTCATCTCTATATTCAATAGAAAAGTTCCTATGATGTGAACCAAATTACATCTCTTTTCCAATCCCTACTCATAGGAATTGAGATGCTCCATGTCATCTCTTTCCCTACAACTTCCATGTATACATCTTCTATTCCTAAATAGATAGTACAACCCACTAGTAGCTTTTTTCCAAAACATGCAACTATGGCACAAGAACTATATAGTGTGCCAATAACTTTGAAAGATGGTCGCTGAATGAAGCTAACCCGACAGTGCAGAGATAGGCAAATCCGAGCACTATTGGCCGTTGGATATCATCAACATTCCACCAGATCTGCCACATGTACAATTTAGAAGACTCCATGGTTGAACTTAAGCATAATGCACAAACCTCAAAACACAAGCACTTCTCCTTTGTTCTAGAATCTTCTGTATCATAATTGATTATTTTTTTCTAAATGAATTGCCATTATTTGTTTTTTACTTTATGATTTACTCCATACAAAGTTAGTGCAAAGTTGGGTCATCTATTTTGGAACGGAGGGAGTACAATGCACAACCCCATGAATCTTAACATTTTTATAAAACTTATTGATTTTGAATGAGATGAACTATAAGAACTAAGCGAACATCTACATAATGCATATATGACTCAAAGCTTTACATCCTATAGTGTGTATTTATTCATAATTTGGTTTCGAAATCTCATGCGTTCAATACATGTGTACCTTACTAGTTTTGAGTAGAGTAGCAAATTTCACGCGGCCCCGGGTATATCAAAATGCAGGGCCCATGCATCATTGCCTTTCGGTCGAACCTACGTCCACAATTTTTTGTACGTACTATATCTCCACTGGTCCCCGAACCCAAAATGCTGCCTCGTTCCCATAAAACCAAGCGGCCCACACATATTTAAGGCGGCAGCTCGAACCCGTTTACTACAACATGGCCCCGCACGCCGTAGTACTCCTACAAACCCTACCACCGCACTCATCATTGGTTTTCTTCAAGAGGACGAGGGAGAAGCCGATTTGTAGTGGAGGCGCTTTCAAAAAAAAGGATCTGTAGTGGAGACCCCTACCCTAGGGTGCCCTAGGTAGCTGCCGCACGCATCATTGTTTTCTCTTTTCTTTATGCTCTTGTGCCCTAGAGTGAAATGATGGTTGCTTCGTCCGTCCAGATTAATGCGGGAAAGGTGGGGCTTTGTGATTTGACCCCTCGTCTTTCATTTTCTACTACTGCGGCGCTACGACCGGGGTGCCTCCAATTCCAACCGCTGCTCCGAACTGTAATTTGGTGCATCGTACGTGGAACAAGATGGTGGATGAGCCACATGTCGGCCAAAGGGGTCCTGTTAAGTGTGTCGCCATTTCGTGTGCAGACTGACCCTGCTTGAGTTGCTACGCCAACACGACAGGAGCAGCCTACCACTTGGTTTTGCTCCTTGGTGAATCCCGACTATATTGATCTAAAAAGATACATGCTGAACTAGCCTCTCCGTCTCGGTTTTTTTTATTTTTAGGCGTCTCGGTTTATAGGGCCTGCACGTAGTTCTAGGTCATCCATTTGACTAACTAAATATGAGTTACTATGTCACAAAAAGTATATCATTGGATTCTTAAGCGGATGTAGTTGTATTTAACAGTCGAGGGCGGGGCTTTTCCTGCGCGGTAGGCGGCAGGGCAGTTCCGCCTAGTCGGTTCGACAGAGACGCGAGAAGACGAGGGAGTAGGCTGATGCAAACGTAGGGCTGTGTGATTTGAGAGCGAGTTACTGCTGGACAGGTGGGGCCCCGTGATTTGACTTGCCATTATCATTTTAACTGCGGTGCTACGACCGGCGTGAGTCTCCTAGATTCCAGACCACCTCCATACAGGTGCCTCTCCCAATGCTCCACCATGTAGTAGAGGCTTGCTCTTGCATGAGAGCCCACTTCTCCACTTTTTCCTTGCCTCTCTTTCCTCCACATATGCAAAAATGCCATGTAAAACGCACTATTGTACTTACTTTTACTTGCTCCTATAGGTGCTTAAGCTTGCCACATAAGCATAAAGTCTGATGTGGCAAGTTAATCAAGAAGAGAGAGACTAGTTTGGTGACCCAAGGAAGAAACGGTGCTAAGCGCGTGTACCTAGGTGAAAAGACAATTTTGAGTCTATAGCTAATTAAATGAAGCAAACTTAGCAACACCATTTTATTGGAAGAGGTCACTCCTTGGCAAATGCAATAAATACACGCTCTTAGCACCATTTCTTCCTTGAGTACGAAGAAAGAGATAGAGAGGAGTAAAAAAATACACTTATAGCCAACCTTGTTGTAGTATGAGTGACTAAGTGATGACTATGTATGACATGCCAACATCAGATAGCCTAACGCACCGTGTTAAATCTCCAAGGGCGCGACCGCGCGAGCGACGCGGCGGTCGTGGTAGGCGCGACCATGATACGGGCTGCTGGCAGCCCTTGGATCTAAGATCAAACGGTCGCATGCTAAGTTGCTGAAAATTTGCAGAATAACCCTCCAGGATAGGATATTCACCCATAGGTCTAGAATCACGCCATGCAACCATTTGATCTCAGATCCAAGGGCTCTTGGAAGCCCGTATCATGGGAGAATGGAAAGCCACTACCCTGCCATTCGCACGCTGGCAGTTCGCTCCTACTCATCCCCGCACGTCCTTCAATACTACGGCGGTTCGCTCCTTGTCGTCCCGTCCATTCACATTACGGCAGTTCCACTAATCCTAACCCTCCTCCCAAATCCGTGGCGTCCCAAATCTCCACGATCGGCGATGAGTACAAGGTTAGAACCATCACCGGCGATGAGTTTGACGTCATCTACACCCGTTCTTCCGCGACGGTGAAAGGATGCCTTTCTCGCTTCAGACGCATGTTCGAAGACTCAAATGATGAGTGGGTCGCTGGGCTAGATGTTCAGTACACCACAGTCCTGGGACGAGAGAAGGATCTAAAGGACGAAGAGAGGAAGAAGCTCACCGTGATCCAGGTTTGCGTACATGACTTATGCTTGGTTTATCACATATGCCATGCCGACGTTGAGTGCCAGGATTTTAAGGACTTCCTCGAGAGCAACCTAGTCAAATTCGTTACTGTAGACTTTGGTAACGACAAAGACGTCCTGCATCAGATAGGCCTCGTTGTAGGCAACACCTTTGACCTCCAGAAGAATCGGCTGGTGTCCGCTCGTCAGCCTTCAATGCTGACCCTGGCAGGACCCATGGTTCATCCTTCGTACGGTAAACTGGAGAAACCTCCATACACGTTTCATCGTCATGCATGGCAGCGGAATGTACTAGATATAGACCACATCCACTACGCTGCAATGGATGGCTACCTTTGCTTCAATATCTACAAGGGTTGGATGAAGAGCAACATCCAAGTGTGCGGTTCAAGCAAATAAGTATCGACCAAGAGGAAGAGGGACAAGGACGAAGTCGAGGACATGGACGAGGACTCCGAGTAAGGTGGAAGTGTTGTTGCTCATGGTGGTTCTAATGCAGTGTCTACCGGAATAGTTGCAAAGTTTAATTTCATGTGTGCTTAATTTAATTTGAGGGGTGTGTTGTGCTGAGCCCCCAGCAGAACTATGTTATGTTTCCTCTCGTTACTTTAACTCTTCAGTACGTACATACTAGTATTTCTTACATTTCATCTTTTAGTTGGTATAGTACTACCACTCATTTCTTCACAATATATACATACAATATATATGGCCAACATCATATAGCCAGCAGTTTAGTTGTCAAAGAATTTCAGGGTGCTTAGTTTTGTCAAAGAATTCCAGGATGCTTTTAGAGGGTGCTTGGATCCAAGGGACTTATTTTAGTCTGACTAAAAATAGTCTTTTTAAGAGGCTAAAGTTCCAAGCACCCCTGAAAGAGGGGCTAAAACTAGTCTTGAGACTAAATTCTTTTAGTCAGGGGTACCCCTACTAAAATGTGGATTAGTCCTCTCTCTACTCATTTAACTCCTCTCCTTTAACACAGGCGAGTTCTGGATTGGAGGGTTTGAAGGATAATAAATGCTCATTAACTTGATTTTAGCCTTTTTAGTATTTGGATCCAAGCATGGGTGAGGCTAGCATCTTTTAGTCCCACTATTTTTAGTCATGGGACTAAAACGTATCCAAGCACCCTCTTAGTTTTATTTGAGGGGTGGGTTGTGCTAGACACCATTATTGTGACTAGCCTTTTTAATAGTACTATATGCATAATTTGGCGACGAGCGCTCTCTATATGTACCACCTTTTTTTAATTTCAATTTTTGCTCCATGGCGCAATCCATCGATAGTACTGCTCTGCAAAATTATACATTTTTTAAAAGGCTAGAGTACTATTCATCACATATATAGCCAGTTAAATTCTCAATCTAGAATGACGTGCATGCCATGTAGTAAACAGATACGGAGGAAGTATAGTAAAAATGAGGTGATTTTACCAAGCGATCGGCGGGGGAGCATGGCCTGTCATGTGGTCCCACGTGTCATGATGTACCAAGGCGATGCACGTGTCCCTCTTGAGGCAGAAGCAATACTAGTACGTGGTTTGAGATGATGGCGAACCGAAGTGTGACATAATGGTTGCTTCGTCCGTCTGGGAAAGTGCGGCATTGTGATTTGACATCTCATTGCTCATTACTACTACTGGGTCGGTACGAGTGGGGTGTGCCCCCTGCTGTTCTACACTGTTATTTGGTGCTTGACAAGTCGACCCGGTTGCTATATGTCCCACATGTCGGCGACAGGAAGTACAGAATTCATGAAAGGGAGCGTCGACGGAAGAGTATACTATAGAATTCATGAAAGGGAGCGACTCAGTTTTGGAAAAAACTGTTTTTACGGAGTACGTACCCACTAGGGTTTATAGGGCCCATCTAAAAAACATCCGTTTTTCCGTTTGATAAGTCTCAATTCTACTATACTAGTAGTAGTAGTACCATTACATGTTGGATTTCGAGGTGCGTTAGATCACCCAACGCAAGCAGTGTCAAGAGGAAACTAACCAATGCATGTACAAGTTCATGGAAATTTAGTGGTCATTCATGCATTCGTTCTAATTAATGCCTCGGTAAACATGACTTCTTGAGAAAAACGAGCGTACTAATTACTTGTGCAAAATACGAAATTAATTTGACCACTCACCGTCTACCTTGGTTGGAGAGATTTTGAAATTGAGCCATAAACTGGAAAGGAGGCAGTAGTAACTTTTGTCTCGATTACTATTTGTGGCCTTGTATAGATGCAAAATGTATTTTTTATAGTGGTCTTGTATAAGTAAATGGAGGAGTACTAACTAAAGTATGTAGTAGGGACGAGGAGTAAACAGAGGGAGTACTAAAATTTTCTCCTCGTGCTACGAGCCACCGCGTGCGTGGGCGAGGGAGCGGGCGTAAGGCGTACTAGTAAGCAAGCTTCACCTCATCCTGCGAGCCACCGCGCCCGTGGGCGGGGGAGACGGCGTACTAAGCAAGCTTCGCCTCGTTCCGCGAGTTGACGGGACACATCAAAAGTACTCCAGTGTATAGAGCCTTGCATCTAAGGTAGGCCCCACATGGTTTACCTCTTTTTTAATTTAACATAACGCGTCAAGTCGCAATTTGTTTGTTCACCCATGGGAGACGATCCTCCCTCCACCAAGTGGACAACCAGTACATGTGCCAAATTACCACGTGGGCTGCCTTTTTCGTACAGAAATGAGCTCCACCGTGTACCCACGCGGGTGTGGTTGGGAAAGAGACGGGAGTACGTGCGTCGTGCGTGCACCTCTTCTCTTCGTGCACGTCCCCCACCTACGTGGGTGTGTGTGAGAAGATACAAACCTAGACATAATGCGCCGTCCATCCCCATGCCTCTGCCCAGTCCGACCACCAGTCACCACCATGCCCCACTCCTCCTCACCTTATCTCTCATCTTTCTCCCTCCATTTTTATATACAAGGGGCCACTATAAAATTACCATTTGCAGATATACAAGGACACTAACACTAATCGATGCAATATTAATGGTGTTTGCCTTGTGGTACTAGCAAAGGAGGACATTAATTATCCCTTGCATGCATGCGGGAGTTTGTAAAAAATGCATCTTGATGTTCCGTGCAATGCACGGGCATCTTGCTAGTCCATGAAAACAACACATGGCAAAATTCCACAGCTTGGGGCGGCAACTGGCTCCGTCGGGCGAGGGGAGGGAGGTGGATCAGCGAGCTGCATAGCTCGTAACCGGTGGGCTACCCAGCCGGCTTGGATGCGGAATAACTACTCTTCGTAAGCCATTGTAAGAGTGGACAAAATGGTGAAGGAGATAGTGGAGCGGCCCGGTCATGAACGGACGTGTGTCCAGAGTGGGTTTCTCGGCTTCCACACGGGCGGGTTTCATGGAGGCGTTTGAATGTGGCACGGAGGCGTGTTTAGTCGGGCGTGCCGCGAGTGGTGCCCTCGACTCTGACCTAGGACACCACGCCGTTCTTCCACTGACATGTGGGCTCTTTGGGTGCATGGCATGCATGTCAGTGACCCAACGCAGGCAGCACACAGCAGAGGAACCTTTGGTGGGCCAGGGCGGTCAGAAGCGGGCATTTCATAAACCAATGATTGTTCATTGAGTGTGACGTCATCTTTTTCATGTAGATAAGCCTACTATGTTGATAGCCCGTTCGATACGTTGTGCTTCATAAAGACCGCTGCAAACATCAATGTTCTGCTTATCACAGATAAGATTGATTAATACCCGTAACAATCCATGTCCTTAACAAAGGGTGCATGCACATATAGTTTGAACGTGTGTCTTGTGTCGTGTGATGTGTGCATGCAGGCATGTGAGTGTTGCGTGCGTGCAAGGGTACGTTTCAGTGTTGCATGCATGGGTGCGTACGTGCGTGTGTTCATGAGTGCATGCGTACGTGTCAGTGTTGCACGCCAGCATGCGTGCGTGTGTACGTGTCAGTGTTGCACGCCTACATGCGTGCGTGTCTTGCGTGCGTGCATGTGTACGTGCGGGGTGAGGCTACACATCAGTCGACTGACTTTTTCATCTCTAGTCATTAGATTTTCCAGCCGTTGGATACGAAATCAAGGGCCTCCAGTTTATCATCAAACTCCACCCCCCTGAGCCGCCAGCCACCACCGGCCGAACCGCCAGCCCCCGCCGCCCGCGGCCGGCCCGCCCTCCCCGAAACCACTCATTTATTACCATTTTTGTCCTTCATATACGCGCTGATGGGTGGGCCCTATGGTAATGTGCGCTGCTGAATGTGGACCGTTTGACTGGTCAATTGATCGTGTTATCAACAAAATACGGAGCTGTATGGTGAGCCAGTGACCGTATGATCACCCTAAAATGTACTCCTATTTTATTAACACAGTACAGACTCAACCTACCATTTCTTTCTTTCATATACGGTCTGACAGGTGGGCCCCATGGTTACGCGCCCCGATGGTGCAACACTAGTTGCGCCGCGTGGAACGTTTGACTGGTCAATTGATTGTGTCATCAACAAAATACGGAGTTGTACGGGTGAGCCAGTGACCGTATAATCATGATATGTGTTTGTTTAACATGGTACAGACGCAAGGGCTCATATATACGCGCAAGCACTCACCGCTATAAGCGCACACACGCGAACCTTACCCTTATGAGCACCTTCGAGAGAGTGGACTAGCATATATGATCTTGAGATTTTACGAAGTCACCATAGGTGCCTCGTAGTCGAGTGGAACATCTCCTCCCACTGAACGTACGTCGCTGGAAAATACTGAAATTAACACAAGATAAATGCGAGCACCGGGACTTTAACCTTGGTGGGCTCGAGAAACCACTGTCCCCTAACCATCCAACCACATGTTGGTTAGCACGACAAAATGTATGTGGTGACCGTGATGAGCTTATTCCGAAGTCTAGTGACCATATCATGCTTTCGCTTCAAATACAATGACCGTAAGTGTCGTCAACAAAATATGGAGCACGCATCAAATGCAAAGTCCGTCAGTGTCATCAACAAAATATGGAGACGTATCGTGAGCTAGATACCGTTGTACTATTGTATATGCTTATTTTCTTAGTGGCCGATTGCGTGTGTGGTGTGGTGGGCACATCATTTCTAGTTATGGTGGGTCAACATGAAGACTCATGGGTCGGTTCCATCTTGCGCCACATATAGGTTGGACCGAGACGTGTTATACGAAGACCCATGTGGAGGATTCGGCGTACAACACGAAGCTACCAGAGTCGCGGAGGACTCTATCCCCACTGGTGATAAGCCGACTATATATGATTTGTAACCCTAGGCCCTTAGTATGTTATACAAGCTTGGGGGCTAGTTCGTCGATAGTATACACACACGCACAATGCCTGGTATTCACGTGTTCTTTGTACACACCCCTATCACTAATATACAGTACCAGGAGTAGGATCTTTCTTCAACTGCAATTGAACTCTAGCATGTGCATGTGTTTATTTCATATTATCGATCCATAGAGTGAGAGCGGTTTGAAATACAGGCAATGGATGCTTTTGCAATTCATATATAAACATTAATTAGTGCACTCCATGTTGTTAGTGTGAAGAACTTTATACATTTGTCACTTGCATGGATATATTCCAAATTGCTAGCTACGAAATAGAATACATGTCGAATTCAACATAAAGGGGGTTTCGAAGATTCGAATTCATAGGAAGTGCATTCATCTATTTGAACCCGAGATAATGGCATTTGTAAATCAGATGTAAAAGGGGGAATCAATCTTTGTTCTGAGTTTGAACATGCTATATATATTCATATGCATATGTAACTTTTTTTTGCAACCAAGGAGATTTTATCTGGAACCATGCATGAACTGAGGTAAGTTGCATATTTTTTAATATATACTCGTGTACAATGTATATTCAAATGTACCCCCTCCATTCCAAACTAATCGTAGCTTTAGGATTTTCAAGACTAAAGATTTGTGAAGTTTGACAAATCCCGAAAGTTCAATTCAAGAGAACCGAAAACGTTAAATGCTTCTGCTCCCAAATATTGAGGGCTCCTTTGATTCAAAGGAATTGCATAGGATTTTTGGAGGATTTAAACCCTTAGGAATTTTTCCTGTGATGCTCGTTTGATTCGTAGGATTGGCATCCTTAGGAATTTTTCCATATGATCCATTTGTACTACATTTTGGAGGAAATTTTCCATCCACTCGAACCTCTTTGTAGAATCCTTTGTTTTTCCTATGCTATCAAACATTCTTTCAAATCCTGTAGGATACTATGGGACATGTCACCCTATTCCTGCATTTTTTCTATTCCTTCATTTTGACAATCATGTGAATCAAAGAGGCCCTGAACGAAGCGCCAAATAGGCCTCTGGTCACCTGAAACCGCGTGAGATTAATGTTTTGGTGGTAGGAAATTACTGTCCTAACTCTGGCCCGTGTAGCCTATCGGCCCGATGTCCAAAGGTCTAAACCGGGGTAGGTTTGTAACTTCACCAAGATGCCAGAGAAGCATTCATACACCGTGAGCGCCTACCCATGCGCTCGGCCGAAATCTATCCCACCCACATTGGGGACACCTGACATGACTGTCCTATCCCAAACCCGCAATATGTCCGAAATTTTAGACGGGGGGAAAGTTTGTAACTTTCCCCAAATTTCAAACAAGCGCGTCTCAAACCGAAACATTGTTCCCCCTTAGTTCCCCGCCTGCCTCCGTTTCCCCATTCATACTCCATGGGCGCAAAAATGCCCTCCCCACCAGCCGCGAAACCCCAGCCTCCTCTGTCCTCCACCTCATAGCGGCCAATCCACCGCCGCCCTCCTCCATCACGCCGGAGTCGGTCCCCTGACGTCGTCGTCCAACGCAACCGCAACCGCAACACCCTCAAGGACTTAGCAGCTGAAGCCGAGGCAGAGCTGCCTCCACGACACTGACGTCGACGTGCGCCGTACCAGAACCACTCCGACCACGCCGTCCTGCGCCTCACTACTGCGGCTCCACTGTCGCAACCATCCACTGCACTGGAGCTATTCCCAGTACGCTGTCGTTCGCCGCCTTGGATCTGCTTCCCCGCCGCCGACAGATGGCCACCGCACCACACTCAACAACTTGGACATGGGTTCGTCCAAGGCTGCACCGTCCTCCACAACTTCTGGTTTCTGGCGAACAACAAGAAGATCGTCGGAAAAACAGAAGGAGGACACAGCACTGCCAGCAGAAAGAGGTACTCCTCTTCCCTTATTCGTGCAAATCTTACATCTCCGCTCACACCATATTCATCCCACGAAAGAAACTAGTTGACCGCTTCTTACTGCATCTTCTTCGTGATACTAAATGCACAAGGTTTCCTCCCTTTTACTATTTCACCTTTGCTAGAGGTCAGTAGCCCGCCTGGATTTCAATTCAGGGTCAGTCGAACCGCAATTAAAAGAAGCAGCACCCGCTTAGGCGCGCAGAGCACCTAGTCCGCTTGTTCCCCGGGGAAGCGGCGCATCGGTGTCTATCATAGGGGTGTGGGGCGCAGGAGCTGCTTGCGCCTGACCTGGAGGTCGGCGGGGCTTGAATGGATGGCCTAGGGGCGGTGCCAAGCACGGTGGTGCGGTGAGGTCGAGGGGAGGGCGCAGGCAGGGGAGGAATAGTGGGCCGGTGGTCGCTGGCGTTTCGAGGAAGATCGTCAACACTGACTTGCTGGAGGTAGATGAAGGCGATCTGCCCGTTCTTTGTACATCGGACGGTGCAGAAAAAATGGACTGACCTATTTGCTTTCAGTCGACTGTTATTTTCATAGAATCATGTAGTAATTTAGTGTGCCATGCATGTTGTAGAACTATCATATGTCTCCCGTCATTTATTTCTCACCGACCTGCTATCTGCTACCTTTACACTGTACTAATTGTGCACACACTTCACCCATACTCACGCCATTGTTTTTTTATGCATGAGTATTTCAGACTCTGAAGCGGTGTTGATGAATGCAGAAAAGAAAAGACAGAAGTCGCTCTAGTGTAATTCGAAGATAAGCACTAAGCGTTCCGGCGCTCTAACGGGTGCAGTGTGAGCAGTTGGAGACAGTAAACTTAGCTCTGCAGTTGATGATCTCAATTGCCACACACAACCATCCCAGGTGCTTGCTTTAACTTCGCGCTGTCAAATGTGGCTGCATGTTGCATATGGTGTCTAGCTTGTATTGCTTCCAATTTGGTTGAATTGCATCTGCTTACTTTACACATTATACCTTTGATAATGACATGCCTTCTTGTTTTTGATACATACTACATATGTCTATTAACAATGTTCGTACATCAAACTAATGCTCTTTTGTATCCCTCGTCAATCACTTATGATGAGACAGTCACCCGAGTGGGTTTCTGTGAGACGCCATACTCGTATAAAGAGTGCAGTGTCATCCTCCCCACACGATTCTCAAGAAACAGCAAGGCTAAATGAAGATAGTCAACGTAGCTCTCTAGTTGATCACCGCAATTCCCCCACACCACCATCGCAGGTGCTTGCTCTTACTTGGCAGTGTGATATGTAGTGTTCGTCTTACATGAAAGTAGTGTTCGTCAGTATCATGCATCAATGAGTTCTGAAGAGCAAATTTTATTCCTTTTTCTTATGGGTTTGACTTGACAAGGCAAAATCAAGAAACAGAAAGTAAAAGAGTAAGGAAGGCGATGATGGTGGTCCTCTGCAGCAACGTAAACGGAGCATCTGTACCGATTCTCCTTGTACTGATAGTGCATTACAAGGTCCAAGTCTCTGCTCCCCTACTCCACCATCCAAGGTGCTTGCTCTAACTTGGCAGTGTGATATCTGGTTGCATGTTGCATATGGTGTCTAGCTCGTATTGCTCCTAATTAGTGTAAACAGCATCTGATTGGCTTACACACGATACATGTGAATATGACACGCTTTCCTGTTTTTGGTACATACTATATCTTATGATAAGGCACTTTTCTTGTGTATCCCTCATCAATGCTCCTAATTTGTTAAATTGCATCTCCTTAGCTTACACATTATACATGTGAATATGACGCGCCTTCCTGTTTTTGGTACATACTACATCTGCCTATCACACCATGTTCTTACATCAAACTACTGTTCTTGTGTATCCTGCGTCTATCGCTTATGATGAGACAGTCACACGCGTGGGTTAATATGAGACGCAATACTCTTATAAAGAATGCAATTTCATCCTCTCCACATGATTCTCAAGAAACAGCAAGCCTAAATGAAGATATTGAACGTAGCTCTGTACCTGAAGACCGCACTTCCCCTACACCACCATCATAGGTGCTTGCTCTAACTTTGCAGTGTGATATGTGGTTGCATGTTGCATACGGTGTCTAGTTTGTAATGCTTCTAATTAGGGTAAATTGCATCTGCTTAGTTTACACACTATACCTGTGAATATGAAATGCCTTCCTATTTTTGGTACACACTACATCTATGTGTTAACCTTGTTCTTACATGAAACTACCTCTCTTCTGTATCTTGCATCAATCACTTACGATGAGTCACCTTTATTCGTTGCATATTGCATATTATTTCTAGCCTGTTGCCATGTATTGCTTCTAATTTTGTCAAATACATTTGTTAGGGCACCCTTTTAATTTGGCAGAGTGATATTGGTTTCATCTTTCATATGGTTTCTAGCTTGCATCGATTCTAACAAGTTCAAGCACCTTGTGCTTAGTTTACACTTTATACATCATACATGTCAATATGTCACGCCGTCCTGTTTTTCATATATATTCCATCCTCCTATCATGCGGCTGCCTTACATGAAAGTAGTGTTCATCAGTATCATGCATCAATGAGTTCTGAAGAGCAAATTTTATTCTTTTTTCTTGTGGGTTTCACTTGACAAGGCAAAATCAAGAAAGAGGAAGGAAAAGAGTAAGGAAGGTGATGATGGTGGTCCTCTGCAGCAACATAAACGGAGCATCTGTACCGATTCTCCTTGTACTGATAGTGCATTACAAGGTCCAAGTCTCCGCTCCCCTACTCCACCATCCAAGGTGCTTGCTCTAACTTGGCAGTGTGATATCTGGTTGCATGTTTCATATGGTGTCTAGCTCGTATTGCTCCTAATTAGTGTAAACTGCATCTGCTTAGCTTACACATGATACATGTGAATATGACACGCTTTCCTGTTTTTGGTACATACTATATCTGTCTATCACACCATGTTCTTACATGAAACTACTCTTCTTGTGTATCCTGCATCAGTCACTTATGATGGGACACCTTTAAGTTGGCAGTGTGATATTGGTTTGCGTCTTGAATATGATTTCTAGCATGTATTGCTTCTAGTTTGATGAACGCCACCTATGATGAGACAGTTTTAACTTGGCAAAGTGATATTGACTGCACCTTCCATATGGTGTCTTGTAGTGTTTCTAATTTGTTGAAGTGCCTTCTGCTTAGTTACCACATCATAGGTGTGAATATGTCAAGCCGTCCATTTTTTCATACATATTCCATCCTCGTATCATGACTTTGCCTTTCATCAGAGTAGTGTTCGTCAGTATCATGCATGAATGAGTTCTGAAGAGCGAATGATATTCCTTTTTCTTGTCGGTATGACCTCACAATGCAAAATCAATAAAGCTGAAGGAAATTGGCAAGGCATTGGATGATGGTGGTCCTTCCGAGCAACTGAAACGGAGGTTCTCTACAGATTCTACTCCGCCATCCTCCCAACAAGATTCACAAGACAACACAAGACTAGACAGTCAACGTAGTTGTGTAGATGATGAGCACATCTCCCCTACTCCACCATCACAGGTGCTTGCTCTAACTTGGCACTATTATATGTGGTTGCATGTTGCGTATGATGTCTAGCTTGTATTGCTTCTAACTTTGTTGAATTGCATCTGCTTACTTTACACATAATGCCTGTGAATATGACATGTGTTCCTGTTTCTACATCAGACTACTATTCTTGCATATCCCGCATCAGTCACTTATGATAAGGCACCTTTAAGTCGCCACTGTGATATTGGTTGTGTCTTGCATATGATTTCTAGCATGTACTGCTTCTAATTTGTTGAAACGCCATACAGTTTGAACTTGGCAGAGTGATATTGGTTGCATATTTCATATGGTGTCTAGCTTGCAGTGCTTCTAATTTGTTGAAATGCCTTCTGCTTAGTTACCACATCATAGGTGTGAATATGTCACACCATCCTGTTTTTCATACATATTCCATCCTCGCATCATGTGTTTGCCTTTCATCTGAGTAGTGTTCGTCAGTATCATGCATGAATGAGTTCTGAAGAGCAAAATCATTACAGCTGAAGGAAATTAGTTCGGCAGTGGATGATGGTGGTCCTTCGGAGCAACTCAAACAGGGGGTCTCTACAGATTCTACTCCGCCATCCTCCCAACAAGATTCGCAAGACAACACAAGGTTGGACAGTCAACATAGCTGTGTAGATGATGAGCACATCTCCCCTACTCCACCATCACAGGTGCTTGCTCTAACTTGACACTATTATA
The DNA here is from genome assembly GCF_002162155.2 of Triticum dicoccoides. Taxonomy (NCBI): domain Eukaryota; kingdom Viridiplantae; phylum Streptophyta; class Magnoliopsida; order Poales; family Poaceae; genus Triticum; species Triticum dicoccoides. The sequence goes on from NC_041386.1 coordinate 638,867,164, forward strand.
TGTGGTTGCATGTTGCATATGATGTCTAGCTTGTATTGCTTCTAAGTTGAATTGCATATGCTTACTTTACACATAATGCCTGTGAATATGACACGTGTTCCTGTTTCTAGAACATGCGTCTACATGATGAGCACATCTCCCCTACTCCACCATCATAGGTGCTTGCTCTTACTTGGAACTGTTATACGTGGTTGCGTTTTTCGTATGATGTCTAGTTTGTATTGCTTCTGATTATGTTTAATTGCATCTGCGTAGCTTACAACTTATACCTGCAACGATCACTTACCCATAAGACACATTTAACTTGGGAATGTGATGTAGGTTGCATCTTGCATTGTCTTCTAGCTTGTACTGCTTCTAATTTCTTGAAATGGCTCTTACGACGAGACACTTATTACCTGATAGAGTGATATTGGTTGCATGTTCATATGGTTCCTAGCTTTCATTTCTTCTAATTTTGTTGAAATGCCTTCCGCTTACTGTTTTTTCATACATATTCCATCCTCCTGTTGGGGAACGTAGTAATTTCAAAATTTCCTACGCACACGCAAGATCATAGTGATGCATAGCAACAAGAGGGGAGAGTGTTGTCTATGTACCCTCGTAGACCGGCAATGGAAGTGTTGACACAACGTAGAGGAAGTAGTCATACGTCTTCCCGATCCGACCGATCCAAGTACCGAACGTACGGCACCTCCGAGTTCTAGCACACGTTCAGCTCGATGACGATCCCTGGACTCCGATCCAGCAAAGTGTCAGGGAAGAATTCCGTCAGCATGACGGCTTGGTGACGATCTTGATGTTCAACTGTCGCAGGGCTTCGCCTAAGCACCACTACAATATTATCGAGGAGTATGGTGGAAGGGGGCACCGCACACGGCTAAGAAAACGATCACGAGGATCAACTTGTGTCTAGGGGTGCCCCCTGCCCCCGTATATAAAGGAGCAAGGGGAGGAGGCCGGCCGGCCCTATGGCGCGCCAAGGAGGAGTCCTCCTCCTAGTAGGAGTAGGACTCCCCTACTAGGAGGGGGAAAGGAAGGGGAGAGGGAGAAGGAAAGGGGGGCGCCGCCCCCCTCTCCTAGTCCAATTCGGACCAGGGGGGAGGAGGCGCGCGGCCCACCCTGGCTGCTCCTCTCTCTCTCCACTAAGGCCCATATGGCCCATTACTTCTCCCGAGGGGGTTCCGGTAACCCTCCGGCACTCCGGTTTTCTCCGAAATCACCCGGAACACTTCCGGTGTCCGAATATAGCCGTCCAATATATCAATCTTTATGTCTCGACCATTTTGAGACTCCTCGTCATGTCCGTGATCACATTCGGGACTCTGAACTAACTTCGGTACATCAAAATTCATAAACTCATAATATAACTGTCATCGAAACCTTAAGCGTGCGGACCCTACGGGTTCGAGAACAATGTAGACATGACTGAGACATGTCTCCAGTCAATAACCAATAGCGGAACCTGGATGCTCATATTGGCTCCCACATATTCTACGAAGATCTTTATCGGTCAGACCGCATAACAACATACGTTGTTCCCTTTGTCATCGGTATGTTACTTGCCCGAGATTCGATCGTCGGTATCTTAATACCTAGTTCAATCTCGTTACCGGCAAGTCTATTTACTCGTTTCGTAATACATCATCTCGCAACTAACTCATTAGTTGCAATGCTTGCAAGGCTTATGTGATGTGCATTACCGAGAGGGCCCAGAGATTACTCTCCGACAATCGGAGTGACAAATCCTAATCTCGAAATACGCCAACCCAACATTTACCTTCGGAGACACCTGTAGAGCTCCTTTATAATCACCCAGTTACGTTGCGACGTTTGGTAGCACACAAAGTGTTTGTCCGGCAAACGGGAGTTGCAAAATCTCATAGTCATAGGAACATGTATAAGTCATGAAGAAAGCAATAGCAACATACTAAACGATCGGGTGCTAAGCTAATGGAATGGGTCATGTCAATCACATTATTCTCCTAATAATGTGATCCCGTTAATCAAATGACAACACATGTCTATGGTTAGGAAACATAACCATCTTTGATTAACGAGCTAGTCAAGTAGAGGCATACTAGTGACGTTTAGTTTGTCTATGTATTCACACAAGTATTATGTTTCCGGACAATACAATTCTAGCATGAATAATAAACATTTATCATGATATAAGGAAATAAAATAATAACATTATTATTGCCTCTAGGGCATATTACCTCCAGTCTCCCACTTGCACTAGAGTCAATAATCTAGTTCACATCGCCATGTGATTCAACACTAATAGTTCACATCACCATGTGATTAACACCCATAGTTCACATTGTCATGTGACCTACACCCAAAGGGTTTACTAGAGTTAGTAATCTAGTTCACATCGTTTATGTGATTAACACCCAAAGAGTACTAAGGTGTGATCATGTCTTGCTTGTGAGATAATTTTAGTCAACGGGTCTGTCACATACAGATCCGTAAGTATTTTGCGAATTCTATGTCTACAATGCTCTGCACGGAGCTACTCTAGCTAATTGCTCCCACTTTCAATATGTATCTAGATCGAGACTTAGAGTCATCCAGATCTGTGTCAAAACTTGCATCGACATAACTTTTTACGACGAACCTTTTTGTCACCTCCATAATTGAGAAATATTTCCTTATTCCACTAAGGATAATTTTGACCGTTGTCCAGTGATCTACTCTTAGATGACTATTGTACTCCCTTGCTTAACACAGTGTAGGGTATACAATAGATCTGGTACACAGAATGGCATACTTTATAGAACCTATGGCTGAGGCATAGGGAATGACTTTCATTCTCTTTCTATCTTCTGCCGTGGTCGGGCTTTGAGTCTTACTCAATTTCACACCTTGTAACACAGCCAAGAACTCTTTCTTTGACTGTTGCAATTTTTGAACTACTTCAAAATATTGTCAAGGTATGTACTCATTGAAAAAACTTATCAAGCGTCTTGATCTATCTCTATAGATCTTGATGCTTAATATGTAAGCAGCTTTACCGAGGTCTTTCTTTGAAAAACTTCTTTCAAAACACTCCTTTATGCTTTGCAGAATAATTCTACATTATTTCCGATCAACAATATGTCATTCACATATACTTATCAGAAATGTTGTAGTGCTCCCACTCACTTTCTTGTAAATACAGGCTTCACCGCAAGTCTGTATAAAACTATATGCTTTGATCATCTCATCAAAGCGCATATTCCAACTCCGAGATGATTGCACCAGTCCATAGATGGATCGCTGGAGCTTGCACATTTTGTTAGCACCTTTAGGATTGACAAAACCTTCTGGTTGTATCATATACAACTTCTTCTTTAATAAATCCATTAAGGAATGCAGTTTTGTTTATCCATTTGCCGGATTTCATAAAATGCGGCAATTGCTAACATGATTCGGACAGACTTAAGCATAGATACATATGACTATATTCGGAATACATGCCTACATTACATTGATGAAATGGAGCTAGTTCTGTGTCACCCTAGGTTATGACTGTTACATGATGAACCGCATCCGGCATAATTCTCTATCACCGGTCCATTGCCTACGAGCTTTCCATATATTGTTCTTTGCTTATTTACTTTTCTGTCATCACTAGAAAATACCAAAAACATTACTTTTACTACTGTTACCTTTTGCCACCGTTACCACTACTAACATATTACTTTGCTACTAAACACTTTTCTGTAGATATTAAGTGTCCAGGTGTGGTTGAATTGACAACTCAGCTGCCAATACTTGAGAGTATTCTTTGGCTCCCCTTGTGTCGAATCAATAAATTTGGGTTGAATACTTTAGCCTAGAAAACTGTTGCAATCCCCTATACTTGTGGGTTATCAACGTCCTCCATTGACATCCTGCCCTGCAGGCAGCTAAATTTTGTGTTTTGACCCTTTTCACAAAGAATTTTAGGATATGACCCCGGTTTCAAAAAATTCGAGATTTGACCCTTTTGCTACCGCCAGGGGCTCTGGCGGTAGGGTCAGACAACCTACCGCCAAAGCACCTGGCGGTAGGGTGCCGACGGAGGGGGGCGGCGGTCGTTTTGACTGCGCTGATGTGGATAAGTACCTACCGCCAGGGGGCCTGGCGGTAGCTTGTCTAACCCTACCGCCAGATCCCCTGGCGGTAGGGTGTGGCAGGGTTTTGCCGCCTAAACCTTCTGTAACGAAATGTGCAATGGACCTGGCGGTATGTTCACCCTAGCGCCATGGCGGCAGGCGGTAGGCTGTGTGACCCTACCGCCAGGTCCCCTGGCGGTAGGGTCTTGTGTTTTTCCAGTGTAAAGCTTCTGTAACGAAAAATGCAAGGGCCCTGGCGGTAGGTGCGCCCTACCGCCATGGGGGCTGGCGGTAGGGTGTCTGACCCTACCGCCAGGGGCCTTGGCGGTAGGGTCCTTTGTTTTGTTTTTTCTAGTTCATTTGGTTGCTTGTTTTCGAATTCAATATCACAGCAATATCACAACAAGTTTTATAGATATGACAGCAATATCACAGATTTTAAACAATTAAACTTGGGCATCGCATAGATCCACATTAGATAACATGTGCATATAACATTTCAAACGAACTTCAACGGAGTTCCACATAGTAGCAAACACATAGACCCACAAATAGCAAACACATAGTTCCACGTAGTTTCACAACCACTAGACAAGTTCAACCAAACTAAAAGAGCCAAGTATCGAAGAGCATAATCAGTTGCTCCTTCCCCTCTTCGAGTTACGGTCCTCGTTACTCTTTGAACGAGTCTCTCCGGTCTTCTTCTTGGGCCGGCGAGGAACCGGTCTCTGGAAAGGATCCGGACTCAGCAAATCCTTCTTCTTCGGATTCCTCTTTGGCAGCTGAGATGCTTGAGTTGTTTGAGTTGGTGGAGGTCCATAATCTTCATAGTACTCCTCCTCCCCGTTGCTCTCCTCCTCCTCCCCTTCTTCATTTGTGGCCTCCTCCTCCTTGTCCTCGTCCTTGTCCTCCTCCTCCTCCTCCCCAACCAACCTAGATGACGAGGGAGCATGGCTCGATGAGCCGATGAGACCCTGTGTGGCTACAGGCTGATAAGCTTCAACTGACCCAGCTCTAGCACACCCAAGCAGCCCTACCAGCTTGCGACAACGCTTCATGAACTTCTGCACTCACAATGAAACAAGGGCATAATAAGTATCAGATCGACTGATTGCAAGTGAACAAGATGCATCTGTTCCGAGGAGGCTGAAATTGTACCTTCATCGTCCCCTCACTTTGTTCTCATATTCTATGCTCCCGGGGAGATCACCTAGTGCATCTGAGGCTTCAAGGATGCATCTGTTCAGCTCACCAGACTGCAACGTCATAAGTCAGTCACGATGACGAATAAACTAATTTAAATACAACCGTCGATTCAAACTTATCACTCTGTTGATGAGGGGTGCAAACTCCCTAAATCCACTGTGCATGTCTCTGATGCCGGTCTGGTAGGCCTCTTCCTCGGGGTCATCCCTCTCCAGCTCCGCAATGTCTTCCGCCGTCCACCGAGGCCTGAGACGAAGATAGTGCTTTTGGCCATCATCGTACCACCTCATGTGTCGGCTCAGGTAAGCATCCTAGTCAGTAACTTTCCTCTCCACGTATTTACGGTACCTCCGTCGGTTCCACTCCGTCACATGAATTTTATGCTCCTCTCCCCAATCTGTGATCGACTAATTCTTCTGTCGGCTCATCCTGCAAGGCATAAGCAACAAGAATCATCATAAGCGCAATGAGATCATCATAAGCAACAAGAAACATGATAAGCCTAATGAAATCATGGGCACGGAGAACAAAGCGCTCACAGGTGGAGCGCGTGGCCGCCGGTATCGGTGGGCTGGCCCGGTGGGGTATGCTGATAAATCCCAAACTGCGTGGCCACGTGGTGTGGCAAGTGCCACTCGACAGCGTACACACAGATCATGGGCACGATGCACCGCCAGGGACCACGGTTCGCATCGCACATCACGTTCAGATCAAAGTCCCACTCTCGGTCATGATACGGCCACCAGTTTACCTGTTACATATACATTGGTAAGTTCCCACTCTCGGTCAAAAGTGGAATCAAAGAGAAAGGTGTTGAGCGAGTTCATATACCTGCGTATGCGTCAAAGCGTCCAACTCGTTGGTGTAGGTCTTGTACGAAGTCTTGTTTAGGACCGTGTAGAGTTTGACAACGTCCCACTCGTAAGCTACGGTGGGGTGTCGAGTCTCGTCGCCTTCTTCACTATAGGCACCCCACGGGTATCTTTGCAACTTCTCCGGACGCCCCACCGGCAGCCGCTCCCACATCCAAATGGAGAAGACCCAGACAAAGCCACACATATTGGACTTGCCTCCCGTCCTCTGTGTTGCGTCGTCAAGCTGCAAAACATCAAATGAGGATGAGATATAAGAAAATGTCATGGACACACTTTCGTAGGTAGGTAGGCAATTAGATCCTCTCTTACCGAACGGTATAAGTAGGCGAGAGATGCGGTCCCCCAACTGTACCATGCCTCCTAGTCCGCTAGGAAGAAGAGAGACGACCAGTTGGCAGGGTTCCCGGAGCTGTCCAGAAACACGACCTCCGTGAGAAGATACCACAGGTAGGCCCTCGCGTACCACTCCACGGTCGTCTCGTCCGTGCCTTCGAGCATTTCTGCCGGTGCTCCGAGAGCCAGGTCAATGGCACACCGGATGTACGGTTACCCTTGACAGCGGGGCAATCGCCGATGAGGGCTGCAACCCTCTGCTGCCAGTTGGTCCTCTCCACTCGCCCGGTGAGTGCATGACCCTTGATCGGCATGGCAGTAATCATCGCCCAATCCTCGAGGGTCACCGTCATCTCCCCGCATGGCAGATGGAAAGAATGGGTCTCCGGTCACCACCGGTCAATCAACGCCGTCAGAGCTGCGTGGACAAGCGTCGGTGGCTGATGCTTGAACTGCAACACAAAACACAACAGACGGGCTCTCTTGAAGAACGGCGCGTAGCGCTCGTCGTAGTCCATGTGCCCATGAACCCCATGACCCCTCATGCGCAGTGGCTGGAGCATCTGTCAAAAAGTGAGCGACAAAAGTTAGGAAATTATTTTCATCAATCCGAAAACTTTCATCAAAATTTCGTTCATATCACTTACCTCTCCGTTCTCTATGAACCGGGCACGATGACCCATGTCGAATGCCCAGTCCAGCATGGAGTACCGTGGGACGATGTTGTCCGCAAGAGGTGGCCGCCTTAATAAAATTTCATAAACAAAACCACCATAAGCATAAAGCATACATAAACAAAAAATGAACTCAAATCATATCAACATGCATCATATCAAAATAAAACTTTAAGCATATTCCTCCAACAACAACTACGACACATGATGGATCAAATCATATCGACATGCATCATATCAAAAAAAATCCTCCAACATACATCATATCATCATATTTTTAAATAAAGTTTTCCAAACAACATCTTCATATCATCATATCAACATGCATCATCAAACTAGGGTTCATCTTCACACTAGATCATATCATCATATCAACATGCATCATCAAACTAGGGTTCATCCTCATATCAACATTACATCATAATTTTTTTAACAAAAAAAATTATGAACTAGGTTCATCTTCACACTAACATATGAACTATTGATTAGAGTTCATATCCAATACCACTAGTTACTAAAGAACTAAGAACTACAACTACAATCAATCTTAGGTGAAAAAAATCCAATCTAAGTTCAAAAATATGAGGGATTTCAAGCAAATAATGCGTCGAATCAGAAGCAAGTTTGCAAACACTAATTGGAGGGATTGGAGGAGCTTACGTTTCTCTCTTCGGGGTCATCTCGATCCGCAAAAACGGTGAAGAATCGGTGAAGATCCGAGGGGGGAGTGGAGGAGATGAGAGAGGGAGAGAGGGGCGACTTGGGGGAGAAAATGAGGAACTGCCGACGGGAGGGGGGAGGGGTGGGGAGATGGGCAGGGGCGTGGGGGTTTCGGGGCAAATAACTGCCCGGACCCTACCGCCAGGGGCTCTGGCGGTAGGGTTAGACAGGCTACCGCTAGGTCCCCTGGCGGTAGGGTGCGACGGAGAGGGGCGGCGGCCGTTTCCGCGTGCTGACGTGGATAAGTACCCTACCGCCAGGGGCCTTGGCGGTAGGCTGTCTAGCCCTACCGCCAGAGCCCCTGGCGGTAGGAAAAAGGGCCAAATCCTGGAAAAAAATTCGAACCAGGGTTTGATCCTGAAATTCTTTGTCAAAAGGGTCAAAACATGAAATTTTGCCCCTGCAGGCCTCACGGATCAATTGATCGATGGCCGCAGATGTCGTGTGCTACGCTAGTCTCAACCGAGCACCGCGAGGACGCGAGGAGCAGAGCACACATGTATACGAGTGATCACGTTGGCTCCGAGACACTGGTCAAGCCGTTTCTGGTGTGAAGCAGAGTAGGAGCAGGATGAGGAGAGAAGTTTCGTTGTTGTAAGACCTCTCCCAATGCATTGGTGCTAAAGTGGGGTGCTAAGTGCATTAAAATGCTTAGCAACTAATGTCCCTAATGCATCGGTGCTTAGGTTTTATAACTAAGCCTCCTCTATTTAATTGTTTAATAATAAAACTCCTTCATGTATTGGTTGATAGTCTTTTTTGCTTAGGTCCATGTGCTTAGCATTGGTTCTTATTGGGGTCACCATAATGCTCTTTCTTCTCTTTGAATGCTTTGCCACATCATATTTTTATCTATGTGGCACCCTTAGCACCTGTACACCGTGGAGCACTAAGAAAAGCCTAACTTGTTGCCGCCTAGTACAGTGGGGGTGGGGTAGAGATCGAGGCGTGAGAGGGAGTGGAGTCGAAAAAAGCAGGGTGTGCGGATGCAGGCGGCTTGTGAGGTTTTTGACACACACAAAAAAAGGTCAGTACATCGCATAGCACAACAGTTGCGCGACCAGGGAAGACAGTTCCCAGCGAACACATTTCAGTGACTTTCAACCATTGTCCCCCCTGCCCTTGGACCACGTTGGAATAACAACGGTGATATGCTCATCGCTGTCGCTTCTCGTGAACCATCAAGCGAACACGCTGCCTCATTTTTCTGTGATCCTCTTCTCTTAATCCTCAGCCGGACCAACCATTCTCCGGGAACCGCCATCCCATCCCAGCCAGGCAAGAGAAGACCACGCCACTGCTTTCTACAGATGACTGAATGGAGCAGGAGGGCGTGGCACTTGGAGGAAGGAGAGCCGCCTATCCAGCACATTAATGAGGAAATTATGGAGTGCGACAGTGTGGCAATGTGCATGATGTAATCTTGAGGATCGATGGATAATTCCTGGTGCGTCTCACGCCCACACTATCAAATTCAGACCCAGACATTTGGACACAATACACCAAATAATGCACAAAGACGACTTGATGAGGAACATGCTATTCTTCTGATGCTTAGGAAAGTCTAGCTTGCTCTTTATAAAGGACTTGAGTCGAAGCATTGGCATGGTATCATGTAGTATATCCTCCAGTAGGTGAATAGCTAAGAACCCCCTAATTAGGGCATGTACAATGGTTGATAAGATAGTCTTATCTTAAGTTTTGCATGTAATTTAAAGATGACAAAGAAAAATGTCTACAATGGGTCATCTCTTAGCCTTATCTTCAAACTCGGGCGCCCCAACCGCTTACGCTCGCGTCGCCTCCAGGGGGGCGACTCGGGCGCCCCAACCACCGCCGCCCTCGACCTCCCTCCTCCCCTTCTTCCCCGCCGCCGCCGAAGCAGGCCAGCGAGCGAAGCTCGCCCGGCGGACGGCGGACGGCGGGCCTTTCTCCTCTCTTCACGAGGGGATCCTCTAGCTGAGATGCATCGGCGTCCCTGGGCGTACAGCATGGAGGCGGAGTTGGCGCGCTCGGGCGGCGGCCCGATGGGATCCCGGCGGCGCTGCGGGGGCTGGCGGCGGCGGATCGGCGGCGGATCTGGGGTTTCCCGTCCCAGATCGGTTATCCTTCGGGTGGTCGGGCTCGGGCGCTGTCCGGCGGTCCTAAGCGGTGGTGGGCGCTCGCGTTGGCTATCCTCCTTCACCGATCTGATTGGGGGCAGCCGAAGGCGTTGGCGTGATGCCGGATCCGAGCACGGTGGTGGCGTCGTCCCCTTCAGGGATGACGGTCGGGTGGTGGGTCCTTCTGGCGGCGCCGGTGGCGGCGGATCTTGGGATCCCGCTCCCGGGGACGTCGCAGGACGCGGTGGCCCGTGCACAAGAGATGAAGTTTCTTCGAACAAATATGAGTGAAAACTTGCTTTTGACTACTGCAAAGGCCGGCGGTGGCGGCGCTGTCTGTGTCGTTCCCTTCTTGAAGGCATCGCCATGGAGAAGTTCAAGGTCACTCTCTGCTACCTCCGGGGGAAACCCTAGATCAGTTGATCGGATGATGGCGGCGCTCTGGCGTCGTTCCCCCTTGGGGGCATCATTCATGGAGGTACACACGGGCTCGGGGAATAGAGGACGGCTTCTTTGGTGGAGTGGTACTTCATCTTATACATTGATGGCGGCGGATCTTGGCGGCATGGCGCTGTGGAGATTCGGAGTCCGATGCACGGAGATGGAACTCGCGCAGGGAGGTGGCACTATCTGGCGTCGTGGTGGCGTCGACGGCAGTTAGACCGAACAAGGTTGATGCAGCAGTATAGCACTGAAGATGGATTGGTGGCAGGTGGCTGCGGCGGCCTCATACCCGGCAGGCGTCCTGGTTGAGGAGTGCGCCAGACTGGTAGGTGCCCCATACCCGGCAGGTGTCCTAGTTGGGACCTCAGGTCTTAGATGGTAGGTTTGGCTGCGAGGTCTGTTCGGTATTAGGCCCAGACTACCAGCATCCCTTCATCAATTGGATAGGAGTAGCGACAGATGTTGCATAGACGGTGGCTTTAGTCTTATTGTTGTATGACTTTGTAAGGTCTTGTGTGAATAATTAATAAAGTGACTGCATGCATCGTCCCGATGCAGAGGCCGGGGGTCCTCCTCCATTTCTAAAAAAAATCTTCAATAACTAGCAATTCCTAAAAATGTGGTGAGACATATTATGCTAAGAGATCATCTCTTGTCTTATCTTAAATAAGAGAAGACAAGCCTTCTCTTATGAATTCTCTCTCCTCCACTTCATCATTTATCCTACGTGGCACTCCTAAGATAGCACCATTGTACATGCCCTTATGAGTATGGTCTTCCGGTAGGTATGAGGCGCTTTACACAAACATTGAATTTCTAAATATTTTCCTTTTGAGAAGGAAAACCTTTTTTGACCTCTGCATCAAGATGACACACCTACCCAACACACAACTTAATATTGTGTTTACAAAGTTCATGGAATATAAAGCCAACCGGCTAATGTTTCATCCTTGAGTGATATATGCTGGTAGACCCAAGATTTTCTGGTCAAATTGGCACGTTGCATTGTACAAACTAGTATCGTGCTTAAGCCACGTGAGATTGAGACCTGCCTGCTAGACAACCTCCCCTGCATGGATCTCCAAATACACACAATTTCACATGAAACAAATATTGCAACAATACTTAGCTAAGGAAAATACCCTTCTAGTTTTCCTCAATAGAAACATTACAACAATCTTTAGCAAATAAACATTATTTACTAGTCCTCCATCTGCATTGATAAATGAGATTGGTGTTACTAGATAAAATATTTTTCTTTGAAGTGGCATATTTCTATGTAGGGTTCGTGTTGATTCCACAAGTGATTACACTTCTAATTAGAAAGTTTGATATAACCCCACATTGGTAGAGACACATAATTTAGTACATTACCTTTTCTCCAAGATATACTCTAAGCACCTCTCGCACTTTTCCGAATAAATAATGTCAGGCCACTGATCTAAAAAAATCAATTTGTGCATCATATGGTCAAGGCTCAAGAATTATCCCATTGTTGGGTTTAGAAGTCCCTTTGGGTTAATTAAAAATGCCGCTTGTGAAAAGGTTCTAATGAGTGGAAGCTTCCGTATTTCACATGAGCGGTGACTAACACCTAGTAGATTTATAAATCACTCCACACTTTTGTACCATGATGATGTCGTCTGTGTTGCTTCTCGTGAACCATCAAGCAAAATAACTGCCATCTTTTTCTCTCACCATCCTATCCTCATCCTCACTGGCTGAACTGGTCTCCACTAGTCACCATTCCAACCCATACAACAAAATAAAGATCACTCCATTACTTCCTCAAGATGGCATAAGAGTGTCGCTTACATCGCCGCCTGAGTAGGTGCAACGATCACTAGAGCAAGCGGTGTGAGGGGCTGAAACTGCAAAGTAAGGAGGCAAAGCCAACAATTTTAACCAATATGTGCGCATTGTAATTTTGGTGATGTATTGTTAATTCCTGGCAGATTGTTCGTACTTGAGGTTTCAAAGCCAGACAGCTAGTACATATTTAGTGAAGTGCAACGGGACGCAAACGTGATGATGCCATGCAGTCCTAGATTAATGTTAAGCTGTGAGTTGGTGTAACTGGGGTTGGTCTACGAATTTCCTGATAATTTTCTTCTCGGACCTCTCTAACCTGCTGCATTATAGTGACGCACCTAGCCAACGTACAACTTATTATTACAAATATCATGGAAAATAAAGCCTTGCTGGTAAGTTTCATTCTTTAGCAAGATGAATAGATCAGCGTTGTCTAGTCCAAATGTCATGTTGCATTGTACATACTAATGTTTTCTTGAGCAAAAATGTGATGCCCATGCTTAGCAAAAGAACATTATAAACTACTACTCCACGTGCATATGCACATGATTTTAAGATTTAAAAGGTCAAAACTTATTACGTGTCTCCATTACTATAGAACTTCCTTTGGCAACATTGGTAGAGAACATTGATATGCTAGATCCATTATCTTTATTTGAAGCGAGCGGTTTTGCTTAGGATTTCCTTGATTATCTCATCTGACACTCTATGTTCAAGAATCTGTAACCTCAAGTCTGCAGATTTGGGATTAATTTTTTCCTTGCAAAGAAAACTTCCAACTGTCAAATTGACAAGGGTCTACTACACTCACTAGTTACCACTCGATTAATCATTGTTATTTACCAAATCTAAGCTAGTGGTAGAAGCAAGAATGGGATCTGGGAGAAGAGCCAGGGGATGGGAGGAAGGATACACGCCTGACGGCGCCCAACCAAAGCCAAATGTTCTTCGATACTCTGATAACTACACAAGCAGTGACCATATACTTAGCTTCACTAGGACCACGCTGGACCGTGACAGCGTGGAGTGGGTTTATTCGCAGCCGTTCCCGAGACATTTCCTCCTCCTTTAGTCTTTGCTTGACCCCAAGCCAGTGCTCGAGGGAAACAAACCTGCAAGGGAATGAGGTCCTCCCAGGTTGCCAGATGCCGAGAACCCCGACCGGTGAACCAGGCCTTGCTCCACTTGACAATGTCCGCGCTGAACTTGCCACCGCTGTTGCACTGCAATTTGAACTTGCAAAGGTAGTAGGTCTTCATCAAGAATAGGAAGCTCTGGCATTACTTTAGTTGATGGAGGCAAGCTAGCATGGAGTTGCAACACGTGGATCACTGGGTGGATCTTGGCATGTTCCGACAGAGCCAGTTTGTACGCCAACAAACACACACGTTGGAGCACCTGAAACGGACCAAAGAAACGAAATGATAGTTTTTGGCATAAGTTTGCGAAAATTCCATGGCGCGGACGGGCTTGCTCGCTCCCGGTATCGCGAACCGTCAACTGGTCATGGGATATGTGATGTACGCGGTATTGTGGGGTGTCTACGCTGGATAAATTAATGCGTATGTGGACGGATGCAGCGATGTTGACGCGATGCGTGCAGACGGACGTTGGAGACACAGGGGACGGGCGTTTACGTACTGTAAAACGTCAGAAGTGCATTAACACCTGTTTGCCTGTATTCACTTAAAAGCAATGCGTTGTCACTGCCCATACGTATACGGAGTTGAAGAAATTGATCGACAAGCAAGACGCACATACTGATGGAAAACCAACTGAAATTATTCCTCATGGCAAGGCACTAAACGATTTTTCTTTTCCAACGGAAACACATTAAAATGAAAATGTAGGTGATCATGCACACATCACATTACATCCAAGCGACCATACGCATATATTATTCATCACACACAAGAAAACAAAGACACACAAACTGCTTACAGCAGTACAGACTGAACAAGCAGTTTATTATTGAAACACCAAGCAGTTTATTATTGAAACTGTCCTCCTTAGAAAATGGCTACTGAGCCCTCAACAGCAGACTACAAATTTTTCATTGTAACCAGGGTCAGATGGAGATCGCATGCTGCTTGCATGTGTTCTTCCTGTGACCACCGATGCCACAGTTTGAGCATTTTGCTTCTTTCCTTCTTTCCGAGGAAGATCACCCCTTCGTGGGCATGTGGTGCTCTTGTGACCTCGTTATGCTACAGAAGCGGATTCGCTTACTGTTACTTGTACCACATCCATCGGCAGGTTTTGCAATTGTTGTTTGCTTGTATTTTTTGCTCCTTGCGCCTCGGTCATCAAATGGAGGCTTGTCCCCGCTGGTGGTGGGTTGGTCTAGCTTACGCTTTCGTTCTGGAGCCTTTAGCCTACGAAATTACCAATTCTGCTACCCTCTGCATCACGGGCACACCCACTGCAATGGAATCAACTCTTTTTCTTTCTTTTTCTCTGCCTCAATTCTGTCTTCCAGACCCATCCCACCACGGAGGTGTCAATTTATCCATTGTTTTCCCGAGCATATCCATTGCACAGTCATACGCAGTTGTATTTGCATCCCACAGGTGGACAACCTCAAGGGCATGGGTCTACGGGTTTGAATGTCTAAATGAGTTTGCATCAATATTGTCCTTCTGAAGAAATACCAAATGCTCCGGCAACATATCCCTTGCATCTTTTGTCCAACGTTTCATAATGTGCTTTGCAAGTATCTCGTCTATACCAAGAAAATCAAGGACCTGCAAAACGGCATAGTTTGTAATTGCCATGGTTAATTATCTGGCTAAATAAACATGTTTGCTTTTGAGCGCACACACACAAGAGCAACAACCCAATGAATAAAAAAGATATACATCTTCGGCATAATATTCTTTTTGTTACCTTAAGCGCATGATAGCACAACAAGCCCGTGTGCTCAAAATCACCACATTCACACGAGTTCAGCGACGTCATCATCAACTTCCAGTGTGTACACAATCCTGCACCATTTGGCATGTTTTTCTGGGTGGTAGCGCCGTGCAAAATATGTTTTGCGTTTGCTGATCTCCTCTATCTTGTATTGCCCAGCTTCATACAGGACCTCGCCAAAATTTTCAAACATCGCTCGAGTGTATATATCACTAGCATGCTACTCAAGTGGTGTGTTCACTTTCATAACATGAGAAATCTGGACAAAATTATTTGAATGAGTAATATGACATAAAATATTATTTATGATGCATCAGCTCAGTTTTACCTTGCTGATGGTTAATCGAAAAATAATACTAACCGAGCAGCCACAAACTATCTCCTGCATACATTTGGTCCTCTCGATGTTCAATCTGTTTTTTCCATATCTAACTCCAAAACCAATTTCCCGGGAATTCAGTGTAATAGTCATAGCTTCTCCAAGTGAATCAAAATTTTGTCCAACAGCAAGGATTACGACAGTTTCAGTCTTCTTCTCCGCATAGATCTCAACGTTTTTTCCAGGGCACTTACCCTTCCAGCACAGGGTGGACATTCAAGAGGTGCATTCTCAATAGATTATGTGTAATTTGGAAAGAAATCGACGCATGCATTGAAAATTATTTGTTTGCTTAATTAACTATTGCTATCCGGCATATAGGAGATGTATGGCAGTAAGCAGTACCATGATTTAGCATTTCTTATGTCATACATTGTGTTTGGAAAAAAGAACAAACGTAATGATTCAGGAGCACATAAATGGATCTGTGTACCTCGTCCTCCAGCTGGGGGCTTGAGGATCATCCTGCTCGGTTGACTGCTCTGGGTTGGGCGTTGACAAACTGAGCCCTTCACAACTGTTGTTCAAATCTTTTTTCTTTGACAAATCTGCTGTTCAAATCTAATTGTATTGTCGGCATTGTGCCGCCTATCGCCAATGGTGGACTAGGCGGCTGTGCACAACAGAGTTTCGGTGGGTTTGGCGGGCAGTATCGGCTCGCCGCCGCCAAGATCCAGCACGAGAAACCTATGCCAAAGAAGGGAACCAAGTACCAAGTTCACACGCGCGAGGCATAACGGACAGCAGTACGCTGCCCAAGCGGGAGACATGGATCAGGATCTGATGGAAACTCGAAGCCATCGGCTCCCGTCCCGCCTTCGTCGTCGCCTTGGCGTTGCCTCTGCTTTTGACTGCTGCGGTCATCCAAAAGGATAAATCTTTTTTTTGTACTACTCGGCGTCAGGTGGAGCCGCTGTGACATACTCTTACATGCTTATCCATTGCAAATTCACCGGTTCGTGACACAGGACAGAACGTGGCCCGCTGTCATGAACCGGCACCCCCGTTCTGTACCATGGGAACCGTTGGCCCGTGCGCCGTGACCGAATCGTCAGATGAAACGTCGGCCCGACCGTATACCACTGTTCCACGTTACGTATGGGTCTCCTGACATATACGATTGCATTCAAAGCCTGGTGCAACATGTCCCTCGTCCATTGGCAGGCGTAGCGGGAGCAGGCGTGCTCGTCCGCTACAACGCCGCTCTCGTAAGTTTGTGGCTTCAAGTACACCAATTGCCCCATTGCAATTAAACACCCTATAAGAACACTTGAGGTCGGCCTTGTCTTTCATATGTTGTCCAGCACGATTCAAGTGTTGACAAAGTAGGGCGACCATTGTAGTTCTGTCTTTTGTCCATGCCACGAGATTGGTTTTTTTAGAAAAGGAGGATTACCCCCGGCCTCAGCATCTGAACGATGCATACAGCCACTTTATTAATTATTATTCTTATAAGACCTTACAAAGTAATACCACGGTAAGATTAAAGCCGCCGTCTAAGCAACAAGTTGTCGCTATACCTATCCAGTTGATGAAGGGGCGCAGATAGTCTGGCCTAATACCAAACAAACATCGCAGCCAAACCTAACATCTAAGACCTGAGGACCCATCCAGGACGCCTGCCGGGCATGGGTCTCGCCGGTTCGGCTTGCTCTCAGAGGCCGCCGCCGCCAACTGCCACCGCTCCATCTTTAGAATTGTACTGATGCATCAACCTTACTCGGTCTAGCTATCGTCGACGCCACAACGGCGCCCAACGGCACCTCCTCCCTGCGCGCAAACAGTTGTGCACGTCGCGGTCGCCACTGATACACCTCAGCACCATGCTGCCAAGTACCACCAGCCGACACAACTTGAAGTCTTTGGAAGATCTGTCGTGCGTAGCACCTGCCGATCAGGCACGACAAAGCGTAGCACCTGTCGGTCAGGCATGACTTAACATCTCCACCGAAGCTCCGTGCAAGACGAAGCCGCTCCACCTCCTGCCTCTGACTTCCAGCGCTGCTCCACAAACGATGCTCCCGAGAGAGAAACGACACCGCAGTGCCGCCATCGTCCGATCTGAAACACCAGATCCTAGGGTTTCCACCAAAACAGCACGAGTGGGTCAACAGTAGTTACACGACGATGCCTCCATCAAGGTAACGGCGTAGAATGCTGACATCGCCTGCCAACAGCTCGGTTTTTACCGGCAACCATGTCTCCCTAACTCGCAGCCGGGACTAGATGATGGATCTCGAGATCCAACCACCAGGCCGGCCATCTCTGACGAAGAAGATGACCACCACCATTGGCCAGCGAGACGACGCGAGATGAAGTAGGGCGCTGCCAGCGTGCGTCCTGGCCAGCACCACCGGCGCTCGGCCCGTCCTAGACCACGCCTCATGGCCGAGGGCAACGGCAAGCGCTGCCACGACGAGGACGCAGACCGGAAGTCCAGATCCGACCCACCCGTGCGCCGCCACGTGGCCACCACCAAGCGCCGTTTAGGGGCAACCCCGCCGCTGTGAGGGACGCTGCCCCACGGGCAGCAGGCGCCAGCCACCGGCGGAACATTGCCGCGCGCCACCGGCCGCCGCGAGATCTGCGCGAGAACGACGAGGACGCCCCGCCGCCACCTTCCCTGGGGACCACGCGGGCTTCGCCGGTGTCTCCTCCGGCGGCGGCGAAGTGGGGGAGGAGCGGGGAGGGGCGGCTGGCGGCGCGGTTAGGGTTTCCCCCGTGCGCCAGAGGCGACGCGTGGGGCACGTGCGGGCTTCGGGCCACGAGATTGGTAACTACCACATCCACACATCGTTGTCTTGCTGATGCCAAAGAACTGAGGTTTGTGCCCATACAATACTTCAAAGGGTGTGGATTTGAGGGTAGAAACGGTAGGAGGTGTTGTACCAAAATTCTGCCAACGAGAGCCACTCCATCCACCTCAATGGGCAATTATGCAGAAAAAAATAACGCAGATCGATCTCCATGCACTGGTTGATACGCTCTGTCATGCCATCCATTTGCAGATGCCGAGTTGGGGAGATGTTGAGAGTGGTATGGGGTCTACTTGCAGAGCTCCTGCCAAACTTTGTTGGTGAAGATTCAATCTCGATCTGAGGCGATGGCATCTAGAGGTCCATCGACTTTGAAGATCCATGTATGCCTTTGCCACTTGCATAGCCGAGAAGAGATGTCGAAGAGGAATGGAGTGATTATACCTCGTCAACTTGTCCACCACTACGAGAATCCAATTGTAGCCATGAGAGGTAGGTAGCGCCTCCACGAAATTCACCGTCACCATTTGACAAGCTTGCTCTGGCATGGGCAACGGCTGCAGCAGACTAGGATACTACACATGCTTCAGCTTGGCTTCTTTGCAGACAACACCTGCACTCACAAAGTCTTTTAGCATTTGCTTCAGTCGCGGTCACGCAAACAGCTGGATGACATGGTTGTAGGTCGCCTGCACCCAAGAGCTAGTGGCCGCCGATGGCTCAAGCATGAAGCTCCTGCAAAAGTTGTTGTTGCACGACACTGTTGTTGCCACAAATTCGTCCTTTGTATTGATGAATCAAACCTTCTTGCATAGTAAAAGGGGTTTGCAAGGAGCCCTAAACCACTGCAGTTGCGAGCAACCAAGTGTACTGTGTGTCTTTTTGGTATCATGTCGTGATAGCTTCCAACCATTTAGGCACACACACAGACAAGGTCACGGCGCATAGCTTCCCCTTTTGTTCATCGTGACGAGACAAGGCATCATCCACAAGTTTGGTGGCTCCTTTGTGATACTCAACAGTGTACTGAAATGCCTCCGTTTAAAAAAAATAGTGTAATGAAGGCCGAGTAATTTGGTGAGGGCCTTATGCTGCCACGGTATGGTGAAACATTGTTCAGCCAAGCATGCAAAGCTGCGGTGGTCTGTGTGAATAGTGAAGGCAGACAAATAGGATCGTGAGCGATCAGCTGCCATTAGTATTGTGCTGCATTCCTTCTCATATGTAGAGTTGGCTTGTAAATTGTAACCAACCTTTTTACTTGGTTGCCTGCTAGGACTTTATTAATGTATAAAGTTGAGTTCTTCTCGCGCCTCCGTTCTAGTGAAAAACAACTGATCGACAACACATATCTTGTTATGCCCCATGAACATCAACGGATTTGATCTCTTATAGTTCTGGCTCTTGTGCTCGTTCTAGCCGCAAAAATGCCCACGCACAAAACTGAGGGACGGTCGTTGTCGAATTAATCAACAGGCGAGCGATCCAACGAAACAAGGAGGAACAAGCTAGGTACGTGAACCGAAGTGCGTCGTTCATGTGCATCAGTGCATGTACGACGATGACAAGGTACCAGTTGACGAAGTGCGGGTGGCGGTGCGGGCAAGACAGCAAGGCCGCTGACGATGACGCACACCTCGTGCGCCGCCTACGCCTGCCCGACCACGTCTTCCGTTGATTGATCGATCCATGCGGTGAGCTACGGGGGGACAACTGCAATAGAAACAAGGCTTACAATGTAAAAATAGAAAAACAGTTCTGAGCCATCGGATTAGGGGTGGACGACACATATTCTGGGGGAGGGAACTCAGGCCAAATAAATGAATATTTTATGAAGACCCCCCTAGTGATAGCTATATATAAAGTGAGCTTTGCAATGATCACCTCAAGTAGCTCATCTCTCTCTCCAATCGTTCTGTCCAGCGACCATGCCACTAATGTCTTATAAAATCTTTATGCATATCAATTGCATGAAATTTATATATACCCCCTCCATTCCTAAATATAAGTTTTTGTAGAGATTTTACTATAGACTACATATGGAGCAAAGTAAGTGAATCTACACTCTAAAATGCAACTATATATATCCATATGTGGTCCATAGTGAAATCTTTACAAAGATTTATATTTAGGAATAGAGGAAGGGAAGGCAGGTCGAGAAAGAGGGAAGACGATTAGGACGTTCTCTCTCGCGTCCTTCTCGCGTCGCCTCCCCCGCGGGCGGCTCGGGAGGGCTCAGCCACCACCGCCTAGTAACCCTCCAACGCCCTTCTTCCCCTCCGCCGCTACCGATGGTCGGCGCCGGGCAAAGCCCGTGCATGCGACGGTGGCGGAGGAGGGTCTCTCCTCCCTCTCCCGGATCCGTTGCGGCGCGCGCGCCCAGATCCGCGGGGTGCGGCCCTCCCGTTCGTGTGGCGGATCCCAGAGGTGGCGGGCTCGCGACGATGCACGGGCGCCCAGATCCGCGGGGTGCGGCCCTGATACGTCTCCGTCGTATCTACTTTTCCAAACACTTTTGCCCTTGTTTTGGACTCTAACGTGCATGATTTGAATGAAACTAACCCGGACTGACGCTATTTTCAGCAGAATTGCCATGGTGTTTTTTTGTGCAGAAATAAAAGTTCTCGGAATGACCGGAAAATCAATGGAGAATTATTTTAGAATATATAAAAAATACTGGAAGAAAGATCCACATCAGGGGGCCTCCACCTGTCCACGAGGATGGGGGGCGCGCCCTACCCCCTGGGCGCGCCCCCTGCCTCGTGGGCCCCCTGATACTCCACCGACCTCAACCCTGAATCCATATATTCACTTTCGGGGAGAAAAAAACCAGAGAGAAGGATTCATCGCGTTTTACGTTACGGAGCCGCCGCCAAGCCCTAAACTCTCTCGGGAGGGCTGATCTGGAGTCCATTCGGGGCTCCGGAGAGGGGAATCCGTCGCCATCGTCATCATCAACCTTCCTCCATAACCAATTTCATGATGCTTGTGTGTGAGTAATTCCATCGTAGGCTTGCCGGACGGTGATGGGTTGGATGAGATTTATCATGTAATCGAGTTAGTTTTGTTAGGGTTTGATCCCTAGTATCCACTATGTTCTGAGATTGATGTTGCTATGACTTTGCTATACTTAATGTTTGTCACTAGGGCCCGAGTGCCATGATTTCAGATCTGAACCTATTATGTTTTCATCAATATATGAGAGTTCTTGATTCTATTTTGCAAGTCTATAGTCACCTACTATGCGTTATGATCCGGCAACCCCGAAGTGACAATAATCGTGACCACTCCCGGTGATGATTGTAGTTTGAGGAGTTCATGTATTCACTATGTGTTAATGCTTTGGTCCGGTACTCTATTAAAAGGAGGCCTTAATATCCCTTAGTTTCCAATAGGACCCGCTGCCATGGGAGGGTAGGACAAAAGATGCCATGCAAGTTCTTTTCCATAAGCACGTATGACTATACTCAGAATACATGCCTACATTACATTGATGAACTGGAGCTCGTTCTGTGTCACCCTAGGTTATGACTGTTACATGATATATCGCATCCGGCATAATTTTCCATCACCGATCCAATGCCTACGGGTTTTTTATATATTGTTCTTCGCTTATTTACTTTTCCGTTGGTACTGTTACAATCACTACAAAACCCAAAAATATTACTTTTGCTACCGTTACCTTTTGTCACCGTTACCACTACTATCATATTACTTTGCTACTAAATACCTTGCTGCAGATATTAAGTTTCCAGGTGTGGTTGAATTGACAACTCAGCTGCTAATACTTGAGAATATTCTTTGGCTCCCCTTGTGTCGAATCAATAAATTTGGGTTGAATAGTCTACCCTCGAAAACTGTTGCGATCCCCTATACTTGTGGGTTATCAAGAACATTTTCTGGCGCCGTTGCCGGGGAGCGTAGCTCTATTCTTTGAGTCACTTGGGATTTATATCTGCTTATCATTATGAAGAACTTGAAAGATCAAAGAACCAAGATTTTCCCTCAACTACGAGGGGAGGAAAGGAATTGCCATCTAGCTCTGCACTTGATTCACCTTCGGTTTTGAGTAAGCTTGCGACACCTAAACCTGCTTCTGCTATTAATTCTGATATGTCGCATGTTATTGATGATGCCACTTCTGCTATGCATGATACTTATGATGAAACTAATTCTATACTTGATACTATTGTGCCACTTGGTGAATTTCTTAATGAACAACTTGCTAGGGCTAGAGAGAATGAAATTATTGAAACTGATAATATTGATGAAAGTGATGATGAAGATTCTCCCCCTAGATATGAATTGCCTGTTGTGCCTGAGGGTTATGTTATTGATGAAGAAACTGCTAGAGACTTTCTTGCTTGCAATGATAGGAGTGATCTTAAGAAACTATTAGCTAAGCTGAAACAAAAATCTCTGAATGCTAGAATGAAATATGATCCTGCTTATGCTACTTCACCTATCTTTATTACTGATAAGGATTATGATTTCTCAGTTGATCCTGAGTTAATTACTTTGGTTGAATCTGATCCTTTCTATGGCTATGAATCTGAAACTGATGTGGCACATCTTACTAAATTAAATGATATAGCCACCCTGTTCACTAATAATGAGAAAACTCGCTACTATTATATACTTAAATTATTCTCGTTCTCATTAAAGGGTGATGCTAAGATATGGTTTAATTCTCTTGATCTTGGTTGTGTGAGTAGTCCCCAGGATATGATTTTCTACTTCTCTACAAAATATTTCCTCGCTCATAAGAAACAAGCTGCTTTAAGGGAGATATATAATTTTGTGCAAATTTAAGAAGAGAGTCTCCCACAAGCTTGGGAGAGGCTTCTCCAATTACTTAATGCTTTGCCTGATCATCCTCTCAAGAAAAATAAAATACTTGATATATTTTATAATGGACTAATCGATACTTCCAGAGATTACCTAGATAGTTGTGCTGGTTGTGTTTTCAGGGAAAGAACTATTGATCAAGCTGAATTGCTATTGAATAATATGTTGACTAATGAAAATAATTGGACACTTCCTGAACCAACTCCTAAGCCAACTCCGAAGAAAAGGGGTATTCTATTTCTCAGTCCTGAAGATATGCAAGAGGCAAAGAAATCTATGAAAGAAAATGTATTAAAGCTGAAGATGTTAAGAATTTACCTCCTATTGAAGAAATGCATGGTCTTAATTTGCCGCCTGTTGAAGAAACACATGGTCTCGATAACCCGACACAGGTAGTAAAGGTAAATTCTCTCTATAGATATGATAAAGCTGAAATCCCTCCTGCTAAGTTTGCTAGCCAATGTTTGGATGAATTTGATAACTTTATGCTTAAGCAAGAAGATTTTAATGCTTATGTTGGTAGACAATTGAAACATGTTGCTTACATGATTGAACACTTGAGTGATTATATGGCTAATTTTAAAAGTGGACTTAAACTTATTAGTAAACATGCTTCTATGGTTACCACTCAAGTAGAACAAGTACTTAAAGCTCAGAATGAATTGCTCAATGAATTGAATAGTAAAAATAACGACTTTGTTGTTAGAGTTGCAACTAGAGGAGGTAAAGTGACCCAGGAACCTTTGTATCCTCAGGGCCATCCTAGGAGAATTGAGCAAGATTCTCAGAAAACTAATATTGATGCACCTAGTCCTTCTAAAAGGAAGAAAAAGAAAAATGATAGGACTTTGCATGCTTCTAGTGAACCTGTTGTAGACACACCTAAGAATCCCAATGATATTTCTATTTCTGATGCTGAAACACAGTGTGGTAGTGAACATGAACCTAGTGATAATGTTAATGATGATGTTCATGTTGATGCTCAACCTAGTAATGATAATGATGTAGAGATTGAACTTGATGTTGATCTTGATAACCCACAATCAAAGAATCAACATTATGATGAGAATTTGTTGCTAGGAAGCACAGTAAAGAAAGAGAACCATGGGTTCAGAAACCCATGCCTTTTCCTCCTAAACCATCCAAGAAAAAGGATGATGAGGATTTTGAGCGCTTTGCTGAAATGATTAGACCTATCTTTTTGTGTATGCGTTTGACTGATATGCTTAAAATGAATCCTTATGCTAAATATATGAAGGAAATTGTTACTAATAAAAGAAAGATAAAGGAAGCTGAAATTTCCACCATGCTTGCTAATTATACTTTTAAAGGTGGAATACCAAAGAAACTTGGAGATCCCGGAGTACCAACTATACCATGTTCTATTAAAAGAAACTATGTTAAAATTGCTTTATGTGATCTTGGAGCCGGTGTTAGTGTAGGGGCTTTGTTATTCTTGATATTCCCGAGGACGATAGTATGTCTATTATTCTTGGAAGACCCTTTTTGAATACTGTAGGGGCTGTTATTGATTGCACCAAAGGCAATGTCATTTTTCATGTTAATGGTAATGAGCATACAGTACACTTTTCGAGGAAACAACCTCAAGTCCACAGTATCAATTCTATTGGAAAAATTTCAACAATTACTATTGGAGGTTTTGAATTTCCTCTTCCTACTATCAAAAGGAAATATGATATTCTTATTGTTGGGGACATGCATATCCCCATTGAGGTAACCTAGTGTTATTCGAAAATTCTACGGTTTCATGTTATTCAAAATGAGTTTGTTAACAAGACCTGATCAACCTTGTTAGTGGATTCCTTTTGATGAGCATGAGATGGATGAATTTAGAAGGCACAACTCTCTGTACTCTCTTTTTACTCTCTGTTATTTATACTAAATAAAGCAGAAATAGTATTTTCTGTCTGTTTTCTGAATTATCCATGCAATAAAAAATACCTCGAAAATAAAAGTTCTCCAAATGCCCTGAAAATTAAATATGATTTTTTTCTAGACTATAAGAGTATGGTAGCACATTATTTTATCATTAAGAATAAGGAAAAGATGCTTAAGTACAAGCTGATATTTGATAAAAATCACCCTGAGACTATTACTTTGCCTGCTCCTTCCTTGTTTGACTTATCTGCATGCAAGTACCTTGTTCTGCGGGAGGCCATTCACGCCTACCTAAACCCCACACCAGCTACAGAGCCAAAGCCGGAACCACAATTTGATCCTCACCGGCAGTCTGTTTATCAGTGGAATCCAGAAGAGATCGCCAACCAGTGGCACCAGGGGGATTTATCTCAGTACGACCCCAACTATTACTTTGGATATCCACCAGGCCAACCGTGGCCATAGACCAACTTAGGCCAAAAGCCTAAGCTTGGGGGAGTACGTATTTCTCACCGACATTACATTCATGTTCACACACTCATGCTAGTTGTCGGTGCTCATACTTTTTCATTGTAATATCCATGCTAGTTTATTTTTCTTTTTATGCTTTCTTTTTGTGTGTTTGATAAACCTTAAGAAAAAACAAAAATATTAGTTGTAGCTTTTTAGCTAGTTTACTTTCCATGCCTGTAGTGGTAGTAATTACAAAGAAAACCTAAAAAGATTTCTCGTTCTTTTTTTGCTTGTTGGGAGCTTTTTCGTGTAAATAGTTTTGTTTCTTTTCTTTGGGGGTCGAGAGGAGAAGATCATAATGAAAATGTTGAGTGGCTCTTATATTCATTATTGTTGATCTAACAAAGAGCCCATATTACCTTGTATTCTCTCTTTAATTGAATGCTTGCAGATTCCAGCTTAGTCCAATGCACGTGCACTATTATTATTATCCACACTATTCCGTCGTGCCAGTGAAAGGCAATAATGATGATTATATGATGAACTTATTGAGATGAGAAAAGCTGGTATGAATTCGACCTCTCTTGTTTTTGTAAATATGATTAGTCCGTTGTTCCTGATTCAGCCTATTATGAAATAAACATATTTGCAATGATAATTAGAGATTGTAGTTTCTTATGCCATGCTTAATCAGCTAGGAGCTTATAATGGTTTACCTTGCGTGCCAACATGCTATTAAAATGGTTGTGATGTGGTATGATAGGGTGGTATCCTCTTTTGAACGATTCGAGTGGCTTGACTTGGTACATGTTCACGCAATTAGTTGAAACAAAATCAACATAGCCTCTGCGATATTTATGTTCATGGTGCATTATATCCTACTCATGCTTGCATTTGGTGTTGATTAATTTTAATGCATGTGAAGGAAATATGCCCTAGAGGCAATAATAAAGTTATTATTCATTTCCTTATATCATGATAAATGTTTATTATTTATGCTAGAATTGTATTAACCAGAAACATAATACATGTGTGAATACATAGACAAACAGAGTGTCACTAGTATGCCTCTACTTGACTAGCTCGTTCATCAAAGATGGTTAAGTTTTCTAGCCATTGACATGGGTTGTCATTTGATTAACGGGATCACATCATTAGGAGAATGATGTGATTGACTTGACCCATTCCGTTAGCTTAGCACTCGATCGTTTAGTATGTTGCTATTGCTTTCTTCATGACTTATACATGTTCCTATTACTATGAGATTATGCAACTCCCGTTTACCGGAGGAACACTTTGTGTGCTACCAAACGTCACAACGTAACTGGGTGATTATAAAGGTGCTCTACAGGTGTCTCCGAAGGTACTTGTTGGGTTGGCGTATTTCGAGATTAGGATTTTTCACTCCGATTGATGGAGAGGTATCTCTGGGCCCTCTCGGTAATGCACATCACTTAAGCCTTGCAAGCATTGCAACTAATGTGTTAGTTGTGGGATGATGTATTACGGAATGAGTAAAGAGACTTGCCGGTAACGAGATTGAACTAAGTATTGAGATATCGACGATCGAATCTCAGGAAAGTAACATACCGATGACAAAGGGAACAACGTATGTTGTTATGCGGTCTGACCGATAAAGATCTTCGTAGAATATGTGGGAGCCAATATGAGCATCCAGGTTCCGCTATTGGTTATTGACCGGAGATGTGTCTCGGTCATGTCTACATAGTTCTCGAACCCGTAGGGTCCGCACGCTTAACGTTTCGACGACAGTTATATTATTTGATGTATCGAAGGTTGTTCGGAGTACCGGATGTGATCATGGACATGACGAGGAATCTCGAAATGGTCGATACATGAAGGTTGATATATTGGAAGCCTATGTTTGGATATCGGAAGTGTTCCAGGTGAAATCGGGATTTTACCAGAGTACCGGGAGGTTACCGGACCCCCCCCCCCCCGGAGGTTAATGGGCCATAGTGGGCCTTAGTGGAAGAGAGGAGAGGCGGCCAGGGCAAGGGTCGCGCGCCCCTTCCCCCTAGTCCGAATAGGACAAGGAGAAGGGGGCGGCGCCCCCCTTTCCTTCTTCTCCTCCCACTACTAGGGAAAACCTTATACACAAAAATTATCAGCAGCGCGGTTTAAAAATGAGCGCTACTGCTAATTAGTAGTAGCGAGGGGTATAAAAACTGCGCTACTACTAAGTTGATAGTAGTAGCGAGGGGTATACACCCGCGCTGCTACTAAATGGTCTCCGACAATGCCCCCGGGATAGGCCATAGTAGTAGCGAGGGGTATAAAACCAACGCTACTACTAAGTAAGTAGTAGTAGCGCAGGTGAGACCCCACCCTACTACTAAGCGTGTCCACCCCGGCCCGTTCACCACCCCCCACCCCACCAACCGTCCCTGTCCACCCACTCTCGTCTGTCTCAAAAAAAACCACGGATCCCGATCCAGATCCCCAACCTCCTCTCCCAACCCACTCGCCGTTGGCCTCCCTTCCACCTCCTCTCCTCCGTCCGTTCGCCCCCATGCCCCCCGCCGCGTGCGCCATGCCGGCGGCAGCGCGCCCGCCGCTCCCTGTCTCGCGCCGCTGGCCGCCCCCGCCCCCCTCCGCTGCGCACATGCCCGCCCGCCGCCCTGAGCGTGTCATACGACCGCCGGAGGTCTCTCCGCCTTCGATCGTATGTCTTCCTAAGTATGCCCGCGTGAGGGAGAGAGATGGAGATGGTGCTCCGACCGACGCCATGGAGGTCTCTCCCCCCTACCTTCCCTTCATGCGTGTGTGTGTGTGTGTTGGACATGATTTGGCCAGATCCCGGATGTTTTTCGATTCAATTTGAATTGCCATTTTCTGATTCAATTTGGCTGGATTCCTCACGCAACGCAGGTCACAAGAGACCGCCGACGCCTCCCTGTTGTGGGCCGACGCCACGCATGGATGTTGGAGCCGGCGAGGTACACGACGGCTCCACTTGCGCCTCCCACAGCAGCAATTCCTAGCCGAGGTATGCCCTCCTCTCCTCTCCTCTCCTTCCTCCCTCTTCACGGATCTCTATCTTGCCCAAGGCAATCGATCAAGTTTATTCATGTTCTGTACGTAGATGCTGCACTATTTAGATCTCTGGTTGGTTGGTCACATTGGAGACCAAGACTGGAATGTCACAAGGATTCCACTGAAGAAAACTACTGCACTTTCATGCAGGGATTGACGTCCCAACAGACACTGATTAGGCTAATTGCTACCCGTTTTTGC
>NC_041386.1:638896215-638907936 GCF_002162155.2 Triticum dicoccoides
ATATATATATATATATATATATATATATATATATATATATATATATTAATAAACAACAAGTCCGATGCTTCCTTCCAGCATGTAACCAACCTGACACCACAAAGTGTTTGAAAAGTGACAGAATGGATATCCAGAGACCGGATCATTTTGAATTAACACGCACAATGCTGACAGTCAACGTCTCAATCTGTTTCTCAAAGTAAATGAAAACATCTTGAAGTCCAACTCAAGATAGAAAATTAGTAAGTCCAAGAAACACCACGTGCACGCTCAGTTTCCTCAATTAAGCGCCAATAATTTCCTCCTAAAATTACTGATACCCCTACCACACTTCTGAATTTTGTTCTTGTCGCAACGAGCCAATGTGCTGCTTATAGGGATCCCATATGAATCAAAAGTTTGATCGGGAAAGAAGAGTGTCGTGCATTGTGCATTATCTGCGGACAGTTTGTATTGTGATTTGTATTTGCACTTTTATTCGGTTGAGAGAACCAAGTATTTGTATTTGCACGTAGGCTAAAGACTACTTGTGATTTCTATGTAGTATTATTTTCAGTTGGTTGCTGTAACCTGAAGGCAGAATCTGCAAGCAAAATAGCAGTGAGCAAGTCCTGGACTGGATGATATGTGTTTGGTCATGATTTGTTTGGCTGTAGCATCTCTCTCTAGTGTTAAGCGCGTCGTGGATATGTCCTTGTAGTATATGTTTGCTGTCGCAAATTTTTTACAGTGATAGGAGTTCTTGCAGACCAATTTACAGAAGAAGAGGGATTACAGTGACAGAGCATTGGACCTTGTCAAGTGGTTTCAGAGGAGGATGGAGATGGCTGCCTTACTACAGTGGAGGGCTTAATAGACTCAACTGTATTTGCTATCCCTTTGTGCACTACACGCATGTTCAGTAGCTGCCATTTTCTTGTACTAGCACTGCCAAGATGGATGTTCCTAAAGAGTTGTGACTCCCAAGTACGCTCCTCCTTTTGCCCATTTTATTTCCTTAGGCAATGTACTCTGACTCAGCCAGGACATCACACGGCCATGCTCTGTTTCTTCTCAGGTCCAGCCTGATTTGAGCTTCCTAGACATCCACAAGGCATGCCTTGGCCACCATTGAGCAGAATGCCGCTGGTGGCCGCAGCGGCGACAGAGTGCCGTCTCAGCGGACAAGGGAGTATCAAGCGAGACATCATCATCAACTCGAGCGAAGGTCATAGGTGCTGCGTGCTCCTGCACGGCAACATGTGCTGCTATACTGATTGGGCAAATAGGTCTGCTCTCTGCATATGCAGCCTCCTCCATTTGATTTAATGAAATAAATATCATATTTGGTACCATGGCAGTCCTAATTCCAGTCTTGTTACAGCTGTTGTTCTTGGCCTGAGCAGCAACCCTGTATTGGCTCAGGATTATTTGGTTGCTCCAGCAGCTACAAGTGAGCAAGTTGATGTAAATGTTACTGGTCTACGTCATATAGAAGATGATTTAGTGATCTCAAATGATCACACTATCAAATGGTGAATGTGCACCGATAAAGCATGGGAGTTTTTCTTGTGTTACTAGTGTCCGGCCAGAATTAGTAAGGTATGATCAACGTGGCGGTATAATTAGATTTGGAAAAATACTAACTTGTTATTTCCTTTGCATTTTTTACTGTAAAAAGTCATGGCTCACCTATTAATCGGCGGCCGTAGAAGGACTAATCACCTAATTGAACACTAATAATCAGAAGATAGATTGAACTTCGTTTAATGGATATACAACATATTGAATTATTTTCTATTTGGTCTAATTGATATAATCATGTCTAATAGAGTTCACAATCTTTACTTTGAAGATCTGTAGCTAGACGTTAGAACTGTTGACATGTAAATAATTAACTAACTGCATGTCGTACTTGAATTACAGGTTTTTTGGTTTCGTCACTCCTTTGTTATATGGAAGAAGACTTCATGGTTAGCATTATTTATTATAACACATTCATATAAGATTTTCTTGCCACTTAAGTAGGAAGTTAATTTTTTGGTCTGTTTTGTTCTGCGGGGATTTTGGTCTGTTTTTCTAATAGTATATATGATCATTCAGTCACAGTTCTAGTATTTTAGAACTAAAGCTCCCCCTAATTAAAATGCAGAAATGTGTTTTCTTTCATTATGTTTCAGTCACTGTCTTAGAAACACTAGAAAATATCTCTTGACAAACTTCTTCATGGAACTAATATTTTTATGCTAATGACAAATTGGATTTATAATCTTTAACCTCGAATCTTTATAGGATTTTGGTTACTACCATATCTGCTCTTGCAGGTATACAAGAGTATCCACTTCTGAGGTTGATTTTCAAAATGTGTATATCTAATATTTCTTACTGCAGCTTTAAGCTTCACTGTCATCTAACTTTGTCTAGTTAATATACTTACTCGGCAACATGGAAAGTTTCCACATTTGTTCTAGCTGTCTCTATGGGTTAGCGACTTAGCATACATGTTGTAATAAGGTTTCACATTTGCTTCTCTGACAAGGTCTGTTTTTATTCATAGGTAGAAGATAGCGACAGAGTGCTGCCGGATAATGAGATGTTGAAGCGGCATACTGAATCCATGACACCGAAGTGCAATTGCGGCAGATTATCTCTATCTTTTCTTTTCATTTTTCTTATTATTGAGTGAGAACAGAATGAGGAACTGTGTGATAGTACATACAACAACTGTAGTAAAAAGAAACTTATGTTTGCAATTGTTAATGACATAGATACTTGCATGTTCTTTGAAGTGGTCATTTGTGAGTTGCAATGCATAATGAGGTTTTTTGGCTGATTTATTTCCTTCGGTTTCTGGTTAACCATGAAATAGGAGCCTAGCAGTGCTCACTATTGTTGTGTTTACTGGGAACTGTATGCATAAAATGGAATTAGTGGATTTTTTCTTATAAATTAGTTAGTAGTGGCGTGGGAAAAGACTGCGCGCTACTAGTATTTAGGATACTAGTAGCGTTGGAAGTGTGGACACGCTGCTACTATTTTGTTAGTAGTGGCGCGGGTACTAAATAGCAGTAGCGTGGGTGGCACACGCTACTACTAACTTTGTTAGTAGTAGCGCGGGTTCAACCCACGCTATTACTAACTATTAGCTGTAGCGCCTTATTGGTAGCGCGGGTACCCGCGCTGCTGATCGGCCTAAAACCCGCGCTGCTGCTAGGTTTTTCCCTAGTAGTGTCCACCTCTTTCCCCCCAAGTCCTAATCCAACTAGGAAAAGGGAGGGAGTCCTACTCCCGGTGGGAGTAGGACTCCTCCTGGCGCGCCCCCTCTCCTGGCCGGCCGCACCCCCTTGCTTCTTTATATACGGGGGCAGGGGGCACCCTAGAAACACCACAATTGATCATTTGATCTTTTAGCCGTGTGCGGTGCCCCCCTCCACCATAGTCCACCTCGATAATACTGTAGCGGTGCTTAGGCGAAGCCCTGCGTCAGTAGAACATCATCATCATCACCACGCCGTCGTGCTGACGAAACTCTCCCTCAACACTTGGCTGGATCGGAGTTCAAGGGACGTCATCGGGCTGAACGTGTGCTGAGCTCGGAGGTGTTGTGCGTTTGGTACTTGATCGATCGGATCGTGAAGACGTACGACTACATCAACCGCGTTGTGCTAATGCTTCCGCTTTCGGTCTACGAGGGTACATGGACAACACTCTCCCTTCTCGTTGCTATGCATCACCATGATCTTGCGTGTGCGTAGGATTTTTTTTGAAATTACTACGTTCCCCAACAGTGGTATCAGAGCTTGGTTTTATGCGTAGATGTCATATGCACGAGTAGAACACAAGTGAGTTGTGGGCGATATAAGTCATACTGCTTACCAGCATGTCATACTTTGGTTCGGCGGTATTGTTGGATGAAGCAGCCCGGACCGACATTACGCGTACGCTTACGCAAGACTAGTTCTACTGACGTGCTTTGCACCCAGGTGGCTGGCGGGTGTTAGTTTCTCCAACTTTAGTTGAACCGAGTGTGGCTACGCCCGGTCCTTGCGAAGGTTAAAACAGCACCAACTTGACAAACTACCGTTGTGGTTTTGATGCGTAGGTAAGAACGGTTCTTGCTAAGCCCGTAGCAGCCACATAAAATTTGCAACAACAAAGTAGAGGATGTCTAACTTGTTTTTGCAGGGCATGTTGTGATGTGATATGTGATACGTCTCCAACGTATCTATAATTTTTGATTGCTCCATGCTATGTTATCTACTGTTTTTGGCAATATTGGGCTTTATTATCCACTTTTATATCATTTTTGGGACTAACCTATTAACCGGAGGCCCGGCCCAGATTTGCTGTTTTTTGCCTATTTCAGTGTTTCAAAGAAAAGGAATATCAAACGGAGTCGAAATGGAACGAAATCAACTGGAGAAGTTATTTTTGGAAGGAAAGCTACTGGAAAAGCTTGGAGTGCACGTCAGGAAAGAAGGGAGGTGCCCACGAGGGTGGGGCTGCACCCACCCCCTAGGGTGCGCCCCCTGCCTCGTGGCCCCCCTTCGATCCACCGACGTACTTCTTTCACCCATATATACCTACGTACCCTAAAACTTCCAGAACAGACAATAGATCGAGAGTTCCGCCGCCAGAAGCCTTCGTAGCCACCGAAAACCAATCTAGACCCGTTCTGGCACCCTGCCAGAGGGGGCGATCCTTCTCCGGTGGCCATCTTCATCATCCCGATGCTCTCCATGACGAGGAGGGAGTAGTTCTCCCTCGGGGCTGAGGGTATGTATCAGTAGCTATGTGTTTGATCTCTCTCTCGTGTTCTTGAGGTGATACGATCTTGATGTATCGTGAGTTTTGCTATTGTAGTTGGATCCTATGATGTTTTCTCCCCCCTCTACTCTCTTGTAATGAATTGAGTTTCCCCTTTGAAGTTATCTTATCGGCTTGAGTCTTTAAAGATTTGAGAACACTTGATGTATGTCTTGCCGTGCGTATCTGTGGTGACAATGGGATACCACGTGATTCACTTGATGTATGTTTTGGTGATCAACTTGCGGGTTCCGCCCATGAACCTATGCATAGGGGTTGGCACACGTTTTCATCGTGATTCTCCGGTAGGAACTTTGGGGCACTCTTTGAGGTTCTATGTGTTGGTTGGTTGAATAGATGAATCTGAGATTGTGTGATGCATATCGTATAATCATACCCACGGATACTTGAGGTGACATTGGAGTATCTAGGTGACATTAGGGTTTTGGTTGATTTGTGTCTTAAGGTGTTATTCTAGTATGAACTCTAGGGCTGTTTGTGACACTTATAGGAATAGCCCAACGGATTGATTGGAAAGAATAACTTTGAGGTGGTTTCGTACCCTACCATAATCTCTTCGTTTGTTCTCCGCTATTAGTGACTTTGGAGTGACTCTTTGTTGCATGTTGAGGGATAGTTATGTGATCCAATTATGCTATTATTGTTGACAGGACTTGCACTAGTGAAAGTATGAACCCTAGGCCTTGTTTCAACGCATTGCAATACCGTTTACGCTCACTTTTATCATTAGTTACCTTGCTGTTTTTATAATTTCAGATTACAAATACTATTATCTACTATCCATATACCACTTGTATCACCATCTCTTCGCTGAACTAGTGCACCTATACAATCTACCATTGTATTGGGTGTGTTGGGGACACAAGAGACTCTTTGTTATTTGGTTGCAGGATTGCTTGAGAGAGACCATCTTCATCCTACGCCTCCTACGGATTGATAAACCTTAGGTCATCCACTTGAGGGAAATTTGCTACTGTCCTACAAACCTCTGCACTTGGAGGCCCAACAACATCTATAAGAAGAAGGTTGTGTAGTAGACATCAATATGGTCAAAACATGATGCTAAATTTTATTGTATGAGATGATCATGTTTTGTAACCGAGTTATCGGCAACTGGCAGGAGCCATTTGGTTGTTGCTTTATTGTATGCAATGCAATCACCCTATAATGCTTTACTTTATCACTAAGCGGTAGCGATAGTCGTAGAAGCATAAGATTGGCGAGACGACAACGATGCTACGATGGAGATCAAGGTGTCGCGCTGGTGACGATGGTGATCATGATGGTGCTTCGGAGATGGAGATCACAAGCACAAGATGATGATGGCCATATCATATCACTTATATTGATTGCATGTGATGTTTATCTTTTATGCATCTTATCTTGCTTTGATTGACGGTAGCATTATAAGATGATCCCTCACTAAAATTATCAAAGTATAAGTGTTCTCCCTGAGTATGCACCATTGTGAAAGTTCTTCGTGCAGAGATACCACGTGATGATCGGGTGTGATAGGCTCTACGTTCAAATACAACGGGTGCACAACAGTTGCACACGCGGAATACTCCAGTTAAACTTGACGAGCCTAGCATATAACAGATATGTCCTCGGAACACGGAGACCGAATGGTCGAGCGTGAATCATATAGTAGATATGATCAACATAGTGATGTTCACCGTTGAAACTACTCCATCTCACGTGATGATCGGACATGGTTTAGTTGATATGGATCACGTGATCACTTAGAGGATTAGAAGGATGTCTATCTAAGTGGGAGTTCTTAAGTAATATGATTAATTGAACTTAAATTTATCATGAACTTAGTACCTGATAGTATCTTGCTTGTCTATGTTGATTGTAGATAGATGGCCCGTGCTGTTGTTCCGTTGAATTTTAATGCGTTCCTTGAGAAAGCAAAGTTGAAAGATGATGGTGGCAATTACACGGACTGGGTCCATAACTTGAGGATTATCCTCATTGCTACACAGAAGAGTTACGTCCTGGAAGCACCGCTAGGTGTACCACCTGCGCCAGCAACTGCGGACATTGTGAATACCTGGCAGTCACGTGTTGATGACTACTCGATAGTTCAATGTGCCATGCTTTACGGCTTAGAACCGGGACTTCAACGACGTTTTGAACGTCATGGAGCATATGAGATGTTCCAAGAGTTGAAGTTAATATTTCAAGCAAATGCCCGGAATGAGAGATATGAAGTCTCCAATAAGTTCTACAGCTGCAAGATGGAGGAGAATAGTTCTGTCAGTGAGCATATACTCAAGATGTCTGGGTACTGCAATCACTTGATTCAATTGGGAGTTAATCTTTCGGATGATAGCGTCATTGACAGAATTCTTCAATCACTGCCACCAAGCTACAAAAGCTTCATGATGAACTATAACATGCAAGGGATGGATAAGACGATTCCCGAGCTCTTCGCAATGCTAAAGGCTGCGGAGGTAGAAATCAAAAAGGAGCATCAAGTGTTGATGGTCAATAAGACCACCAGTTTCAAGAAAAAGGGCAAAGGGAAGAAGAAGGGGAACTTCAAGAAGAACAGCAAGCAAGTTGCTGCTCAGGAGAAGAAACCAAAGTCTGGACCTAAGTCTGAGACTGAGTGCTTCTACTACAAGCAGACTGGTCACTATAAGCGAAACTGCCCCAAGTATTTGGCGGATAAGAAGGATGGCAAGGTGAACAAAGGTATATGTGATATACATGTTATTGATGTGTACCTTACTAATGCTCGAAGTAGCACCTGGGTATTTGATACTGGTTCTGTTGCTAATATTTGCAACTCGAAACAGGGGTTACGGATTAAGCGAAGATTGGCTAAGGACGAGGTGACGATGCGCATGGGAAATGGTTCCAAAGTCGATGTGATCGCAGTCGGCACGCTACCTCTAAATCTACCTTCGGGATTAGTATTAGACCTAAATAATTGTTATTTGGTGCCAACGTTGAGCATGAACATTATATCTGGATCTTGTTTGATGCGAGACAGTTATTCATTTAAATCAAAGAATAATGGTTATTCTATTTATATGAGTAATATCTTTTATGGTCATGCACCTTTGAAGAGAAGTCTATTTTTGTTGAATCTCGATAGTAGTGATACACATATTCATAATATTGAGGCCAAAAGATGCAGAGTTGATAATGATAGTGCAATTTATTTGTGGCACTGCTGTTTATGTCATATCGGTGTAAAGCGCATGGAGAAGCTTTATACTGATGGACTTTTGGAATCACTTGATTATGAATCACTTGGTACTTGCGAACCGTGCCTCATGGGCAAGATGACTAAAACGCCGTTCTCCGGAACTATGGAGAGAGCAACAGATTTGTTGGAAATCATACATACAGATGTATGTGGTCCAATGAATGTTGAGGCTCGTGGCGGATATCGTTATTTTCTCACCTTCACAGATGATTTAAGCAGATATGGGTATATCTACTTAATGAAACATAAGTCTGAAATGTTTGAAAAGTTCAAAGAATTTCAGAGTGAAGTTGAAAATTATCATAAGAAGAAAATAAAGTTTCTACGATCTGATCGTGGAGGAGAATATTTGAGTTATGAGTTTGGTCTTCATTTGAAACAATGTGGAATAGTTTCGCAACTCACGCCACCCGGAACACCACAGTGTAATGGTGTGTCCGAACGTCGTAATCGTACTTTACTTGATATGGTACGATCTATGATGTCTCTTACTGATTTACCACTATCGTTTTGGGGTTATACTTTAGAGATGGCCGCATTCACGTTAAATAGGGCACCATCAAAATCCGTTGAGACGACGCCTTATGAACTGTGGTTTGGCAAGAAACCAAACTTGTCATTTCTGAAAGTTTGGGCTGCGATGCTTATGTGAAAAAGCTTCGACCTGATAAGCTCGAACCCAAATTGGAGAAATGTGTCTTCATAGGATACCCAAAGGAGATTGTTGGGTACAACTTCTATCACAGATCCAAAGGCAAGACTTTTGTTGCTAAATTCGGAATCTTTCTCGAGAAGGAGTTTCTCTCGAAAGAAGTGAGTGGGAGGAAAGTAGAACTTGATGAGGTAACTATACCTGCTCCTCTATTAGAAAGTAGTTCATCGCAGAAACCGGTTTCTGCGACACCTAC
Organism: Triticum dicoccoides; assembly: GCF_002162155.2. Taxonomy (NCBI): domain Eukaryota; kingdom Viridiplantae; phylum Streptophyta; class Magnoliopsida; order Poales; family Poaceae; genus Triticum; species Triticum dicoccoides. The sequence continues at coordinate 638,905,153 of NC_041386.1, forward strand.
ACCAATTAGTGAAGAAGTTAATGATGATGATCATGAAACTTCAGATCAAGTTATTGCTAAACCTCGTAGGTCAACCAGAGTAAGATCCACACCAGAGTGGTACGGTAATCCTGTTCTGAAAGTTATGTTACTAGACCATGACGAACCTACGAACTATGAAGAAGCGATGGTGAGCCCAGATTCCATGAAATGGCTTGAGGCCATGAAATCTGAGATGGGATCCATGTATGAGAACAAAGTGTGGACTTTGGTTGACTTGCCCGATGATCATCAAGCAATTGAGAATAAATGGATCTTCAAGAAGAAGACTAACACTAACGGTAATGTTACTGTCTATAAAGCTCAACTTGTTGCAAAAGGTTTTCGACAAGTTCAAGGGATTGACTACGATGAGACCTTCTCACCCATAGCGATGCTTAAGTCTGTCCGAATCATGTTAGCAATTGCCGCATTTTATGATTATGAAATTTGGCAAATGGATGTCAAAACTGCATTCCTGAATGGATTTCTGGAAGAAGAGTTGTATATGATGCAACCAGAAGGTTTTTTTCATCCAAAGGGAGCTAACAAAGTATGCAAGCTCCAGCGATCCATTTATGGACTGGTGCAAGCTTCTCGGAGTTGGAATAAACGCTTTGATAGTGTGATCAAAGCATTTGGTTTTGTATAGACTTTTGGAGAAGCCTGTATTTACAAGAAAGTGAGTGGGAGCTCTGTAGCATTTCTGATATTATATGTGGATGACATATTGTTGATTGGAAATGATATAGAATTTCTGGATAGCATAAAGGGATACTTGAATAAGAGTTTTTCAATGAAAGACCTCGGTGAAGCTGCTTATATATTGGGCATCAAGATCTATAGAGATAGATCAAGACGCTTAATTGGACTTTCACAAAGCACATACCTTGACAAAGTTTTGAAGAAGTTCAAAATGGATCAAGCAAAGAAACGGTTCTTGCCTGTGTTACAAGGTGTGAAGTTGAGCAAGACTCAATGCCCGACCACTGCAGAAGATAGAGAGAAATGAAAGATGTTCCCTATGCTTCAGCCATAGGCTCTATCATGTATGAAATGTTGTGTACCAGACCTGATGTGTGCCTTGCTATAAGTCTAGCAGGGAGGTACCAAAGTAATCCAGGAGTGGATCACTGGACAGCGGTCAAGAACATCCTGAAATACCTGAAAAGGACTAAGGATATGTTTCTCATTTATGGAGGTGACAAAGAGCTCATCGTAAACGGTTACATTGATGCAAGCTTTGGCACTGATCCGGACGATTCTAAATCGCAAACCGGATACGTATTTACATTGAACGATGGAGCTGTCAGTTGGTGCAGTTCTAAACAAAGCATCATGGCGGGATCTACGTGTGAAGCAGAGTACATAGCTGCTTCAGAAGCAGCAAATGAAGGAGTCTCGATGAAGGAGTTCATATCCGATCTAGGTGTCATACCTAGTGTATCCGATCCAATGAAAATCTTTTGTGACAATACTGGTGCAATTGCCTTGGCAAAGGAATCCAGATTTCACAAGAGAACAAGCACATCAAGAGATGCTTCAATTCCATCCGGGATTTACTCCAGGTGGAAGATATAGAAATTTGCCAGATACATACGGATCTGAATGTTGCATACCCGTTGACTAAGCCTCTTCCACGAGCAAAACATGATCAACACCAAGGCTCCATGGGTGTTAGACTCATTACTGTGTAATCTAGATTATTGATTCTAGTGCAATTGGGAGACTGAAGGAAATATGCCCTAGAGGCAATAATAAAGTTATTATTTATTTCCTTATATCATGATAAATGTTTATTATTTATGCTAGAATTGTATTAACCGGCAACATAATACATGTGTGAATACATAGACAAACGGAGTGTCACTAGTATGCCTCTACTTGACTAGCTCGTTGATCAAAGATGGTTAAGTTTTCTAGCCATTGACATGGGTTTTCATTTGATTAACGGGATCACATCATTAGGAGAATGATGTGATTGACTTGACCCATTCCGTTAGCTTAGTGCTCGATCGTTTAGTATGTTGCTATTGCTTTCTTCATGACTTATACATGTTCCTATTACTATGAGATTATGCAACTCCCGTTTACCGGAGGAACACTTTGTGTGCTACCAAACGTCACAACGTAACTGGGTGATTATAAAGGTGCTCTACAGGTGTCTCTGAAGGTACTTGTTAGGTTGGCGTATTTCGAGATTAGGATTTGTCACTCCGATTGACGGAGAGGTATCTCTGGGCCCTCTCGATAATGCACATCACTTAAGCCTTGCAAGCATTGCAACTAATGAGTTAGTTGCGGGATGATGTATTACGGAACGAGTAAAGAGACTTGCCGGTAACGAGATTGAACTAAGTATTGAGATACCGACGATCGAATCTCGGGCAAGTAACATACCGATGACAAAGGGAACAACGTATGTTGTTATGCGGTCTGACCGACAAAGATCTTCGTAGAATATGTGGGAGCCAATATGAGCATCCAGGTTCCACTATTGGTTATTGACCGGAGACGTGTCTCGGTCATGTCTACATAGTTCTCAAACCCGTAGGGTCCGCACGCTTAACATTTCGATGACAGTTATATTATTTGATGTACCGAAGGTTGTTCGGAGTCCCGGATGTGATCACGGACATGACGAGGAGTCTCGAAATGGTCAAGACATGAAGATTGATATATTGGAAGCCTATGTTTGGATATCAGAAGTGTTCCGGGTGAAATCGGGATTTTACCAGAGTACCGGGAGGTTACCGGAACAAACCC
>NC_041386.1:638908331-638917355 GCF_002162155.2 Triticum dicoccoides
GGGAGGGAGTCCTACTCCCGGTGGGAGTAGGACTCCTCCTGGCGCGCCCCCTCTCCTAGACGGCCGCACCCCCCCCTTGCTCCTTTATATACGGGGGCAGGGGGCACCCTAGAAACACAACAATTGATCGCTTGATCTTTTAGCCGTGTGCGGTGCCCCCTCCTCCATAGTCCACCTCGATAATACTGTAGCGGTGCTTAGGCGAAGCCCTGCGTCGGTAGAACATCATCATCGTCACCATGCCGTCGTGCTAACGAAACTCTCCCTCAACACTCGGCTGGATCGGAGTTCGAGGGACGTCATCGGGCTGAACGTGTGCTGAACTCGGAGGTGCCGTGCATTCGGTACTTGATCGGTCGGATCGTGAAGACGTACGACTACATCAACCGCGTTGTGCTAACGCTTCCGCTTTCAGTCTACGAGGGTACATGGACAACAATCTCCCCTCTCGTTGCTATGCATTACCATGATCTTGCGTGTGTGTAGGAATTTTTTTTGAAATTACTACGTTCCCCAACAGCATGTTCATGACTGTTGTCGCTCTCTAGCTGGTCGCTTCCCAGTCTTTTGCTAGCCTTCTCTTGTACTAAGCGGGAATACTGCTTGTGCATCCAATTCCATAAACCCCAAAGTTGTTCCATATGAGTCTACCATACCTACCTATATACGGTATCTACTGATACGTCTCCAACGTATCTATATTTTTGATTGCTCCATGCTATATTATCTACTGTTTTGGACATTATTGGGCTTTATTATCCACTTTTATATTATTTTTGGGACTAACCTATTAACCGGAGGCCCAACCCATAATTGTTGTTTTTTTTCCTATTTCAGGGTTTCGAAGAAAAGGAATATCAAATGGAGTCCAAACGGAATGAAACCTTCGAGAACGTGATTTTCTCAATGAACAAGACCTAGGAGACTTGGACCCTACGTCAAGACACAAAAGAGGAAGCCACGAGGTAGGGGGCGCGCCTCCCCCCCAGGCGCGCCCTCCACCCTCGTGGGCCCCCTGTTGCTCCACCGACGTACTCCTTCCTCCTATATATACCTGCGTACCCCCATACGATCAGATACGGAGCCAAAACCCTAATTCCACCGCCGCAACTTTTTGTATCCAAGAGATCCCATCTTGGGGCCTGTTCCGGAGCTCCGCCGGAGGGGGCATCGATCACGGAGGGCTTCTACATCAACACCATAGCCCCTCCCATGAAGTGTGAGTAGTTTACCTCAGTCCTACGGGTCCATCGTTAGTAGCTAGATGGCTTCTTCTCTCTTTTTGGATCTCAATACAATGTTCTCCCCCTCTCTTGTGGAGATCTATTCGATGTAATCTTCTTTTTGCGGTGTGTTTGTTGAGATCGATGAATTGTGGGTTTATGATCAAGTCTATCTATGAACAATATTTGAATCTTCTTTGAATTCTTTTGTGTATGATTGGTTATCTTTGCAAGTCTCTTCGAATTATCGGTTTGGTTTAGCCTACTAGATTGATCTTTCTTGCAATGGAGAAGTGCTTAGCTTTGGGTTCAATCTTGCGGTGTCCTTTCCCAGTGACAGTAGGGGCAGCAAGGCACGTATTGTATTGTTGCCATCGAGGATAACAAGATGGGGTTTTCATCATATTGCATGAGTTTATCCATCTACATCATGTCATCTTGCTTAAGGCGTTACTCTATTTTCATTAACTTAATACTCTAGATGCATGCTGGGTAGCGGTCGATGAGTGGAGTAATAGTAGTAGATGCAGGCAGGAGTCGGCACTACTAGGAAAAGGCCTACTAGTGGTGCACTAGTTTTGCCTACTAATGGCGCACTACTGGTGCGCCACTAGTACCATGCCACTAGTATTTTTTACTAATGGCGCACCACGCCGTGCGCCATTAGTATAGACCACCATGCGCCATTAGTATGCCTCCCAGGGGGCCATATTTACCCACGTGCTTTGGCATACTAATGGCGCACTGTGGTGTGATGCGCCATTAGTATCCTTTGGCATACTAATGCTGCACTGTGTAGTGATGCGCCATTAGTATCCTTTGGCATACTAATGGCGCACTTTGAGGTGATGCGCCATTAGTATGAATATTAGGTTTTATTATTTTTTACTTTCCTGATTTTTGCACAGGTTACAAAATATATTATTGGCCAGAATATAGACAACTGCACACAGCAACAGCAGATTCATCAAATACAATAGAAGATTAGTCTCCGAATACAATTCATCATATTAGTCTCCGAATTCAAAAGACCCAACAAAGATAAAACATTACAAGTCTCGAGACCGCGAGTAGCGAGTTTGTCTTTACATTACAAGTCGATATCGATCATCTAAACTACCATCACATAGAAGAGAGCTGCGATCATCATGATGAGCATCATCGTGATGAAACTGGTCTTCATCCGGTTCCTCCAACGCTCCCTCCTCTCTCCCGCTAGATAGCGGGCATATCTAGATTCCGCCTCCGCCCTAGTGGTGTACCCTTTGTAACTGTTACCGCTGAAACGGTGAACCTGTCTCCGACACTCCTCCCAGTCGTCGTAGACTCCGGGAACCTTACCCTTGTACACGACATACAACGGCATCTCTATGCACAAGCCAAACAACTGACAATACATAAGCAATATATAAGTATGCAACAAAAGGATCGGAAGAGAAAAGCAAGACATTAATAGCATGATTCATGGTCCTACTAATAAATAGCATCGATTACATCTAAGTTGAACGACTGTCCAAACCAAAGAGACATACAATTCATTAAAGTTTAATTACAACATGAGCCAATCAATGTTTCAGAACTACACATAGCATCACTGCTTTTGACTCGACTCATGGGACCGGAGCGTGGATGAAGCCGCCGTCTGTCGTGATGTTCATGAAATTGTGGGCGTTGTCAGCCTGCATTTGTAGCGTTGTGTCTATCTCACTGTTGGACGGTTGATATCTGAGGTAGAACTGCCCCGAGGTATGAAGGACATCTTGATGGATTATGTCCGCAAACTCCGACTGGATGCGAAAGAATTCTTGTCTGATGTCCGCGTCCTGGATTGCCGACAAGCTCGTGGCCCAATCTTTGAGATTATCTGGTACCGGAAGGTGATGATGGTCTCGTACGATCGCCCGCATGTGATGGAGGGCGTAGTAGGCATCCTTCTGACCGCCAGGCAGCTGCTTGATGCAGCAGAACTTAGTATTGTGTGCAAACACGTGCTTGCCGTGCCTACGAACTGGCCTGGTGAAGGTGCCTCCAAATTTGGCGTAGCTGGGGAGAACATCATCAAGAACTTTATTGATATTTGTGTAGTCCATCTTGGAGTCACAGTTCAGGTCGAAATACATGGCCATGGAATATTTTGGGCTTAAGAGGATGAGTGTGCAATGTATGTCACTACACAGAACACGGAATGTTAGAAAAAAAAGAACGGTCAAAATCTAAGAAATCATATGTTTCGGGGCGGTTAAGGGATGACTTACTCGGGAAAGTAAGACACGAGGAAGTTATCCTTATCTGGGTTTGCCAGAATGACGCCTTCGAGGTGTGAACTCGCGACTTGGTGGTCCCCAGCGCTGCCCAAGAGCTTGGCAGGCATGTAGAAGGGGTCGACTATCACGATGTCCGGGGTCTTGTCTCTAATGATCCGCATCTCCATACCTAGTGAAAACAGCCGAACGAAGGTGTAGTGCAGCGGATGAAGGTTAAACATAGCAAAGATGTCATCAAACCGCAGGACGATCGTACCCCCGATGGCGCCATCCACAAAGCCCTTGCCCTATGACACCTTGGCCATGAAAACCGGGTATGCCACATCATTCTCTCTGAGACTCCGCTTCTCCAAAGAAAGAACACTATCATGCAGACTCCGCATAGCATCGGTTGAAGCATTGAGCATATTTGTCGGTAGCATCGCCCTACCCGCCACATGCACCCTCCTCGAGATATCCTTAGGTGAAGGTGGCCCATCTTGAGCACGGATCGTACTCGGTGCCGGCTGGCTCACCCTTCTAACTTACCTACTACTGTACCGGAGTGGATATGATCTCCCCTAGATATACGCAATGCTTTAGCTAATACACGGAAATGCATACCATGAGTTTTCTGTCTACACCGGCGCCCTTTTTAGCCTTTCGTTTCCGTCCCTTCTTCTTGATCTGCTGTAATGGGATCGAGTTCTGCTCACAGACCGCCTTCTTGAGCGTGTTGGGGCTGATAATATTTGGCACCTCGGCTATCTGAGGCTCGGTGAAGGCGGCAGCTGGAGGCGTCTCTTGAGAACTGAACGCCAGACGACGCCTGTTGCAATTGGGTTTCTCCGCCGTACCAGCTAGATCGCGGTCGTCTTGGTTGGGTTCTTGAGAAGGAGCCCCGCAGAACTTGTCGCCGTACCCATGTTCGGCAAAGTACTTATCGACGTTGGTAAATGTACCGTCGTCATTATCGTCGTCCAGATCCTGTGCCATATGCATGTCCGGATCATGTGCCATAGGAATGTCCGGCATGTCCGGTAGCATTGCGGCGTTCTTGCCATGGCTTGGCGCCGGCATGACTGGCGGTCTTGTCTATGGGGTGGTGTCCCCCGCCCCCAAACGAATCTGGCTCTTCGGCCAAAGCAGGGGCCAGCTTACGCAGACGCTGAGGGTCATCTCTTCTTCTTCGTCGGCCCCAGCGGGTCGAATCGGAGGTAACAGCTTGTCGCAGCCTGGCAGCAACTGAACCACTTCAACCCTATACATTGTGGGTGGCATCAGATTACCGTGGAACACGGGGTTACCCGGTTGAACGATTCTGCCCTTGGCGACATCGACCAACTCGCCGCCCATGAAGTGCCGGAGAGTGCAAGGAACATCGGCGGCGCCCTGCGAAAACATGTAGGGCGTCAGGGATGCCCAGTCAAAGGCAAGGAGATGAAGTCATCGGCCGAGAGGCTTAGTTATCGTGACGCCGTCGAGCTCGGCTAATGTTGAGGCACCGCCAACGGCGGGCGTGCAACTGATGGAGGGGCCGCTTGCTGAGGTGCCGGCCGGCGTACACCCAGGTGCATTAAGCTCCAATGCCCGTGCCGGCGCCGAAGACACGAATACCGCCTCCACCGGAGACACCAATGGCGCCACCTGCGCATTGTGCGAGTTGCTGGCCGTGAAGCTGGGAACCGGGGAGGCCCCTGTTGGGCGCCCACAATCCACGTCGTCAGCCCATGAATCAACATAGGCACCATGGCGTTGAGCATCGTTCCCAGTTGTTGTTGCACTTGCTCTTGGACAATCTCCGGAATCCGTGCCACTTGTGCCTTGAGTGCTTCAACCTCGCGCGATTGGCTTTCCGAGATGGTCTTTTTCTCCTTTCGCCCACCAGCGGTATAGTATGACGACCATTTTGTGGACAAGCCTTTGCCGGCCACATGACCAGCTGACGTCGGCTTACTGAGCTTATCCTTGTTTTTCATTACGTTCAATGCCCTATTTAGAGGGTTGTCGAAAGGGGAGCTCTGAGACGACCCCGCGCTACTGCTTTCATTGTCCTGCGGAATGAACGTGAACCATTTAGAAATATTAGGGATTAATTAGAATGCAACCATATGGAGCTAATTACGCAGGGGATGTATTCCTTACCAGAACAAGCTCCAGCGCCCTGGTCTTCGGATCCGTGGTAAGCTCCTTTGTTACCGGGTCCTCCTTGTACCGGGCCCTGAGAAAGTTCCTGGTCTGCTTGTCACGGTATTTCTCGAAGCGGGGCGGTAGGCCTTGCTCGGCACGCTCCGCGTCCTCCTTGTCCCATATAGGCTCCACCACTCTGTAACCGCCGGGACCGAGTTGGTGGACCCCTAAGTTCAACTTCCGCATTTCTTTCCCCCACTGACTTGATTCAGAGGTTGCGCTGCTCTCGCACTTGATCTTGAACTCCTTATAGTCATCTTCGCTCATCAAAGGATATTTCGCCTTGATCTTCTCATAACTATCACCTTTTTCAATCATTGCCTTCACCGTGCTTTTCCAAGTAGACAGGGCCGTGCTCATCCTCGTGAGGGCGGCACTGTTCACTTTATTCCCTGAGAGACGTGTGTTTGCAAACTCAGCGGGGAACTTGTATCATTCGTGCAGCTTCATAAAGAGGAGGCTGCGCAAATTCCCTCGGTCCTTATGCGTTAGGTTGTCGGTGTTGATCGAGACGGTGCTTTGAAGAATGCACCCGAGCTGAACCGAGTACCCCTTGACTATGTGTTTGGGCACCGTCGGATGCCTGTCGGAGTTCACTTCAGTAAATTCCTCCTTGACGGTGCCGAGCACGCTCGGGCGCCGGTCCTTCCGTTGCCTCTTCGGTTGGCTGCCATCTGTGCATGCGCCGCCATCATCAGTGGTGGCATCCGCGGCGCCATCATCAGTGGTGTCATCCCCGACGCCACTAGGGGTTGTGTAGTCAGGATTGGTGTCTTCCGCGGCGTCCTCATAGCGGTGAGGTTCTTCCTCCAACTCCTGGGACAGCTCCCAGAATTGATTGCGCCCGAACCGCTGGCCTCATCGTTGTGGGCCATGTTTCGCTCTAAATAGGAAAAAAGTTTGGTCAAAGAGTTGGTTATTGTCAAGGAACAAGATCATGGTCTCATCATTTAGGGTTTTTCGACACCGAGGCATCCTAAAAGCTAAGCTTTTATCATTTAGGGTTTGTCGACGCCGAGGCACCCTAAAAGCCTAAGCGTACATCATTTAGGTTCTCATCGACACCGAGGCACCCTATAGAAACCAAGTTAAGTTTTCATCATTTAGGGTTTATCGATGCTGAGGCACCCTAGGTTGGGCCTAATCACTTGGCACTAATCACTTGGCTCTATTGCCACCTATGTTGGGTTTATCATCTAGGGTTTATCGATGCTAAGGAGAATTCTAAGTTGGGCCTAATCACTTGGCTCTATTGCCACCTATGGTTTAATGCAGCAAGAATGGCGGGGCAGTTGATCCTACTTAACTAAGTACTAAGATACCCCGGCCCATGCATTAGTCGCAAGTACCCCATATGTCCTATTTTTAGCAAAGTCATGCTAAAATTCACGGAAAATTTCAGCATGACCTTTGCTAAAAATAGGACATATGGAGTACCCGAATTTGCCGGAACGGAAGTTAATCGACATTCTGGCAAACTCAAGGCCTCTCGGGGTACAGCAGCAGCATCACAAGTTGACAAAATTACACCATGCTGATACCAAATTCTTGTAGCAGTACAATGAGTTCACAGGATAAAAAATCATCCACATTCACCAACGCAAACTGGTGGAGATACATCAAACCAGAACATAGCCTCTTAAATTATTTGTTATAAGGTTGTGATTCCATGATGTTATAAGGTACCTGTTTTGATCAGAAGCAGCAATTGCCACAAAATAATTTCACACACATATTCCAACAAGCACTTCAAAACAGTAGAATATTTACTAGCATGTGTTTGCCAAACTGCAACTATGTGATAGTGAACAACACAAGAGGTGCTGCTGCTCAGGGCTTCAATTTGAAATACTACTGGAAGATAACTAACTAAAAATATGTGGAAGTGGACCATTACTACTCTACAGAAAGATAACACAATGTAACAAAAGTGTAACTCTATCTATCTACAATGAGTGGAAATGGCCAAGCCTAAACAACTTACTACTTAACCAATTCTTAGGCAGGCCATACACAACACGGTGGCTCATAACGCACCAACCAGTCAGATAACAAGAGCAGTTTAGCACCACTGATACAGTGCTCCAGCTACCAAACCAATTAAGTAAATCAATTACCACACCAGCAGAACCATACAGTCAGTCCCGTGACCCTCACCATACATGTCACTATGATAGAGCATTTGAAGGGAAAATCACATGTTAGGCACGCATAGTGATATGGGGCACATTCAGATTCATACTAGTACAGCATGCACATAGAAATGGTGCTCTTTTTTACTATTTGATTCTGTCAAAATGCAAGCATGTGTTGCAAACAATTAGGTGGCTCTGCTCGCACACGCCATCTGTAAAGAAAGAAGAGTGGATTACTAGATCACAAAATTTCCTAGAGAGCTCCAACCGGCGCAAGCACAAAAACAACAATGTGGGGGAGGCAAGGCGCAGTCGTCGCTAAAATGATGGACAATTGAACCAACCTACAACAATTTCAGACTACAGTTGCCGATAATTACCAACTCCTGACAGTTTCAGACTACAACAGTTTCAGTTAACTGTTTTTTAAACTACAACAATTTCAGTGAACTTTTCCTCGGACTATAACATGTGATGCATAGACATTTAACTTTTGTAGGAAAAAAATAATTACTGAATGTGGCCGGTCCCAGCCACCAACAAATGTGGCCACTGTCATATCATTCAAGATATGATCCATACATCCTATGGAATGTTACATGTCTGTCTTGGATAGGATGCAGGTGTACATGGACCAGAAAGAAATCTAGTACTAAGGAATTTACAGAAGATGTGCAGTGCAACGCAAGAACCCCAAGTCTGCGACTTACCGTGGCCGATGCACGAAATTCGGTTGTAGCTGAGGTTGAGCACGCGAAGCTTCGTCAGTTCTCGAAGCCCCTCGACATTGGCAATCTTGTTCCGCGATAGATCCGGCGAGTGTAGGCCCTTCGGCAACGATCCGGGGGAGATATGGACTGCATGACGAATAGAACAACCCAAATTCAGCAACGGAAGCTGTACTATCTATCTACTAGTTACTGAATGTCTGAAGATGCTACTGTCTAGTACGAGAGCACGGGAGCGCACGAGCACACGGGAACGGCGGCCACACCTAACCCTAGGTCGCCGCCCCGTGGAGGCATGGGGATGAGCGGGGGAGATAGGGAGGGAGGGAGAGAGACTAACCAGGCCACGCGGGGAGGCTCGTGCCGCCGTCGAGGAGCGCGTCCGACGAGGCTAGCCGCCGTTGAGGGGCAGCTCCGACGAGAGAGATTTGGTGGTGGCCGGAGCGGAGACGACGGGGGGCGGAGACGGCGAGCTTGGGGGAGGCAGGGATAGACGATGGGGAGG
>NC_041386.1:638917501-638926284 GCF_002162155.2 Triticum dicoccoides
GAGGCGGCGGGGGCGCGTGGGCGGCTGCGGCGCAGTGGGTCGGGGCAGCGGCGGTGGCGGCGCGGTGGGGGGAGGGATGAGGGAGGGAGCGGCGTGGTGGAGGGAGAGGGACAGAGTGTCTGGCGAGAGGGAGGGACGAGGGAGGGATGAAGTGTATGGATGGGGAAGATTACTAATGGAGCACCCCCAGGCGGTGCGCCATTAGAATGTTTTTTTCATAGAAATGGCGCACCAGCGGGACAGTGCGCCATAAGTATACTTTTTTTAGATAGCAATGGCACACCAGCCACCCGTGCGTCAGAAAGGGCTAGCGAGATACCATCTTGTCATATCATATCATGATTGTTTTGAGTAAGTGTTGCCATCCAAGATTTATTATTATTGTTGCTAGTTGATCATGCCATTGACATGAGTAAACATGAGACCTAAGTGTTATTGTGAATATGGTTAGTTCATAATCTTTGCTGAAAATCTGAATGCTAGCTTACATATTTACAACAACAAGAGCAAACAGAGTTTGTAAAAGTTTTTATTTATCACTTTCTGTTTATCAACTGAATTGCTTGAGGACAAGTAAAGGTTTAAGCTTGGGGAAGTTGATACGTCTCCGTCGTATCTACTTTTCCGAACACTTTTGCCCTTGTTTTGGACTCTAACTTGCACGATTTGAATGGAACTAACCGGGACTGACGCTGTTTTCAGCAGAATTGCCATGGTGTTATTTTTGTGCGGAAATAAATGTTCTCGGAATGACCTGAAAATCAACGGAGAATTATTTTGGAATATATAAAAAATACTGAAAGAAAGATCCACGTCAGGGGGGCATCCACCTGTCCACGAGGGTGGGGGCGCGCCCTACCCCCCTGGGCACGCCCCCTGCCTCGTGGGCCCCCTGATGCTCCACCGACCTCAACTCTGACTCCATATATTCACTTTTAGGGAGAAAAAACCCAGAGAGAAGGATTCATCGCGTTTTACGATACCACTAGTAGAAAAAGGGCCTTTTGTCCCGGTTCATAAGGGCCTTTAGTCCCGGTTCTGGAACCGGTACTAAAGGGTCGGTACTAAAGCCTCCCCCTTTAGTCTCGGTTCTTATACGAACCGGGACTAAAGGCCCTCCACGTGGCCGCTGCCTGGAGGTCCACCTTTAGTCCTGGTTGGTAACACCAACCGGTACTAAAGGAAATTTTATGATTTTTTTTGAAAAAAAATGATTTTTTTGATTTTTTTTATTTTCAAATTTCTGAATTATTTTAACCCTCTAATCTCTAATCACCCCTCATCACTGCTCAATTTAACCTTTAATCTCTAATCACCCCTCATCATTCCAAATCATCTAACTTCCTGAACGGTCACCCATCCTCTCACTACTCCAGCCTGAGCACGCTTAACTTCCGGGTTCTATTCTCCCTCGTTTCCAAGTCTGCACTTGTTGATTTCCTGACAATAGTAAGACGTCAATCCTATTAACCCTCAGGAATTTAGCTTGAGCATGAAGTCACACATTTCACTATTTGAGTTTGAAACTATTGTTCTAAAAAACAATAATTATCTAGTAACACTAATATTTCTTGAATAAGTAGGTTGACCATAGTTTGACCCTAGTTCGACCACAGTTTGACCATAGTTTGACCAGATTTGACCAAAATTCAAAAAAACTGAAATAATTATTTAGTAACACTAATATTTCTTGAATAAGTAGTTTGACCATTGTTTGACCACAGTTTGACCATATTTGACCAAAATTCAAAAAAACTGAAATAATTATTTAGTAACACTAATATTATTGAATAATTATTTAGTAACACTAATACTTCTTGAATAAGTAGTTTGACCACAGTTTGACTAGATTTAACAAAAAATAAAAAAACTGAAATTTGAGCATAACTTTTTTCCTTTTAGAATTTGAGGATTCTAAAAATTTGCAAACAAGCCGTAGGCTGCCAAAATCGGGAGCGGATTTTCGTTCTGAACATTTTGATATATTATACGTTTTTTTCGACACCGTATGCAAAAGTTATAGCCGTTTTACATTTCCCTACTTTTTTGCAAAACATGTCCAAATTTAAGTTTTTAAATTTTCCTAACTAGTAGATGTAGTAATATAACTACCTCTCGAAGGATTTTATTTTTTGAAGTTTTTATCATTTTCTTTTGATTTTTTTGAAACAAAAAAGGCGATCAACAGGGGGGGTAGAGTTTGAAAATGGGACCTTTAGTCCCGGTTTGAGACACAAACCGGGACTAAAGGGCATTGCATCCTTTAGTCCCGGTTTGTGTCTCAAACCGGGACTAAAGGTCTAATCTTTAGTCTCGGTTTGAGACACAAACCGGGACTAAAGGGCTCAGGTGAACCGGGACTAATGCCTTAGCCGCACGAACTGGGACCAATGCTCACATTAGTCCCGGTTCATGACTAAACCGGGACTAATGGGCTGACCCAGCCTGGACCTTTGCCCCCTTTTCTACTAGTGTACGGAGCCGCCGCCAAGCCCTAAACTCTCTCGGAAGGGCTGATCTAGAGTCCGTTCGGGGCTCTAGAGAGGGGAATCCGTCGCCATCGTCATCATCAACCTTCCTCCATCACCAATTTTATGATGCTCACCGCCGTGTGTGAGTAATTCCATCGTAGGCTTGCTGGACGGTGATGGGTTGGATGAGATTTATCATGTAATCGAGTTAGTTTTGTTAGGGTTTGATCCCTAATATCCACTATGTTCTGAGATTGATGTTGCTATGACTTTGCTATGCTTAATGCTTGTCATTAGGGCCCGAGTGCCATGATTTCAGATCTGAACCTATTATGTTTTCATCAATATATGAGAGTTCTTGGTCCTATTTTGCAAGTCTATAGTCACCTACTATGTGTTATGATCCGGCAACCCCGAAGTGACAATAATCGGGACCACTCCCGGTGATGATCGTAGTTTGAGGAGTTCATGTGTTCACTAGGTGTTAATGCTTTGGTCTAGTACTCTATTCAAAGGAGGCCTTAATATCCCTTAGTTTCCAATAGGACCCCGCTGCCACGGGAAGGTAGGACAAAAGATGGCATGCAAGTTCTTTTCCATAAGCACGTATGACTATATTCGGAATACATGCCTACATTACATTGATGAACTGGAGCTAATTCTGTGTCACCCTAGGTTATGATTGTTACATGATTGATCGTATCCTGCATAATTTTCCATCACCGATCCAATGCCTACGAGCTTTTCATATATTGTTCTTCGCTTATTTACTTTTCCGTTGCTACTGTTACAATCACTACAAAACCCAAAAATATTACTTTTGCTACCGTTACCTTTTGCCACCGTTACCACTACTATCATATTACTTTGCTACTAAATATCTTGCTGCAGATATTAAGTTTCCAGGTGTGGTTGAATTGACAACTTAGCTCCTAATACTTGAGAATATTCTTTGGCTCCCCTTGTGTCAAATCAATAAATTTGGGTTGAATACCCTACCCTCGAAAACTGTTGCGATCCCCTATACTTGTGGGTTATCAGGCCCTCCCATTCGTGTGGCAGATCCCGGAGGTGGCGGGCTCGCGATGGTGCACGGGCGCCCAGATCCATGGGTGTGGGACTCCCGGCAGCGTGCAGGCTCCCGGCGGCGGCGGGATCGGTCGACGGCGGGCCTGGGCGATGGCGTCGGCCGCGCGGTGCCGGATCTCGTCGCTTGTGGGCGGATCTCGCCAATCCGGCCATCATGGAGGAACCTGGACCTAGGGCGGCGGCCTTGTTAGGCTTGGCGACGGCGCCCTCGGCTGGCGACGTTCGCGGGAGGTGGATGGACGGCGTCTTGACCGCGTGGGCGGTGAGTTGCCGGTGGATCTCCTCCACGCTGCAGGCTCTCTCCCGCTGCACTTGGTGGCTTACGACCGCAGTCGTCGGCCTCGGTGCATTCACGGGGGCTGGTAGAGGTGCCACCGAACCGGAGGAAATTCTGGATGACTCGTTCATCCCGACAGTGGCGACGACCAGAGTCATCGTTCTCCTCCTTGCAGACGTTGTCAAGGTCCATGCCCTCCACCCCGACACCGTGCCCGGGTGAAAACCTAAAATCCCCTTAGATTGGGTAGCGGCGACACTGCGTGTGTCGTGCCCTTCTTGGAGGCGCTGCCTGGGGCGTTGGGTGCTTGGTTAGAGGAACTTCAAGCGGAGGGGATGGGACTAGTGGCAAAGGTGGTGTTCACGACGGAGGAGCGGCGTGGCATCTGGCACGTCGACAACGGCGGGTCTCAACGGCATGGAGCAGCGGGGTCTCGCGCGGTGGGCGTGTGATGATGGACGAGCGCAGGATGGTGTCGTTGACGGCAACTAGACCGGGCAAGTTAGATGCAGCAGTACCTCACTAAAGATGGATTGATGGTAGGTGGCTGCGGCGACCTCATACCCGGCAGGCGTCCTGGTTGAGGAGTGTGCCGGACTGGTGGGTGCCCCATACCCGGCAGGAGTCCTGGTTGGGACCTCGGGTCTTAGATGTTAGGTTTGGCTGCAAGGTCTGTTTGGTATTAGGCCCAGACTATCAGCATCCCTTCATCAACTGGATAGAAGTAGCGACAGATGTTGCCTAGACGATGGCTTTAGTCTTACTGTTGTATGACTTTGTAAGGTCTTGTGTGAATTACTAATAAAGTGGTTGCATGCATCGTTCAGATACAGAGGTTAGGGGTCCTCCTCTTTTTCTAAAAAAAGAACAAAGGAAGTATTTCAGTACATTAGTGGTTTCTTTGTCACTAAAAAATATATCTACATATATCACAAATATGTGAGCACATGAGAAAATCAAGCCATCCCCTTCAAGCATAACAAGAAAAAAGACACATGGCAAACTGGACCATCCAACTCAACACAGGAGAGTCACATTCATATCAAGTGATACATAAGAAGATCATTTTTAGTACTTGAATGGCATGACTAAGTATTAACTATCAATCACCTCAAAAAAAGTATTAACTATCAAGGACTAATATGATCACAGCTCAACAAGCATTGGTATTAACAATTCCATCCTCACGGGCCTACACTGGTCTCCACCAGTCACCGTTCCATCCCAAACAAACCAAGAAAAGATAATGCCATTGCTTCCTCAATATAGAATAAGAGTGTGGTGTACATGACAACCTGAATAGGACCAGCGATCATCGGAGCAAGAAGCGACGGGAGCTGAACTTGCAAATTAACAAAGAGGGAATGCGAACAATTTGAACTAATCCATGAAAGTTGTAATTTCTTTGATCCATTGTTTATTCCCGGTGCCTTCTATGCTCACCCTATGCAATTCAAATATTTATTGTATGACACAACAAATAATGCACACAGAAGACCCGATTATTCTAAGAGAAAGTACAACGCAAAACATGTTATTCTTCTTTTTCTTGCGAAAGCCTAGCTTGCTCCTTATAAAAGACTTAGTCATAGCATTGATATGAAGTCGCAGATCCTTCAGTAGGTGAACATCTAAGCATCCCTTCAACATGAGCTTGGTCTATCAAATTCAAATCCGGACTATGGAGATACACACTAAAATCTGGACTATGCGGATACACACTATTGAAAAAAAGGCTTATAGGTGGGCTCAATTTAGTGATGGGCGTGGATAGGTACCCGCCACTGCTATTTTGGAAAAAATAGCAGTGATGGGTAAAAAAAGGTCACCGAAGACTACTATGTGAGCAGCAATGGTGGGCAAAAATTACCACCCCCTACTTGTAAACTTTTACAAATTTACTCGTGGGACAGAAGTAGCAGTGGCGGGCAACAAACTCGTGCACACCACTGTTTTGTCATGCACCAGTGGCGGGCAAAAGTCTTTTCCGTCACAGAAATATTTAGGAAGCCTGCATCCAAAAATTTCAAAATTTCTAAAAGTTAGCAGTATTGGGCATACTGAACCACCCACCGCACATATCTTAAGTAAAAAATATCCTTGAAAAAAATTCATGTTTACTAAACCCATAATAGTCTCAAATTTTATCATGGGGCTTTTAATGGTTTGTATTAAACATAGAAAAAATTTGATCCATCGCGAAGCTTGTTTGCACACTTTGTTCAATAGAAGAGTGTTTTGCCATTTTTAGTGGCCAGAAAATTAGTTAATGCTTCGAAAATATGATACCAACACAAAAAGTGACCAAATTTGAGCATTGGATTCCAATGGTGTGTATTAATCAGATAAAAAGTTTGAAGTTCAAATCATGTAAAAAAATAGCAGGCGGTGGTTTCCATTCAAAAACCTCACGCTTTGCCGGATATTGTTCAAGTTTTACACGAAATGCATCTAGTTTTGTCGCAATTCTCTAAAAAAATTGCCACATCCTACAGGGGTCCTATGAAGAGACAATGTCAAGTTTCATCTATTTCCGACCTTGTTTGCATGTTACGTCGAACCGAAGAGCGTTTTGCCCTGTTTAATGGTCGGAAAATCAGTTAATGGTTAAAAATAGCAAACAAACTCAAAAAGCTCAAAAATTCGAGCATGGAGCTTCCAAGACGGTGTGTATATTTAAGCATAAAAATTTTTGAAGTTGAAATGTTGTAAAAATGAAGTTGTGTGTGGTAGGCGGTGGTTTTCGTTCGAAACCGCGATACTTCGTTAGAGAGTGTTCACTTTGTACAAGACGTGCATCAAATTTCTGCAATAATGCTCTCAAATTTTACCACACCCCTACAGGGGAATGAAGACATCATGCCAAGTTTTCTCCATTTCCAAGTTCGTTTGCACATTATTTGGTACCAAAGAGCATTTTGCCCTTTTTAGTGGCCGAAAAATCAGTTAATGCTTTGAAAATAGCAAACCAACTCAATACAGTGGCCAAATTTGAGCATGGGACTTTCAAGTGTGTGCATTAATCATAGAAAAAGTTATAATTTGAAATGGTGTAAAAATGGAGCTGTGTGTGGAATGCGGGGGTTTCCGTTTCAAACCTCGACACTTCGTTAGAGGGTGTTCGGTTTGCACAAGAAGTGCATCTAGTTTTTGCCGTAATGCTCTCAAAGTTTTACCACACCCTACACGGGTCCTATGAAGACATCATGCCAAGTTTCATCCATTTTTATCTCATTTACATGTTATTTAGTACCAAAGAGCATTTTACCGTTTTTAGTGGCCGAAAATCAGTTAATGCTTTGACAATAGCAAACAAACTCAATAAAGTGCTAAAATTTGAGCATAGGACTTCCAAAGGTGTGTATTAATCATAGAAAAAGGTTAAAATTGAAATGATGTAAAACATGGAGTTGTGTGTGGAAGGCGATGGTTTCTGTTCGAAACCTCGACACTTTGCCAGAGAGTGTTCGGTTTGTACATGAAGTGCATTTAGTTTTTGTTGTAACACTCTCAAATTGTCACCACATCTTATAGGGGCTTATGAACACAACATGCCAAGTTTCCTCCATTTTCGAGCTCGTTTGCATGTTATCTTGAACTGAAGAGCTTTTGCCCTTTTTTGGCCGAAAAATTAGTTAATGCTTAAAATTAGCAAACTAACTCAAAATATTCCCTATACGTCCAGGCGGACAGCCTGATCACTTACTAGTCGCAAAAATCATGACTCGGGTGAGCTCTTCAAACCAGCCATATACATTCGGGCTAATCAGCACCCATCATATTCAATCCATATTTGGGTGGTCCGTACGCGCCCGTGCACATCCGCCATGTCGGACTGACAACTCACTCCCACATGGAATCAGCCAAGAACAATCGGTCCGACGTTCGTCCCTTCCGATTTCGAGTAGGGTGGTGAGGACTCATTAAGGGCACCGTGTGGCGCCACCCGATGATTGAAGCCCATCTATTTAAGTCGGATGGCGACCGCAACCCTAGCCGCACCCCATTCCCTCCCCTTCATCACGCCACCCACCCATCTCTCGTGCCTGCCGTTATCCACTAGCCATGGCCCGCAAGAAGATCGCCAACTATGCCATGCTCACGTCGAAGCCGCCACTGCAACTACTTGAGAAGATCCAGACAAAACGTGAAGCCCGGATCGCAGCTGGCCTGCCTCCGGACTATCAGAGCGAGGGAGGAGGTGGGGAGGATCGGAGCAGGACGAGGAGGAGGCCAACGCCGCCGAAGGAAGAGGTGGAGCAGAACGTGGCCATGGAGGTCGCATAGCCAGAGGATGACGCGACAAAGGAGGTCGATGCGGATCCGACACCTCTTGCTCTGGGCTTCGGCATGCCCAAGGCACTTGCGGTGTACGAGCTGGCCTAGGCGGCGGAGTCAGGGGGTGGCCATCCTCGCCTCCATCCAGTCAAAGGCGGAGGCGAAGGCCAACCACCGCTTCCTTCGTCAGCGAAACACGGAGATCGACGAGCTATTTGCTGATCTGGATGCGGAGGTGGAGGATGAGCCACAACAGTCGTAGGAGTCAGAGTTGAGGCTGCTACCCATGTACCGGGAGTCCAGCACAGAGATCATGGACATCTTCGATGACGACAAGTAGTGTAGACTAGCTTAGTGATCTAGCTAGTACCGTATGTCTTCTTTGCATGTTTTGTATGGATCTAAAATATAAAATATAAGGTAAAAATAAGGGCTGCCAAGTCACTGTCCGCGGACACGCTCGGACATCTAGAATTTGGTGTCCGCGGTTGTTGTAGATGCTCTTAGATCTTTCATAGTGTTTGAGTCATAAGGTTTTGCCCTTCTTCAGAATCATATGCATCAGGCGCTACCATTAATGTGGTTACGATCAGTGGCGGAGCATGAACCAAATATTAAGGGGGCCAAATGGGTGTATGACATAGAAAAGGCTAGGGCTGATCAAAACA
>NC_041386.1:638926529-638939243 GCF_002162155.2 Triticum dicoccoides
TCTGAGGAGACTTGTGTACTATCTCACGTCAGGTGAGATAAATGAGATCAACCCCAAAAATACATGTTTAGACATTTAAAAAAACTGAAACTATTTGACAACATCCACATGGGGTATGTCTACAACTTCGAAAAAACCAGCTCAAAACTCGATGTATGTTTGACGATTTAAAAAGGACAAATTCAAATTTGAATAGTGGCAGCTTTGGGTGAATAGTACTTTGACACTATTCATGTCTAATTTTGTCTTTTTTGTTTCTATTAATGTAGGTCAAATTAGGAGCTGAAACTTTTTGAGGTTGCAACCATTGATGTGTGTCTACAGGTTTTTGAGAATGTTTGAACATGTAATTTCTTTAAAAAAAATTGATCTCGTTGATCTCACCTAATATGAGATCTCACACAAGTCTTTCAGGAATTGTCCTGCTGACGCTCCGCCACTGGTTATGATAAAGATCTCCCATGTGTTTAGACTGTTTAGGCTCATGACCACACGAAGATTTTGACCTTTTTCTTTAGACTGTTTAGGCTCATGACCACACGAAGATTTTGATCTTTTTCTTTAGACTGTTTAGGCTCATGACCACACGAAGATTTTGACCTTTTTCTTTCTGAAAGCAAGATGTTGACTCTAGCTACGCCACGAGTTGCCTACACATTGTCATTGGAGAGTTGCTCACTGATGATTTTTTAATCTTTATTATTGGAACTTTATTTTCAAGGTAAATATGAGTTTTATTCCATAATAATAGAGTTACAGTCAAGAGACAAGAGTTCCTCGATACATGGGTGCCCTCTATGTAGCCACACAGCTGTGGTACATTCAGTACGACTATACTTTGCCAAGCAATCTGAACCAATGCTTTGATTTCAATGAAGCTTTTGTGGGATAAACTCCCGCTCTACCAAGAATGCTTCAATCTCCAGAGCCAAGTGACCATAAGCAGGACGATCCAAAGAGTTGTCAGTCAAAACAGATAGGGCCACTGCCGAGTCTGACTGAGCAATGACGGGAAGATCCGTGTGTTACAGAGCAAGAGCCATGCCTTGCATTAGTGTATGGATTTTTGCTTCAAGGGCGTCATTACAATTGAACAAGAATCTGTATGCTACAAAATTAACGGTTCCGTCAATCCTCCTTAATATCATACCTGCCGACATTGGACCATCCGCCTTTGAAAAAGAACCATCAACACTTAGAGCTGCCTTGTCCACTGATGGTGCCGGCCAGGACAATGCAGTTTTTACAGCCTTTGGCAGGGAAACATTAACAGGAGCATGAAGCGTCATCTTCTCCTTGAGTATTTCCTCAGACGAGTATTTTTGTGCGTTGTCAAGGGACCTCGAGTAGCTTCTACAAAAATTCGACGGACACTCCAATTGGAACTTTTTTTTTTGAATTGTTTGGATTGTTTACCACATGTTTCATGTGGCCACTCCAATTGGAACTTAATCCAACCAAATTTCAAAAAAGTTACCCGTAAAAAAAGTTCAAAAAAGGATAAACTTAATACAACCAGTTTCTTTGAAAATCGTTTTGGATCTGGCCGTCCGTGGCTCAATCCAACGGCTCGCTCGGCGTAGGCCCACCGGCATCATGTAAACCTAAACCGCACGTGGACCAGCAAGGACTGCAGGTGGGCCAGTTTGCCAACAACCGGCCCTATCGGCCGCATCTCTCCACGAGGGCGCAGCATACCTGCAGCAGGCGTCACGCCTGGAGCGTGCGTGAGCCTCCACCCACTGCTATGTCGGTCCCGCGGACATCGGGCCCACGTGTCGGCGTTAGCTTAGGATATTAGGGCGAGGGAATTGCGGTTGGGTTTGGGTTCCGAGCAATCATGTATGTGTGCGACCCTGTCGTCGGGTCGAGCTGACCAATTGGCGCCTCCATGTGACGTCCACGCTGTCCTCCCTGGCCCACCACCTTCCATGACTATCCAGATTTCCATGTTCCAGAGAGCTCACTGCTGTGCCGCGTCAAGATTACAAGTTTTGCTGAGGGCTTTTTCTCAAATGTGTACATACTTACTTCGTGCCAATGGTTTCTTCTCTCTTTTTTTCAGACAGGTTCAGGTCAAAATTTAGAGAGTTTATTACTAGTTGTGACTCATTCATTGTGTACTGCGTTTAGAATATTAAAATAGTGATCTAATATAAGAACGTTTAGAATATTAAAATAGTGATCTAAACGCTTTTATATCAGTTTACAAAGGGAGTACAAGATTGGACTTGGCGTAGTTCTATAGCACAAAGTAGACACAAAATCATCTCGCAGAAAAAACGTAGACACAAATTCAAATAAATCATGAGAGGGACGATCTAGACTGCCACGGTGACTTATGGTCAAAAACATTATCAGGTCCTCGCGGGTTCCATTGTCGGATGATTAATGTCAATTTGGAAAAAAAAGAGGGAAGGGTTCGGCCGAACTCTGGCATTAGACGTCGTGCCTAGATGTCGTATTGCCATGACGGCTTGTTCCTCGACGTGTTATCATGCCTCGAATTTTCTTACAGTTGACAACAATGTATGGGCCTCATGTTTACTATGCCGGTCTCATCGTCAGATAAATAGTTGCACGACACCTTTGAGACATTTGGCATGTCTGAACTGCAATCCATATTTTCCATGCATCGTTCCAAACCAATGAAAACTCACCATCGTGTACAAAGCGAAGGTGAGTTTTTCTTTGTTTGAGCTGTGAGCCCGTGAATTTATAAAAATTGTTGCGACAACGTCAAGAAAGTACGATGAGCCGATAATTTTAGCAGTGAATCAAACACTAGCTATGCGTTGTAAATTCGGTGAAGTAAGGGAAACTGGGAATTCACTTTATGCTGCAACTATTTTGCTATTTGGAATTGTATTTTTTTTTTTCAAATTTTCATGGGATCCGCAAGGCAAGTCTCCCTCACTTGCAAGCCACTGCAACTTTTTCAAATCCACCCCTCTACAAAGGCAAGCTTCACTCTTCCCCCGCCTTCGTCGCCACTTCAATTCTTCAACGCCTCCAGTCGGCCCCCAGCGACGCGATCGCCCAAATCCCGCCGGCCCGATGCCCGCCGCCGTGGCCGCCGCGGCGGCGGTCGCAGCCTCGGGCGGCGCGCTCCTAGTATACCTGCTCATCACCACCTGCCGGCCGCCGGGCGCCGAGGGGCCGGCGTCGGCGGAGGAGGAGGCGTCGCGGCCGGAGGACGGCGAGGGTCCCTGGCCGCACAGCCCTCCCGTATCGTGCTGCGAGGCCGCGTCGGTGGCCGCGCGCACGGCGCGCCGGGCGTGGGAGCTCACCGTCGGCCGGTGGGGCCTCCACGGCCTCGCCTTCGGGATCAAGCGCCACATGAAGCGCCAGGTCAGTGTGAAAGCTTTTTTGTCCCCTTCTTCCTCTTGCTTCCGTAGCCAGTCTCTGCGTGGCAGCACTACGCTTGTGCTCCGTGTCTCTGTTCGTGCGCCTGCTTGCTCTGCTTTTGTGCTTAACTAAAAGAAGGGATCTTTTGTACCAATGGCTGAAGGTAAGTAGTTGATCATGAAGTTCTAAGGCTAATACTGCGTGGTTAATCCCACAGGGCGAGACGGGGTGCTAAGATTGGCTCAACTGTTCGGCAAGTTGCTTTTCAGCAGATTGTTCTAGTAGACAAATTCAGTAGTGTTTTTGCCTTTTCATTCTGTGTGTGCTGAAAATTTTGCTGCGAAGGCAAGATTTCTGACCAGTCTAAAATTTGACTTGAGTTGACTTGCAAGGAAGGTTTGAACTTACTGTTTCCCATCCCGAGAAACCAATGCTTTCATTTTGGTCAATATCTTGAATTGGTTCACCTACTGGAGTGGATTAGGATCCTGGTAATTTCCGGTCATTTTTGTTTGAGGGATCTGTGTCCGATCACAGTGAGTGCTTACTTGGGCTTCAGTTAAGATCGTTTCGGTTAGCATTGTTAATTTTCATGAATCTGTCAGATCAGTTTCATCAGTTTTCCTAGTGTCATTACTTGTACAGAGAATGGTATCAAGGGCCAACACTAAATGGTGGTTCTGTACGGAAGAATCAGAAGTTACAGATATTAACAAGAGACGCTTCTAATTGTATTTTCACAACATCTTCAATCAGCATAAGTTTACCATTTTCTTTTGATTACATTTAGTGTGGCCACATACCCCAAGTATTACCGTCATGCTTCTGTATTGCGCTCTTGAAAACATTGTGTATGCAATGGACGAAACATGTGGTGATTATTGTTTTATTCTTTTCATGTGCTCCAGGGTAATTTGCAGCATGAGTATAGTGGAAGTGACTGCCTTCAACTAAAAGGTCACGATGCACATACTGAAGTAGCTTATCTTCTTGACCACCTGAAGCTTTGCATGTTCTACTCAAAGAATAGGTTTTCTGAATTTCTGAAGTTTGGTGGGTACAGTCAAGAAGACGTTCTCATCCACAAGTCTAGGGCGAGGGTGAGTAAGTATCACTATATTCTTCTTATCTCGTGCTTTATGGTACTCTGCTTATTCTGTATTTCTGTGCAATGCCCCCCATATTTTGACTCATTCTTGACTCCTCACTTCATGCAGCTTATGCAGCCTTCCTTCGTACTTGTGCGTGACCAAAAAGCCAAGTGTTTTCTTCTTTTCATCCGCGGTGCTATCAGTCCTAAGGAGCGCCTGACAGCAGCAAGTTCTGTTGAAGTTCCTTTCCACCATATAGTTCTGAATGAAGGACAGATTGACAACGTAATTTTAGGGTATGCACATTGTGGAATGCTTGCTGCAGCTCGTTGGATCGCTAACCTTGCCATGCCCCCTCTTCGCAATGCAGTACGAGAATTTCCTGACTACCAAATAAAGGTATTTTTTGTCAAGTTCTTATTTTATTTACCTTCCTGATGAATTTATTGATGTGTGAGTAGCTATTGGAGGTTGATGCATAGTAAGGAGAATTAAGTTTATAAGCTTGTCTATACTGTGAGACTCCGTGTAAAGTTTACTGATTTGACCATGTGCTATGAAGTACAATAGAACCGATAAGCCTTGATCTGGCAGTAAGCTGCTTGATATTTATACCATTTCAATTTCAGCATTTATTGTTGAACTATTGAAGTCAGAGTCTACTTCTTGTCTGGTAGCACTGCTCTACACAGCTACAGTTTATATGATCTATGCTGTATGTGATATGCATTTTAGTGTTGATATTCTTTTAGTAGAACTTGGTGTACATATACATTGATGTGTGCCTCCTAGGCTGGTTCATCCAGTGCTGCTAGTTTTACTCCTGTGCAGAAAACCAGAAAGAATAAGGTTTTGTTTGAATTAATATGACTGGAACAATTTAACAGCACGTATAAAATTCCTCTGCCTCTAGCACAGCATTTTACATGTCTGAATGATCCAATCCAATACATGATGTACCTTGTGCGCTAGGTCATTGGACACTCAATGGGAGCAGGCATTGGAGCAATTCTGACATATATTCTTCGTGAGCATCATGATTTTACATCATGCACATGTCTGGCCTTTGGTCCTGGTAAGTGCTTCGACATGCTTTCTATCTTGTTGAACACATGATACATATATTTTTGCTTATCGTTGCAATCACAGTTGTCTGAGCATTTCGGATCCTGTTTGCCTTTAAGATAATCAGATGTTTCCTTTGATTTTGCGTATGCCAAGTTGTAACTTTTAGCCCTTTTGATTCTTCTTAAATGGTGATCAAGTTGGTACTTGGTAATCACATAAACTTTTCCTCCATGCTACCTGTTAGGCAGAAAAATCTTTCAAGAAAATAACATTACTTCACTGTGACATAGCAGATATAAGAAAGATATCTTTATGCCTTTGAGCAATTTAATGGTTGATCACAAATTTTAGTTCAATCGCATTTGACTTGTGAGATTATTCTATCATCGGTAGTGAGAATTGATAGCAGTATATTGTGTTTGTAAAGAAACAATACCATAACTCTGAAGTACCTTTTGTTGCTACTTAGCTGCCTGTATGACATGGGAGCTGGCGGAATCAGGCAAAGATTTCATCACTTCTCTTGTCAACAGAGATGATGTGGTGCCAGCACTTTCGAAAGTTGCTATGGAGAGCTTGCGATCTGAGGTATTCTGATGGTCACTGTCCTTTACAGCAACATAGTAAAAAAAAACTATAAACTGGACCTTCACAGTGTGAAGTTCTTTTGCAGTTGACATGAAAACACTAAAGTGCTCGGCAAGTAATACATTATTATCCCGTATATACTGCATAGGTTTCAAAATATTGGATGCAATTTTGGACTTTGACCATATAATTATTGTGCATTATTTTGTTATATTTCGAAAATTCAAAATCATTAGAACGTGCTTTTGGATATGATTCCGAGCTTGTCATTTCTTTTAACATGGCACACATATTGTTGGACCAACTGTTAGTCAAATCATAGATTTAGACGGACAAATATTCCTTATATCTTATTACGGAGCTTTCCTTTTTCCTTAAAATTGTAAATCGTACCTATTGATATTCTGACACGAAATCGTGAAAGCGATGATGCTTATTTTATGAATAATGACATCAGATTCCCCCCAAAAGATTATGTGACGACTGAATTGCTGCTTGTCTTACTACTGCAGGTAATGGTATCATCGAAGCTGGATGATCTGCAGGATCAAGATCACCTTAGTTTATTCGCGAAAATAAGTCAGCGTATAGCTTTTGCGAAGTCTCACATGCTGTCCATCTCTCATTCAACGGGAAAGACTGGAGATCCCAACTCTAGCATTTCTGAGGTAACGAAAAATGCTGCCGTTTCTAGATGTGAAGTTTACTGTCGGAACTTAATAACAATCCAATGATATTTCCACGACGTAAATTTGGAGAGGAAAAACCTCTCAAGCAACGTTGGTAGTGCAGCAGTTTGATAAACCAGTGGCCATTATACTACTAACAGTCGGGATCCATCCACTGGTTCGTTCTGGTATCCAGTCACAATCAGCACCAATGTCACTAGCAAAAGTGGGTCTGAAATCCTGCTGTTATTTATTTAGCAGTTGGTGCAATTAGTGCCAATGCTTATCCTTTCGGTGACGATGCAAGCTTTACCAATACGTGTTCATTGCTCAATAAAACAATGTGCCAGCATCACCATGCACATTTCTGGTCCTGTCCGAGTAACATCCGGATTCAGGAGCCCCTGCTTCCCTAAGGTTAAACTAGCCAAGGGCACCTACAAGGCTAAAAAACTCACAATTTTGCTTATATTAATCAGTTGATGCTGGTGTGTACATAGAGAATATAGGTTCTTTTTCTTTACAGTTTGCTCCTTCTGTCATGCAGCCCTTACTGAAAGAAGCAGTAGAAATCACACACTCTGAAGAAAATGGGCTGAAGATTAACTGTATCCATGAAGCATATTTCGTGGCAAATCCAGAACATGACCTTTCAGTTGTATCTGTCGACGCTTCTGAAGAACGGGTCATACTAGTTAACAATGATGATGATGTCAGTGTCGAGGCTGCTGCTGGGTCAGCAGTATCTGCATCACAAGGGGATGTTGAAAGCAACGCAACATTGGACACCGAGCAAGCGGCGTCGACAGCAAAGGAAGAAGCGTCCCAGAATCTGAACGGTAGCGGTAAAGAAAAACAGAAAGAATCACCGTCCGCCCCTGCACTGCGCCAACTTTTCCCTCCCGGGAGAATTATTCATATGGTCGCGCAGCCCTCACCGGACCGGAATCCTGGAGAAGGCACCAGCAGCAAGGAGGCCATCAGTATATATGAAACGCCAAGAGAATTGTATGGCAGAATAAGGCTCGCGCCAAATATGATAGACGAGCATTACATGCCTAGTTACATAAGTACAATGGAGTTATTGTTGGAACAGCTTCAGAGCGATAACATTGTAAGTACAGCACCAGATGATTCGTGAAACTGTTGTAGAACTCAGTCATGGTTATATCCAATTCTTTTATATCAATGGAAATATGGTCTCGATGAGCATTGCTACTTCCTCTCTTTTTTCAACTATATAAAATTAGCCTGTGAAAGTTGAGCCTCCTCATGCATGCGTGCACCTGCGAATCCATGATGGGGCAAAGCCTTGTCGCCTCTAGGCTCCGCTGGCAAGCCTGTGGATTCGTTTCCCCTCTGTTCGCCACGGCGGGTGACGGGGAGGGGAATCCCGGGGGTCTCGGCTGCTAATAGTTTAGGTTAAGGTTTTTTAATTCTCGCAGGGGTGGAGCTTCATTTTCGAGTTGGTCTTTCAGGCTCCGAATTAGAGCAATGCGTATATGACATATCCACAGCAAGGAATGGCTCTTCATCATTTTCGTGTTGATTCTATGCTCTAAACAGAATTATATACTTCCATCACAGCTCCTTTTTAATTCGAAGAGAACATAAGTGGTTTGATTCCATGCTCTAAACAGAATTCTATGCTTCCATCACAGCTCTTTTTCAATTCAAAGAGAACATGAGAGAAACTAGATTCAAGGTTCATTCATTAGTCATCACAGAGAACCATCGGCCCCCAGCCTTGCTTCCTATGAAAGAAATTCAGTTTGCGGAACTTTCACTGTAGTTGTCACTTTATGGGAGTAAAAAAAAGCTCAACTCAGCAGATTTGTACTATATTCACTCCACTGAATCACATAAACCGAAGTAAAAAATCATCATTCACAGTGCATACACAGTTTTGTGTTCAGGTACAATTTAAAAGCTTTTTGGCTAGATTATGTGTAACATAACTGCATATCAAAAAGCCATATTCTTAGCTGAAAGCAAATGTTCAAGGAACAGCCATAGTTTGCCGGATTGTCTACTACCCTGTTACAGTTTCTATTAGCAAAATGAACCTATAATAAGCATCAAAGTTTTGCTTCAGGAGCACCTTCAGTTTAGCCATGACATAATTGACATTGCACACTGATAATCGATCAGTACCATCCCTCTCAATCCCTTGTGCTTGCATAGGAATAAATTGCATAAAACTACCGATATTAAGGTTAGGGTCCAAAAACTACGTATTATTATTTTGTCACAAAAACCTATCACCAGTTTGGTATATCATTTTAGAACCCACTCGGAAATAAAACCTTTCGCCGAGAGGAGGCGGTCGGTATAGGGGTCACCTGGGCGATAGCAAAGACTTTTCTGAGTGGACCACTCAGAAAACATAACTTTGGCCGAGAGGCTGCTCTTGGTAGACGTGGCACCTGACACATTGCCCATGTCTTTGCTGAGAGCAGCCACACTAGGCAAAAACTTTATTGGATTTAATTTATGCAATGAAAATAATCACGAATGACTCAATGACAGGTGGGGCCTGTGGGCCCATCTGCAGGTCGACGTGGGCCAGGACTGGATAACGTAGCTGCTTACTAGACATGGAGACAGCTGTCACTGACATGTGGGCCATCTTTTACGATGTGAAATTTATGCTGAGATCATTACCATGGTGCTTGGGAAAAGTCAACCCAGACGTCTCAAGTGCAAACGGACGTAACACGTGGCAGCTTATTGCTGTGTGTCGACTGTATGGCTCTCGGCATATATGTTCTTTGCCGGGTTTCGACAAAGCAATCTCTCTTGCCGTGTTCTGCAGTTTGCAGACAAACGCAATCGGCGTATATCTGTTTGCCGAGTGCTGTGGTTTGGCACTTGCCGTGGTAATTTTTTGTGTTTTGACCCTTTTCTGAAACCTATTCGAGATTTGACCTTAGTTTGAAATTTTTTCGAGATCTAACCCTTTTGCTACCGCCAGAGTCCATGATGGTAGGGTCTAACAGCCTACCACCAGAGACTTTGGCGGTGCGAAACATCGCTACCGCCAACCGGGCTGGCGGTAGCCTGTACAACCCTACCGTCAAGGTGCTTGGCGATAGGCACGAGCACGCACTGTGTTCAATACTTAGAAGTTTTTTGGCGGTAGGGCATGCAACCCTACCGCCAGGGACCTTGGCGGTAGGCTGTTATACCCTACCGCCATGGTCTCTGGCGGTAGCAAAAGGATCAGATCTAAAAAAAAAATCAAATTAGGGTCAAATCTCGAATAGGTTTCAGAAAAGGGTCAAAACACGAAATTTAGTCACTTGCCGTAGAGCCAAACACTCGGCATACAGTGCAATTCCATAGTGCTGCATATCCTTATAACATGTTCATGGAATAGCCATAAGTTGCCGGATTGTGTTGCTACCCTGTTAGTACAATTTCTATTAGCAAAAATAAACCTACAAACATCAAAGTTTTGCTTTCAGGAGCACCTTCAGTTCATCCCTCCCAATCCCTTGTGCTAGCATAGGAGTAAATAGCATAACATTACCGGTATTACGGTCAGGGTTCCGAAAGACTACCTATTCTTATTTTGTCCTACCACCTTTTTGGCATATCGTTTCAGAAAACACTGATGACCATTTGCTTAAAAACTAACCCGGATTGTGACACGGCGGGCCCACCCGTCAGGGCTGACCTGGTAAAAAACGCCACATGTTGACTCCTCTCTCTCTCTCTCTTGGCATTATGTCAAACACATCTTGTGCATCGGCAAGAACGCCGCCACCGCACCCTTCCATGGCGGCAACACCCGGCGGTGGGAGCAGGAACTGGAACACCACCACCCGGCTGCTGGGGTTGATCGCGAACGCGCTCCTCGACGGTCGCTCCGAAAGCTCACCCTGCCTTTACCCCAGCAGGCCAGCTGCAGCACAACACACGCACTAGCACACACAACATCACTCGGACGCACTTGCACACAGCACGCGGACGCACTACCTCCGCGGCGTCCACCTTCGTGGCAGCGCATTGGGTACGACGAGTCGTTGTGGCACCTACGGGCATTTGGACGGCAGCGGGTGGTGATGCTCCCCCCAGCATCCACAAAGCTGCAATCCCCACAGGGGTTTTAACTCGAGGCTTCGGTGATGAACAAGTTTCTTCAAGAGAGGGTTATCTATGAGAAATTGTGTTTAAGTGGCTGCTTATGATCCCACATTCGCGTTGTGCCGTTCCTTGTCAACCAGATGGTCCATCTTCTAATTAAATTTTTCAATTTTTCACTGTTTGGAGGTTTTGAGTGGACACTTTGCCAGAATGAAAATCGTACTATCTGCGAAACGCATAAACAGCTAAAGACACATTTAGAAATTAGACCAGGAAAACACTACTAAGCAATCCCCACACGCCTCGTGCACTAAGGATAGGTGTTTTAGCTGACCACCAAGGTATGCCACCCCGTTTTAACCCCCCGACTTTTAGATTGCCACGTTCCCGAAATCCCCCTAATCGCTCGCTAGTTTCCTCTCTCCGGAATTAATCCTTGCCCCTTGTTTCTCATCATTGAGCAAGCGATACTGTACCGCCACTATTCTGTTCGCCAGCAGCGCCTTGATTCGGACCCTTGCGCCCTAGCTCGTTCTTCCAACCCACATCACTGCCAATCTCACCAACCACCGATTCCGCCCCTGTTCTCCGAGCTCGTTTAACCCAAAAAATTATTGCATGGGGCGACCCCCCCTCCCCCCTCTCTCAATCCCTCAATCTCTCTCCCTCTCTCTCTCTGTTAGGAAAGGAGATGATGATCAAAGCGGTGACCCAGACCATATCCACATATATAGTGGGTGTTTTCATGCCTCTGATCTCAGTTTGTGATGACTTGAACATAATGGTTCGGAACTTGTGGTGGGGCGAGTTAGAAGGAATGAGGAAGACACATTGGCAGTCCTAGCCGAATATTTTGAAGCGCAAAATGAAGGTTGTCTTGGCCTTCGGAGACTTCAAGGTGTTTAATCAATCGCCGCTCGCTCGGCAGGCTTGACGCCTCCTAACTAAAACTGATAGCTTTATGTGCGTGGGTGTTGAAAGCTCGGTACTATCCGGAGGGGTGCCTCAAAGATATGGTTTTCTCCGGCAATGCTTCTGTAACTTGGCAAGGCATCCAATACGGTCTTGAACTTGTGAAGAAAGGGCCGATTGTCAAGTTGGCAACACCAAAAATATTCGCATCTCGCGAGATAGATGGCTTTTGAGGAAGCATGATTGGAAGCCCATCACATCACATGGTACCTGCGGACTGCGCGGTGGACTATCTGTACGAGCGTGGTTCTAGGCGGATGGACCCCCTACGATGACACTTTTCTGGTTGACTTCGACGCCATCACCGTACCTGGACGTCGCTGCATGTCCTCGATGATATCCTCGTATATATGGGCTCTAGAAAAGAATGACATGTGTACCATTCGATCGGCCTACAGCCTAACCATGGATGAGCTCGGGGCGTCCATCGATATGTGCTACGAGCAGAGCACTGGATGGTCGTCGCGCCACTTGGATGACCATATGAGGTGCCCTGCCCCCCTAAGGTATGCGTCTTGGCATGGCGGCTCGTGACTAATTATCTGGCCACTTGGTCTAACAAATTTTCTTGCCATTTGTAGCCCATTAATATTTTCCCCCTGTGTGGAATGGAATGAGGCTAACTTCCATGCTACATTTAGGTGCCCTTGAGCGGTGGACTTGTGGCATGCGATTACGAAGGATTGGTCACTGCTAGACGTCAGTTTGTTCCCAACACAAGGCCGAAATGGTTGTTTGAGGTTCTGGAGCCGCTCTTGGACATTTAGCGTATGGTGCATTGGTGCTGATCATCACCATATGGCGCTCATGGCATGTCACGAACGAGATTACACAAGATAAGGAAGCCCCCACCCCCGACTGAGGTCTCACACAGCTACATCACGTCGCTC
>NC_041386.1:638939683-638951283 GCF_002162155.2 Triticum dicoccoides
CACTCGGAATGTCTTTGCACATGACCTTTTAGGTCCGACCCGCACACAACACCGTGATCCCGCGTCTCATTTCAAGTAGTAATTTGATCCACGGTGGTTAACTAGCGTCGGCCAAGTATCGTGAAAGAATCATCGGTCGCCTAGCAAGGAGACACATCAGTGAGCCTTAATGCTCAGGGTGGGCATAAAAACCGACGAATTAAAGGCCAAACCGACATCGAACCTGAAAAGAACAATTTTTTTGATACTTGTATAAAAATTCGATTTTCATCTCTGCTACGGCCAGTTCGAATTTAGCATGGTTAACCAAAAAGAAACGGAAACCGAATATACATCAGGACACAACGTACGACCGAACGAGCTTCTTCCGCGCTAGTTAGCGTGGATGAGGTCCAGTGTGTGCTATATATGCAGCAGATTATTGGTCAGCACGTGCATCAAGCTATATTTACCAGGTCAAAGCTGAGACCGTCCGTTGACACGATGACGTGGCTTCTCTCCTCTCCGTACGTTCGCCTTCCCGTGCATGCAACGGCCTCACGCTCTATAACAACACCACGGTCGAATGATCGACGGGACAAGACAACAGTCGATCACGATCACATGGCGTCCGCTTCAACCCGTCACCTCCTCCTCATCGCCGTCGTTCTCGCCGTGTCGCACTCCGCCCGGGCCAACCCCCCGGTCACCATCGGGCAGGCGTGCAAGCTGTACGCGAAGCATGCGGTGTCCTGCACGGACGCCCTAGCGAAGGCCCCGGGGATGCCGGTGGTGCCCATGCCCCTGCCGGTGCTGGCGGAACTGGCGGTGACCCATGCGGCGGCGAGCGGCGCCGCGGCGCTGGCGTTCATCAAGAGGATGGAGATGCTCGCCGGCGGGACGATGCCGCTGGACTGCGTGGAGAAGTGCGTGGAGAAGTTCCAGACGGCGGTGGCGGCGCTGCAGAAGAACAGGGCGGCGATCATCGAGCACAGGGACGTGGCCCGCGTGAAGAGGTGGGTGAGGGCGGCGAGGGCGGACGGCGAGACGTGCATGGACGGGTGCCACATGAAGGAGGGCGGCGCCGACCCCACCATCATCCGCAAGATCACCGACCTCGGCAAGCTCTGCTCCGTCGCGCTCACTCTCGCCGATGCCGCCGCAACCCATGGCTAATAATCTTTGCGCCTTGCTTTACCTTAATTTATCTCTCACGTGCTTATGTTTGTACTACAGTGCACTGTTGAATTTGTATTTTGTAATTCTAAGCATACTTAGCTAAGTTGTGCGCAGCCACATTGGCTTTCCGGTTACAGTACATAAATTGGACTTATCCAATCATTCCTGCTAGGATGAAACATCCCCCATAGCTAGAATTTGTAAATCCAGACTGCTGAGGCTCCTATATATCTTGATCTGAACAAGCATCAATCATGCCAACCGCGTCTGATTCAACTTGAATTGAGTGAAAACTCGTCTCATTTGCTGCATCAAACCATGCTTTATAGCCAAAGTCTACGCTGTATGAGCATCCAAAACATGGGGGAGTAGCGAGCATGAGCCAGCGAGGAATACACCATGGCTGTCTCTGTCTCTCTGATAACAACGCCTGTAGAGCCATCCCCTATCTGGACATGAAAAGGAGCGTCAACGTTAACTTTGACAGATCCCGCAGCCGGTTTCATTCACCGAACACCCACACGGTTAACTGGGTCATTTCTTGTTTTTAAACTTGTCTAATAGTTCAAACGGATTGCTCTCACGGACATCGCACATTTAGCCACAGGGGAGATTTGGCCATGGTGTGTCTGCTGGCGCCGCATCCACCAAAGGTACCAACATGTCGTCGCAATTCCTTCCTTCTGGCCAACCGTGGGTAAATTTGGTAACTAAGCGTTAGGCATTCGCAGTAGATGTTCTAATACAACGGATCTTGATCTCTCCTGT
Source organism: Triticum dicoccoides (assembly GCF_002162155.2). Classification (NCBI taxonomy): domain Eukaryota; kingdom Viridiplantae; phylum Streptophyta; class Magnoliopsida; order Poales; family Poaceae; genus Triticum; species Triticum dicoccoides. Next base: position 638,941,610 of record NC_041386.1, read on the forward strand.
GTCACTGCATCCGCAATTAGCTGGGAGAGTCCCATTTGATTCCACAGTTCGGTTGCTCTTCCACACCTGAACAGCAGATGCAGAACACTTTTAGGAGATTCCTGAACCATTTGTTTCATTTTCTGATTTTTTTACGGTTTTTTTCCTTTTCGTGTTTCTTTTTCTCTTTTCTTTATTACTTTTTACATTTCTTTATTTTTCAAGTTTATTTTTTTTGAAAAAATATCATTAATTTAAAAGGGTTTGCATTTTGTTTAAAACTTTAAAAAATTCATTTTTTTCACATTTTGTTCACAAATTCAAAAAATGACCACTTTTTCGAATACCTTTCAGGAATTTAAATAATGTTCACACTTTTAGAAAATTGTGAAGAAGTTAAAAACCTGTTCTTGTTTTCATTTTTTGTTCACCAATTCAAAAAATGTTCGTGATTTCTAAAACATGTTGGAAAATTGGAAAAAATGTTCCGCCTTTTCAAAATTGACTGCAGTTTCAAAAATTGTTCATAGATGTAAAACATGTTCGTATTTTCAAATTGTTTTTCACTTGTTTAAAAAAATTCCGTGCTTGCAAAATTTGTCCTGGATACCATATTGTTCTCGGTTTCAATTTTTCTTCACACATATCAGAAAATGATTGTGTTTTAAAAATTTGCTCGTGAATTAGAAATTGTTCTTGATTTCAAAAAAATGTTCTCAAAATTCAGAAATTTTTCACCCCTTTCTAGAAAGTTGAAAGTTGAAAAACAATTCTAATTGGTCAAAAAATTGTTGGATTTTCAAACATTATTATTTTTAAAAAAGTTATTCACACTTTCCAAAAAAATTAAAAAATAAGTTCACAGATTCTGCGTTGTAGTTAGTTCTTAACCATGTGCACTCCTCAATTTTATCTAACATTTGTTGGCTGCACTGGTAATAGCCCAGCTCTGTTATGCAGAAAAATGAAAAATTTGAGATATGATCTCAAGAGATGGAGCAAAAATATCTCGCGCCTCTCAATCCTCATTCAAAATTCTAACTGGGATCTTAATGAAGTGGATGGGCTCGAAAATAAGCGACCGCTTACTTTGCCTGAAACAAATTTTCGGCTGATTGTTAAAGCCCACCTGATCAAACTTCTACAGTATCAAAACCAGTACTTGCGGAAAAGATGTACGATCAGATACATCAAATTTGGCAAAGAGAATACAAAGCTTTTCATGCCATAGATACCGAGCGCTACAGGTACCTACTAGAAGTCTGAAGTTCGGTCGCATTTTGTGATCTTTTGGCGAAGTGTGATTCGTAGCAGGGTGAACGGGCATGCTTGGGACCGGCCCAATGCGTCAAATAGGAACTCCCAACGTGGAACTGAAGGGTCTTTTCCATTTCTATTTTATATATAACCTTTGTCTTTTCGATCTCGTTGTGCTCTGTTTCTAGACTGCTTTGCAATTTGTTTGTTTTATTGTTATTGTCTAACTTATGTGTTCTATTTAAAAAAGTGCCTCTGTTTACGAGTTAGAGTAGCCATCTAACCAACTCTTGATTTCAGAAGCAAATACAATGCTACAACAAGTGGTCCAATGATGTATTCCATAGAATGTAATCATGTAACAAGGGCTTATTGCCAAGATGATATGTGCATGAGCACTCATCTAGAATGGTTGAACATGAGTGGTTCAACATTCTCATGAAGTACATGAATAAAAAATATCAATCCATTGGAAGGAAGGTAAGAAGAGCCGAGTGCATAAGGGTTTTCAAAAATCAAAAGGAGGTGCTTAAACTTGTCTTGAAGGATGTGGATTTCATTGGTCTAACTGCGAATTTGTGGACTAGCAATCAGACCATATCTTACATGTTTGTGGTTGCATGCTATAAAGATGCGTTGGAGGATGCAAGCTTGTGTGCTTGCTTTCATAGAGCTGGATCCTACTTACTCTGGACATGTGATGGCCAATGTTATCCATCTCTGTGTGTGACTGAATAGAAGATAGAGAACATGATTATATCCATCATACTTGATGATGCTTCAAACAATCATGGTGCGGTCAACAGTTTGATGGCGAAGTTTGTCGTCCGAGGAGGTATGGACATGACACATGTGTGTTGTTTTAAGTTGAATGTGTATTGTTTTTCTTGCATGCATACTGTTTTTACTTGAATGTTCGGTACTTTTACTTATATGCATGTTGTTTTTACTTGAATCTGCATTTTTTTATTTGCATGCATAACTTTTTTACTCATATGTGAGCTATTTTTGTATAGTTACATGGTTCGAACCCTGATATTTCCATGTACGTTGTTGCACACACATAAACAACTTGGTGGTACAATATGGGACATATGTCATGACCTTTTTGATATAAAGGTTAAGAGGGACCACAAAATACCCCAAGAATTCACCTTATCGCATCCACTCATTTGTTGTGGCTTGCAAGAGCTTGGGTGTGAAGGTTGGTCACCATTTGCACCTAAATTTTCGAATATGGTGGAGTTCAACCTATACGATGATTAGCATTGTTTGTCAATATAGGGAAGCATTGACCTTTTATGCGCCTTCTTATACCAACTATCAGGGAGGCAACAAACGATGAGTCGAAGATGTTTGAACTTATCAAAACCATGGCTCGAGTCTTTGAATTTGGTGACAACTATATTTTGGGGACAAACATATCGCAATTCAAAAATATTCTGACCACACATCGAGATTACATTAAGACAACCAAATGGCAAATAAAAATAAACACTACAAGTCAATTTTTTGTAATGTAATGATGGACAAAGTCAACTAGTATCCGAAAGAAAAGAACAATGTCATGGTGCTTGCAACCGTCTTCTATCTAAGGTAGAAGATGAAATACATGGAATGAGCCTTTATGCAAATTTATGGTGAGGAGACAAGTAAAAATGAGATCTCAGTTGTGGAAAAAGAGTTGGAGACCTTGTATGACAAGTGTCTTGCCCAAGATAAGCTAGCTAGAAAAGGAGAAAGTGTATCATCATCCAAGTCTAGTATCATCCCTACCATCCTAATGCCTCATCAAGCTGCATTCAAGTCCTCCTTATTGGCCACATCAACAATAATATGAAAGAGTGAGTTGACAGACTGTCTAGAGGATGACAATGAGTAAATCACCGGTAGTTTTGATCTTTTCGGGTGGTAGAATATGAATCCAGTTAGTTACCATTGATGGCAAATATAGCAAGAAGGTTCTTAACTATCCCAGGTACCTCTGTGTCATTGGAATAAACTTTTAACACATGTGGAACGATTTTAGGTATGTCAACTAGTAATCTTTAAATTTGTATATGAACTTGTGAGCTTGTCACCCTTGAACTTAGATTTGTCTACTTGTGCGATATTAGATGACTCTAGGAGTCCTCTAGAAACGTTTATGGTGGACGCATTGGTGTGTGGCGCAAGTAATATTAAAGGTGAACATAGATACTTGAATGCCGTATGTTCTCTATCTTTTTCTCACATTATCACTCTTTTGTTTATTGTATGTGATGTGATTTTTATTGTATGTGATGTGATCACCTGTCTGACTTTCAAAATTTTAGCCGAGGGATGAGGATGGTGTTGAGAAAATCAAGTTACCCAAGAGTGTGGAGGATAGAAAAAATTGGTAATTATTATATCAACATGTTTCTTCACTTGTTATATGACCCCCCAACTTATTAACGACAATTATTCTTGCTTCTAGACATTCATCATATGGAATTGTGGATGTTTCTCTTGCTAGTTTGGAGATGGATGTCAAAGTGATCTTGTTATGTGAATGTTGCTCACTCTCTCTTTCATTTTTCTGATGTGGAACAGTTGTGCTATTTTTCTTGTCATGTGAACTTGTCAATTGTCATGAACTATGAATTTTCATTGTAAGTTTGTAATTGTGCCACTTGATAATGGATATGAATTCATGTTTCCATATATGATATTTGTGCTACTGGTGTCGTAAAAAATTGAATTTTTTATGTTCAAAATTCAAAGGAAATTTCGTCCAAACTTTCTTATGTCATATTTGTTTCGTTCCAAAATCTTTTGTACCAAAACATGTTTCTTTTTCATCAGTTTGACCCTCTTTTGCAACATAACATGCTAAATGTACAAATTTAGCTCATGAATATGTTGTTAATCCATTTGCTTTCAAAATGAAAAATGGCACCAAAACTGTATAGTGCTACTGTTGATCCTATATATTTTTCGTTGGATGAGCTTGTGAGCCGAAGTATGGCCAGATCGGTCCTAGCAATTTTATCTCACTCGGCTGCCAGTTCGGTGCGATATCTAGCTAGCTCACGGGTGGTCGATGGTCAGCTTGACCAAGGACTCGACCAGACTGTGCCCATCCTGAGTTCAATTAAATGACACAAAGTTCTATCAATGTACAATATGATCTTAACCGATATAGTTCACTATTACACTTAACAAAGAGATATTATGATGCAATTTATTTGGTAGATAATTCTATAATATTTAGTTGCGAATATACTTCTAGTTGTTTGTTAGATATAATGTATCCTATTTCAAAATGTGCTATCATCGTAGTCACAAATATACTTCCACAAATTTAATAGCGTGGATTTTCAACAAATGTAGCGAATATAATTGCAGTAAATTTAAATAGTGTTTTGTAATTATGTTAGTTGTTTCTCCTGTTGATACAATTACTATTGAAAAATATTTCACCACATTAATCCCCCCTAAATATGAAGGGGAGGGGGACAAGTATGTGCCTACATATACAAATCAGATGGTATATGCATGTATTTTGTCCATTGTAGTATCATTGAAATCTTCGTAATTAACTCTAAAGCATGTCCTTGAAAAAAATTATGCATAGATATTTCTAGATTGTATGATTTCCTACCTTTGGTGCAAGTGAATATAAATATCTAAACTTGTAAATGATTGTGTATTTTAGATCACTAGTAGAAAAAAGAGCCATTTGTCCTGGTTCATAAGGGCCTTTAGTCCCGGTTCTGGAACCGGGACTAAAGGGTCGTTACTAAAGCCCCCCCCCCCTTTAGTCCCGGTTCTTATACGAACCGAGACTAAAGGCCCTCCACGTGGCCCTGCGTGGAGGTCCACTGAGGGAGTCCTGGATTAGGGGGTGTTCGGGTAGCCGGACTATACCTTCAGCCGGACTCCTGGACTATGAAGATACAAGATTGAAGACTTCGTCCCGTGTCCGGATGGGACTTTCCTTGGCGTGGAAGGCAAGCTTGGCGATGTGGATATTCAAGATCTCCTACCATTGTAACCGACTCTGTGTAACCCTAACCCTATCCGGTGTCTATATAAACCGAAGGGTTGTAGTCCGTAGGCAATCAACTCCATATACAACAATCATACCATAGGCTAGCTTCTAGGGTTTAGCCTCCTTGATCTCGTGGTAGATCTACTCTTGTACTAACCATGTCATCAATATTAATCAAGCAGGACGTAGGGTTTTACCTCCATCAAGAGGGCCCGAACCTGGGTAAAACATCGTGTTCCCTGCCTCCTGTTACCATCCGGCCTAGACGCATAGTTCGGGACCCACTACCCGAGATCCGCCGGTTTTGACACCGACATTGGTGCTTTCATTGAGAGTTCCTCTGTGTCGTCGCCTTTAGGCCCGATGGCTCCTTTGATCATCAACAACGATACGGTCCAGGGTGAGACTTTTCTCCCCGGACAGATCTTCGTCTTCGGCGGCTTCGCTCTGCGGGCCAATTCGCTCGGCCACTTGGAGCAGATCGAAAGCTACGCCCCTGGCCATCAAGTCAGGTTTGGAAGCTTAAACTACATGGCTGACATCCGTGGAGACTTGATCTTCGACGGGCTCGAGCCATGGCCAAGCGCGCCGCACTATCTCGAGGGGCATGATCTAGCTCTGCCCCCGGATAGTGTCCTGGAGGCCGCACACACATCGGCTCCGACCCCTAACTCGGAGCCTATTGCACCAATTGAGGATGAACGGTTGGACGTCACCTCGGGGTCTGCGATCCCGAAAGCGATCGAGCCGAACGCTAGCCCCGCACTCTGCACGACCCGTGACTCCGAGGATCCGGACTCCTCCCCGGACTCCGAACCCCCCGCGCCCCTGCCAATCGAATCCGATTGGGCGCCGATAATGGAGTTCACCGCCGCAGACATCTTTCAGCACTCGCCTTGTGGCGATATCCTGAACTCTCTCAAGACTCTCTCCTTATCAGGAGAGCCCTGGCCGAACTACGGTCAGCGAGGATGGGATACGGACGATGAACAAATTCAAAGCCCACCCACCACCCACTTGGTAGCCACCGTCGACAATTTAAACGACGTGCTCAACTTCGACTCCGGAGACATTGACATCATGGATGACGATGCAGGAGATACGACGAACCAACGCCCATAGGGCATTGGACAGCCACCTCATCTCACAATGTGTGCATGGTGGATACCCCTAAAGGAAGTGACAATGAGGAAAAGGGGGATGGGACGGGAGATCGACCCCCCGAGAAGCAATCAAAGCATCAGCGTAAACGCCGACCCAAGCCCCGCCTCAACAAAAACCCAGCCATAGAGCAGGACGAGCCGGTAGACGACGAGCAGGCCTTAGAGCAACCGTCCGAACAGGGCAACACGGATAGAGAAACCGAACATCCCTCCTCCGGCGAAAACGGCATTCCGGACGACCTCACACTGAATAAACCTATGGAGCAGAAGAACCTCCACGAGAGGCTCGTTGCAACTGCACGCAGCCTAAAGAAGCAGAAGCGGAAGCTAAAAACAGCGGAAGACACACTCCGGATTAGATGGAGCAAAATAATCAATACCACAGATAAGTACGGCGACAGTCGCCGCACTAAAAGCTATCCGAAAAGAAAGCTACTGCCTGAATTCGACGAAGAGGCCCTAGATCCCTCGCATTCAAAAAATGAAAAAGCCACACGGTCGGATAGACGACCCCATAAAGCGGCAAGCGGCGCCGCACCTAAATCGGCATGCGACCCACCTAAGGATTCGCATCATCGCCCAGTCAGGTCCATTTATGGGCCAAGAAAGCAAGCTCTCGTAAGCAACGCTATGAAGCCATCCTCAGAATCCGACACACCCAAATACAGGGGCGCCGCACACCCCCTATGTTTCACCGATGAGGTCCTAGATTATGAATTCCCAGAGGGATTCAAACCCGTAAACATAGAGGCATATGATGGAACAACAGACCCTAGAGTCTGGATCGGGGATTATATCCTCCACATACACATGGCTAGAGGAGATGATCTCCACGCCATAAAATATCTACCCATTAAGCTTAAAGGGCCAGCCCGGCGTTGGCTTAAAAGCCTTCCCGAAAACACAATTGGAAGCTGGGAAGAGCTCGAGGATGCTTTCCGAGCAAACTTTCAAGGGACCTATGTCCGCCCTCCGGATGCAGACGATCTTAGTCACATAACTCAACAACCCGGAGAATCAGCTCGGCAGTTCTGGAATAGATTCCTCACTAAAAAGAATCAGATAGTTGACTGTCCGGACGCCGAAGCCTTAGCAGCTTTCAGGCACAACGTCCGAGACGAATGACTCGCCAGACACCTCGGCCAAGAAAAGCCAAGAACAATGGCCGCACTAACAAGCCTCATGACCCGCTTTTGTGCAGGGGAGGACAGCTGGTTGGCAAGGTGCAGCCCCAGCGACCCAAGTACATCCGAAACTAGGGATGGAAAAGGAAAACCGCGACGCAACAAGGACCGTCGCTGGACTAAGGACAAAAGTCGGAAGAGCACGACAGTCAATGCCGGATTCAAAGGCTCACGACAAAATCAGGAAAAATCGCCCCCAGGATAACAGGGACAATCCATCCAACCTAAGTAAAATCCTGGACAGGATATGTCAGATACACAGTACTCCCGGGAAGCCTGCTAACCATACCCACAGAGACTGTTGGGTTTTCAAACAATCCGGCAGACTCAATGCCAAACACAAGGGGCTCGACACACCAAGCGAAGACGAGGACGAACCCCAAAAGCAGAGCACTAGGAAACAAAAGAACTTCCCACAAGAAGTAAAAACAGTGAACTCACTTCACATAACAAAACGTGCGGCGCCCGTAAAGGTACGCACCACACGGCCCAAAGGGTCCTGCCACTGGTTGTCAAAACCGATCATCTTCGATCAGCTAGATTATTCTAGGAATATCAAGAATGTAGGATGGACTGCCTTGATACTCGATCCAATAATTGGCGGACTCCAGTTTTCAAATGTCCTTATGGACGGCGGCAGTGGACTAAACCTGATATATCAAGATACGATCCAGCATATGGGAATAAACCCAGCAAGAATCCGCCGCAGCAAAACCTCCTTTCAAGGGGTAATACCTGGTCCGGACACCCATTGTATGGGTTTTCTCTGGCTCGAAGTCATATTCGGCTCTGCCGATAACCTCCGCCGTGAAAAGCTGACCTTCCATATCGTCCCGTTCTCAAGTCGCTTTCAAGCACTACTGGGACGCGAAGCTTTCGCTCGCTTTAATGCAATACCGCACTATGCATCTCTTACGCTTAAGATGCCCGGTCCACGAGGCATCATCTCTTTGAAGGGGAAGCACTAAAGTGCGCCTCCCCAAGCGGAGGATTGTGCGGCCGCTTTGACAGCCCCACAGCAAAATGGCCTCACTGGCCAAAACAAACTTCGGAATAAGTCATTCAAGACCACGAACGCAGATGGACGAGTTCGATGCAAAATCATCATTGATGCAGGCCTAGAAGCCATATACCCCCGCACTAGGGGCTCCACGCATATACAATAAGAGACAATAAAGCTCAATCTTATATATCTTACTTTATACTTTGCTTATTTTAAACTTTTTTCGGCACGACCCGTTTTCCACTCAGTTCCTCTCTTTTACAGATGAATGTTGTGCGGCGCTCGTCCAGGACACGACACAATGGAGACACAGGCGCAGACGTGCAGTAGGGACCCATCCTAAAGGATTCTTTTTAGATTAAGACCCTGCGTAAACCTTTTTTTACTGTCTCTTGTTGCTACACATCCCCTGGTTTTTTCTTTCTGATATAACCAAGGAGGAGGCTGGCATCTTGGCATGTGGCCACGTCAGAATTTTTGCACGTACCTGGACACTAGGGGCTTTTTTAATAAAGAGTGTTGTTTCGCCTGCACTCATAAAGACCGAACACCTTAGGGAGTGTTCGGCGTCGCGAGTTTTGGCATTATATGCATCAGCTCCGAATCATGTCTTTGGTCAAATGTTGGGTTGCCCGGCTCCTGAGTTCGGCTACCTTATGTTCCCCTCTATCGGCTAAGGTAGCATCAGGAGAACTACTGCAATTGTGCCCCCGGTTCGGCCGGGCGAGCACCTCAGTAGAGAAAGCCGAAAACTGACTGTCATGATGTAGCGTGAGACTGGTCAGCCACTCGATGACCTATCGGAATCTATCGGATTCCTCCGCTTTAATGAAGGGCCGCTTCCCAGTCAGGCACATACGCGCCCCGAATTCGGACGGGCGCAGTTGCCACCAAGGAGCTACCTAAAGAGTCTCATTGTCAAACTCCTATGGCTAAGTGAAAGTGTTAAAGCATTATAGTCCGGTTGCCTGGCCCGCTGCGCTATCATCTCCTTTGTAGGACCAAGATGTTGGGTTAAGTGTGAAAATGCGTCTTCTGCGAGCACCCTCGCACTATGTGCGTGGGGGCTGAAG
>NC_041386.1:638951633-638990419 GCF_002162155.2 Triticum dicoccoides
ATCTTAAAACGGCCGCACAGGAGGTGTTCCCAATACTTGGAGGCACAAGTATAAAAAAGGCCACTACAGTTTATCAAAATATTACTTTATAAATACATATGCTATCATAACATAGCATCTTTCGGGCACTGCGTCTCTATTACACGAGCGCCTTCAAGAACTTCCTGAAAATAGTGCTCGGAGGGTACTCGGCTTTTGTCCGAATCTCGGGACGCAACAACGGTGGTCTCCATCTCTGCCCAGTATGTCTTAACACGGGCAAGAGCCATCCTAGCGCCCTCTATGCATGCTGACCTCTTCATTGCATTTATACGCGGCACCGTGTCAAGGAATTGCTGCACCAAGCTGAAATAACTCTTCGGCTCCGATCTCCCCGGCCATAGGTGACCCATGACATACTTCATGGCGGGTCCAGACAACCTATTCAGTTCGGCCCATTGAGCCAAACGATCATCCACTGCTAGTGGACGCTCTGGATTGTGAAACTGCGACTAGAAAAGCTTTTCCACTTCGCGATCTTTCTGATCTTGAAAGTGTTCGGTCGCATCAGCAGCACTCGCTGCCAAGTCCATATAGGTATCCTCCACACTCCACATCCGGTCCAACGGAGCAAACTTCGGATCACAAAATTTCCTTCGCAGCACAAAGGGCTTTCCAGCCGCAATCTGTTCGGCCTGACGCAGCTCCTCCTTCGCAGCTCTCATCGCAGAGCGCGCATCCTTGGCATTGGCAATGGCCTTCTCTAAGTCCGTCTATTTCGCCTGGTCTTCTTTTTCAAGAAGTCTGCAACGGTCGGTAGCGCTTTTTAACTTTTCGGACATATCGGCCATTTCCTCCTTGCTTCGGCAATGAGCAGCCTGTTCGGCTCTCAGCTCTTCAAGGGCCTTCTCGGCAGCCGCATCGCTTTTTCTGGCTTGCTCCTTAGCTCGGGCAAGTTCTGCCCTAAGATTCTCCACGGCGGCCGTACCATCTGCGCCGAGCACACACATTGTAAGACACTAGCATGAAGCTCCTCTTACATGATGCCGCCCAAAGAATTACATACCTTGAGACTCATCAAGCCGCTTGTTGACAAGCGCGATGTCGGCATCTGCCACGTCCAGTTGCCGCTTTAGTTCGGCCACATCATCAGTTTGGCTTGATTCCGGACACCTCGCCACCTACATTCCAAGGCGACATCTTAGACCTGGGATTATGATCCTCTGCTTGCCGTCATTTCTTGACAACGCGCAAAGTCTCAGGGGCTACTATCTACACAGGGCGCACCTTACTTATGCGCAACTGACAAAAGTGTACATTATCTAACGTACCTTAAAACCCGTAAGTAAACTTTTGACGGCCTCATGCAATCCGTTTTCTGCGGATGAAATCCTTTAAATCACCGTGCCCATCAATGCACGGTGCTCCTCTAAGATGGAAGCTCACCCCAGCAGAATCTTTAGCTCCTCCGGCCGAGCACCAGATGGTGCCGGACTTGTCCTATGGCCTCTTTCGAAGGCCAGGCACGGAGAGCCTTGGGGGGCCACATAGCTATCTTCCGCCCCTGCCGGATTCAGAGAAACCCTCCGCGATGACACCTCAGGGTCGCCCGCCTCGCTAGGTGGTACGGCAGGGGGAGGCATCCCGCTCTCTATCATCTCCAGAAGAAGATCCCCCGAAGACGAACTCTGCTGAGAAGGGCTGAGGTCCGAGCTACAAGGTAAAATTTCGGTTAATCTTCTCAGATATAAATCAAGGATTTCTCTCATCCCTCAAAAGGAAAACCTCTCTCTACTTACGGCTCGCTGGAGGGCTGATCCCTTTGAGGGCGTTGTTCGGCCGAGGAACTCCCCGGCATCGGACCCTCTGACGAGGATTTTCTCCCCCGCTTCGGGGCCATGGTCTCTGGGTCGTCAGAGGCGGCCCTCTTCTTCCCCTTGGGAGAAGAATTGTCGGTTCCTCCCTTCGGAGCAGCCTCCTTCGAGGAGGCCATAGTTCCCTTGTCCTTCCCCTTACTTCCCTCCAAAGGCATTATCTTCAACATCCTGACAAGCACGGGATCCGGCCTGGTTTCGGGAAGGGGAGCCGGACACCTGATCAGCTTTGCCTTCGCTATCCACTCCTGTTTAAAAGGACAGCTCCTTTAGGGGCAAGTTTATGACGATTATATGGATAGTAGGTCCGGGCACAAGGTTACTTACTTCGGTATCCGGGCGATTGCAGCTTAGGCCTGCGTCCTCGATCAAATCCGGACACATCATTTGTGATTCGAAGAACAGTTTATACATCTCCACGGGCGTTGCGCCCATAAAATGATGGAGAGCTCGTGGTCCCTCCGGATTAAACTCCCACAAAAGAAGGGAGCGACGTTTGCCGGGCAGTGTTCGGCGAATCAGCATGACCTGCGTCACCTTGACCAGGTTGAGGTCTCTTTCTAAGAGATCCCTGATGCGGCCCTGCAACAAGGGCATGTCTTTGGATAACCCCCAATCTAATCCTTTGTTGACCCATGACGCTAGCTGTGATGGGGGACCCGAGCGAAAGGCAGGAGGCGCCGCCCACTTGGCGCTCCTGGGAGCGGTGATATAGAACCATTCTCGTTGCCACAAGCCGAGCTCCTCTTGAAAGGAGCCCTCGGGCCATGGAGCATCCGCATTCTTACTTATGACAGCACCTCCGCACTCTGCGTGCCGTCCCTCGATCATCTTCGGCTCCACTCCAAAAGTCTTGAGCCATAATCCGAAGTGAGTAGTAACACGAAGGAATGCTTCGCACACAACGATGAATGAGGAAATGTGGAGGATGGACTCCGGAGCTAAGTCATGAAACTCCAACCCGTAATAAAACAGCAGCCCCCTCACGAAGGGATCCATCGGGAAGCCTAACCCCCGAAGGAAGTGAGACATGGACACTACGCTCTCACCGGGCTGGGGACTGGGAATAGCCTGCCTTTGAGCAGGCAACCTATGCGAAATTTCAGCGGTCAAGAACTTAGCCTCTCTCAACTTTAGCACGTCCTCCTCCGTGACGGAGGAGGGCATCCATCGGCCTTGAAGGTCAGAACCGGACATTGTCGAAGGTCTGAGGCGCCCGGAATCTGAAGCCTAGGGTGTTGGAACTCGAGGCGACGGGCGAACTTGTTTTGGGATTGGAGAAAAGGAGTAAGGCCCTGGTCCCTTTATAAAAGGTTGAATACCAGGAGCCCTCCCCGTAACCGTTTGGGACTCGCCTTTAATCAAGAAAACATGCTAACAGGCACGATTGGGTTACCCACGTCCGTGTTGATGAGAATCCCGTAAAAGGGGGGCACACGATCTCTGCTTTGACAAGACGTGCCAAGGAAACCGCCTCGCAAAACATGCTGAGGTGGAAAAGTAAAAACGATTCGAGTAAAGGACTTGGCTGTAGTGTGATGACACACTGCGGAATACGTTAGCAGATTTGATTTGTGTTAATATTATTCTCTCTATGGCAATATGTGGAAGCTTATTTTGCAGAGCCGGACACTACTCTCGGTGTTTACAATCTTATATGAAGGACTTGGAGGAGGAACCCGCCTTGCAATGCCGAAGACAATTTGCACGGCGGACTCGTCGTCATTGAAGCCTGGTCCAGGGGCTACTGAGGGAGTCCTGGATTAGGGGGTGTTCGGGTAGCCGGACTATACCTTCAGCCGGACTCCTGGACTATGAAGATACAAGATTGAAGACTTCGTCCCGTGTCCGGATGGGACTTTCCTTGGCATGGAAGGCAACCTTGGCGATGCGGATATTCAAGATCTCCTACCATTGTAACCGACTCTGTGTAACCCTAACCCTATCCGTGTCTATATAAACCGGAGGGTTGTAGTCCGTAGGCAATCAACTCCATATACAACAATCATACCATAGGCTAGCTTCTAGGGTTTAGCCTCCTTGATCTCGTGGTAGATCTACTCTTGTACTACCCATGTCATCAATATTAATCAAGCAGGACGTAGGGTTTTACCTCCATCAAGAGGGCCCGAACCTGGGTAAAACATCGTGTTCCCTGCCTCCTGTTACCATCCGGCCTAGACGCACAGTTCGGGACCCACTACCCGAGATCCGCCAGTTTTGACACCGACATCCACCTTTAGTCCCGGTTGGTAACACCAACCAGTACTAAAGGAAATTTTATGATTTTTTTTTGAATTTTTTCCTGAATTTTCAAATTTCTGAATTATTTTAACCTCTAATCTCTAATCACCCCTCATCACTGCTCAATTTAACATCTAGTATATAATCACCCCTCATCATTCCAAATCATCTAACTTCCCGGACGGTCACCCATCCTCTCACTACCCCAGCCTGAGCATGCTTAACTTCCGGGTTCTATTCTCCCTCGTTTCCAAGTCTGCACATGTTGTTTTCCTGACAATAGTAAGATGTCAATCCTATTAACTATCAGGAGTTTAGCTTGAGCATGAAGTCATACATTTCACTGTTTGAGTTTGAAACTATCGTTCTAAAAACAATAATTATTTAGTAACACTAATATTTCCTGAATAAGTAGTTTGACCATTGTTTGACCATAGTTTGACCAAAATTCAAAAAACTGAAATAATTGTTTAGTAACACTAATATTCTTGAATAATTATTTAGTAACACTAATACTTCTTGAATAAGTAGTTTGACCATAGTTTGACCAGATTTAATGAAAATTCAAAAAAACTGAAATTTGAGCATAACTTTTTTTCCTTTTAGAATTTGAGGATTCTAAAAATTTGCAAACAGGCCATAGGCTGTCAACTCGAATGCGGATTTTCATGCTGAGCATTTTGATATGTTATACGTTTTTTTCTGACATCGTATGCAAAAGTTATAGTCGTTTTATATTTTCCCTACACTTTTTGCAAAACATCTTGAAGGATTTTAACTTTTGAAGTTTTTAAATTTTCCTAACTAGTAGATGTAGTAACATAACTACATCTCGAAGGATTTTAACTTTCAAAGTTTTTATCATTTTTTTGCTTTTTACAAAACTAAAAAGGCGATACACGAGGGGGGGGGGGGTTAGAATTTGAAAATTACACCATTAATACAGGTTCGTGGCACCAACCGGTACTAAAGGTAACCCTTAGTACCGGTTGGTGCCACGAACCGGTACTAATGCCTCAAACCCATTTGTCCCGGTTGGTGGCTCGAACCGGGACTAAAGGTCTAACCTTTAGTACCGGTTCATTCCACGAACCAGTACTAATGGGCATCACACCCTTTAGTCCCGGTTCGTGGCACCAACCGGGACTAAAGGTCCCATTTGAACCAGGACTAATGCCTGTACGGTGCCCTAGCCGCTCGAACCGGGACTAATGCTCACATTAGTCCCAGTTCGTAATGCAACCGTCATTAATGCTCTTTTCTGGCCGAACCAAAGCCCTGTTTTCTACTAGTGGATATCAATATATACAAAGTTCTAAATGCACATAGTGTTGTCAAGGTGTGGGACTCCTTGATGACTTGTCCTCTAGTTTGTTCTCGTGGGATGCTTTGTCAATTGTTGCGCCTCCAACCGTTGAATGGTGTAGTAGAGCACACTTTATCTTAGGTACATGATGTAACGACCTCATATAGCTCCCACTCCCACACACAGACTATTGGGGAATGCTGTATTTCAAAAAAATTCCTACGATCATGCAAGATCTATCTAGGAGATACATAGCAACGAGAGGGGAGAGTATGTCCATGTACCCTCATGTACCGAAAGTGGAAGCGTTTAGTAACGCGATTGATGTAGTCGAACGTCTTCGCGATCCAACCGATCCAAGCACCGAACGTACGACACCTTCGCGTTCAGCACACGTTCAGCTCGATGACGTCCCTCGATCTCTTGATCCAGTTGAGGACGAGGGAGTGTTCCGTTAGCACGATGGTGTGGCGACGGTGATGATGAAGTTACAGACGTAGGGCTTTGCCTAACACTACGACGATATGATCGAGGTGTGTAACTGTGGAGGGGTACACCACACACAGTTAACAGAAACTTTGTGTGTTCTAGGGTGCCCCTGCTCCCGTATATAAAGGAGGGGAGGGGGAGGCCGGCCGGCCCCTGTAGGGCGCACCAGGAGAGGGGAGTCTTACTAGGACTCCAAGTCCTAGTAGGATTCCACCTGGAGGAAGGGGGAAGAAGGAAAGGGAGAGGGACAGGGGAAGGAAAGGGGGGCGCCGCCCCCTTCCCCTAGTCCAATTCGGACCCAAAGGGGGGGCGCGGCCAGCCCCTTGTGGCCCTCCTATCTCCCCACTAAGGCCCATCAAGGCCCATTAGTTCCCCTGGGGGTTCCAATAACCCTCCGGCACTCCGATAATTATCCCGTACCTCTCAGAACTCATCCGGTGTCCGCATAACATCGCCCAATATATCAATCTTTATGTCTCGACCATTTCGAGACTCCTCATCATGTCGGTGATCTCATCCGGGACTCTGAACAAACTTCGGTCATCAAATCACATAACTCATAATACAAATCGTCATCGAACGTTAAGCGTGCGGACCCTACAGGTTCGAGAACTATGTAGACATGACCGAGACACATCTCTAGTCAATAACCAATAGGGGAACCTGGATGCTCATATTGGCTCCTACATATTCTACAAAGATCTTTATTGGTCAAACCGCATAACAACATACGTTGTTCCCTTTGTCATCGGTATGTTACTTGCCTGAGATTCGATCGTCGGTATCATCATACGTAGTTCAATCTCGTTACTGGAAAGTCTCTTTACTCGTTCCGCAATACATCATCCCGTGGCTAACTCATTAGAGCCATTGCTTGCAAGGCTCAGAATGATGTGCATTACCGAGAGGGCCCAGAGATACCCCTCTGATACACGGAGTGACAAATCCTAATCTCGATCTATGTAACTCAACAAACACCATCGGAGACACCTGTAGAGCATCTTATAATCACCCAGTTACATTGTGACATTTGATAGCACACAAGGTGTTCCTTCGGTATTCGAGAGTTGCATAATCTCATAGTCAGAGGAACATGTATAAGTCATGAAAAAAGCAACAATAATAAAACTAAATGATCATTATGCTAAGCTAACGGATGGGTCTTGTCCATCACATCATTCTCTAATGATGTGATCCCGTTCATCAAATGACAACACATGTCTATGGTCAGGAAACTTAACCATCTTTGATTAACGAGCTAGTCTAGTAGAGGCATACTAGGGACACTCTGTTTGTCTATGTATTCACACATGTATTAAGTTTCCGGTTAATACAATTGTAGCATGAATAATAAACATTTATCATGATATAAGGAAATATAAATAACAACTTTATTATTGCCTCTAGGGCATATTTCCTTCAGTCTCCCACTTGCACTAGAGTCAATAATCTAGATTACATAGTAATGATTCTAACACCCATGGAGTCTTGGTGCTGATCATGATTTGCTCGTGAGAGAGGCTTAGTCAAGGGTCTGCAACATTCAAATCTGTATGTATCTTGCAAATCTCTATGTACCCCTCCTTGACTTGATCGCGGATGGAATTGAAGCGTCTCTTGATGTGTTTGGTTCTCTTGTGAAATTTGGATTCCTTCGCCAAGGCAATTGCTCCAGTATTGTCACAAAAGATTTCACACTTTGTTAGCACCTTTTGGACCGACAAAACCTTCTGGTTGCATCATATACAACTCTTCTTTAAGATATCCATTAAGGAATGCAGTTTTAACATCCATTTGCCGAATTTCATAATCATAAAATGCGGCAATTGCTAACATGATTTGGACAGACTTAAGCATCACTACGGGTGAGAAGATCTCATCGTAGTCAACTCCTTGAACTTGTCGAAAACCTTTTGCAACAAGTCAAGCTTTGTAGATAGTAACATTACCGTTAGCGTCAGTCTTGTTCTTGAAGATCCATTTATTCTCTATTGCTTGCCGATCATCTGTCAAGTCAACCAAAGTCCACACTTTGTGCTCATACATGGATCCCATCTCAGATTTCAAGGCCTCAAGCCACTTCGCGGAATCTGGGCTCATCGTCGCTTTCTCATAGTTCGTAGGTTCGTCATGGTCAAGTATCATGACCTCCAGAACAGGATTACCGTACCACTCTGGTGCGGATCTTACTCTGGTTGACCTACGAGGTTCGGTAGTAACTTGATCAGAAGTTTTATGATCATCATCATTAGCTTCCTCACTAATTGGTGTAGGAATAACTGGAACTGATTTCTGTGATGAACTACTTTCCAATTCAGGAGAAGGTACAATTACCTCATCAATTTCTAGTTTCCTCCCACTCACTTCTTTCGAGAGAAACTCCTTCTCTAGAAAGGATCCATTCTTAGCAACGAATATTTTGCCTTCGGATCTGTGATAGAAGGTGTACCAACAATCTCCTTTGGGTATCCTATGAAGACACATTTCTCTGATTTGGGTTCAATCTTATCGGGTTGAAGCTTTTTCACATAAGCATCTGTCAGGGCCCCGATTCCAAGTCACATCCATCTAGCCAGTAACACCTCATATCACTTTGCGGCCTCACGCACGGTATTCCCACGAGGGTCGCCTTACCATGGCCGGGACCATTTGCGCCTTTTGGCTCACGTATATGATAGTGTCGCTAGCATCCATATGACAGAGAACCCGGGCCGACATGACTAGTCGTGAACCCAAAGTGGCACTAACTTACGGGGACATGCATACATGAATCAACATCGAGCATGTTGGTCAGCAGCATGTGAATCCGGGCTGTAGCACTGGGCTAACAGGACTCCGGGAACCCGGGCTGTAGCAGGCTAGGCAGGACTCCGGATGCCACCGCGTGACATTTCCCCGAAGGGACAGACACAGGAATGAAGTGAATCACACGCCGGCCAGTCAAGTGCTCTGGAGCAGTAGTGCTGGGCTAGTAGGACACTGGTGAACCGGACTGTAGCGGACTACTATGGCTCATGGAAGCACATGACTACATTTCCCCATAAGAGAGGCTACCAAGGATAAACAACTAGGTTGTCGGATCCCACACATACCAAGCATTTCAATCATACACACAATATGCTCAATATGTGTAAATACAATATGGCACCACAACATAACTCTACGACTCAAGTATTTATTCAATAGGCTCCGAGGAGCGAGATTCAGAGCATACAAGTCAAACACATGCGGAAGCTTAACATGTCTCAGTACAGACATCTACAAATGAAAAAGGCTGAGAAGCCTGACTATCTACCAGATCCCGCCGAGGACACAGGATCGTAGCTGAGGTATCAAGCTAAACGTCGAAGTCCACACGGAACTACTAGCGAGACTGACGTCTCTCTGCAAAACATAAAATAGGAAAACGTGAGTACAAATGTACCCAGCAAGACTTACATCAGAACTATCTACATATGCATCGGTATCAATAAAGGGGGTGGTGGAGTTTAACTGCAGCAAGCCAGCTTTGACTTAGTGGCTAACCTAAACTACAACTGCAAGCAACTCTTTTGAGGTGGCGCACACGAGTCCACATATTCACCATATCAATACACCACTATGGATCCGCTCCCGTCTCCCTACGAGAAGGCCATCCATAGCACTCACGCTTATCTTGCAAGTTTTAGAGTATCCATTTCCACTTGTCTATGAACTATGCAAGGGGTCCAAGTTTCCATATCCGAGGAATCCGGCTATTCGAATAGATAATGATAACCCTGCAAGGGTGTACTTCTTCACACACGCTCTCGCCACTTATCGCCCTGTACACGTCATGTACCTCGGCAACCTTCAAGCGGAAGCCGGGCGAGGGAGTCGGCCACAACCTGACTAACCAACAAGTCTCTAGTCCAGGTTTATCGCCTATTCGGGTTCCATCCGCAAGGAGATCCGACCGGGGTGTCGCTCACGGCCCCAAACAATGTGAGCAGGGTTCCCAAGCCCACCATCTGGGTGCCACTTGGTACACCGTGCCATTGTGCCTAGTCTGTCCCAAGCCCACCTGTACCGGGCGCCACTTGGTAGACTACTAACACTACCTGCAAACACCAGAAACTAGTTGCGACTCCTGGACAAAGATCGAGTTGATTAATAAGTCGAGAGAGCTTGGAGCGCCCGGAGCCCAATGTGTGGTAGTAACTGTTCATGGATCACAAACACAGAACTCAGTTCCTGAGGACGGCTGCAATGAGACAACCCACCATGTACTCCTACATGGCCTCTCACCGCTACCTTTACCAAATCATGTTCACACACTTAGCTCTCAACGGTAGGACATGTTCACCACATTCCAATTCATCCTCGATGAATCAGACCTGACTCAACTCTAAGCAGTAGCAGGCATGACATACAAGCACGAATGAGTAGGCACATCAGGGCTCAAACAACTCCTACTCATGCTAGTGGGTTTCATCTATTTACTGTGGCAATGACATGTCATGCTGAGGAAAAGGGGTTCAACTACCGCAACATGTAACGGTTGAATCATTGTTGTCCTAATGCAGCAAAAGAGAGCAGGAGCGATAGAGTGGGATTGTATCGGAATGAACAAGGGGGTTTTGCTTTCCTGGCACTTCTGAAGATAGTATAGCTCTTCATCGGTGTCATCGAATTCATCGCTGGATCAACGTCTACTAAGGGGGAACAAACACCGGCAACTGAGAAAGAACACAATCAACACATGGGGATATGCAACAATATGATGCATGATATGACATGGCAATATGAATGTGTTTTGGGCTAATGCAACAGAAAGTCATTTTAATTGAAGTGGAATTCAAAACTATATCAAATTCCAACTCCAAACCTATTATGAAATTTGCCCTAATCATGTTTCATCCTAAACAGTGAGGTTAACTTGCTCAAACATGCATGAAAATGGTACAGATGGATTCCTTGAATTTTTCTGATAATTTTTCATATATAATTTATTTCATTTGGAGCTATAGATTAATTTCTATGATTTTTCAAAGTTTTGGATATTTTCTGAAAATAATAAATCATTTAAGATTTATTTAAATTCCAGAAAGGAATTATTGTATCAGCATGACCTCATAGTGACGTCAGTAGGTCAACGGCTTGGTCCAGGTCAAACTTGACGTGTGGGGTCCACACGTCAGTGTCATAGGGTTAAACAGGGGTGTGTTTAGCCTAATTACAAAATTAGTGGGCGCTGGGGCCCATCTGTCAGCGTATGTGGGTGATCTGGCTGGCGATGGTTAGCGCTAATGACACGCCACGTCGGCACTCACCGGAGCACGGCCGGCGATGACCATAACACGCGGCGGAGGGTCACTGGAGTGGCCCGGGACGGCGCTACAGAGGGTGGTTTGCGACGGGGTTTGGCTCTACGGGGAGCTGGAGAAGTGGCGCATCCACTGGTGGCAGCGAGTGGAGCTGGAGTGGCCTGTAGCAGCGGCGGCGGCGAGTTGGGCTGCGGCCGGAGTTCGGCCGGCAATGGTTTGGGCGATGTCGAGCAAGGGAGGAGCCGTGGTTAGTCGTGTTCGACTCACGGAAGTGCGGTGAGTGCAACGGTGAGCTCGAACGCGAGGTTGCGCGGCCGTAGCTACGGTGGCGACATGGCCGGCGGCGGGGAGCTCTCGGGCTCAACGGAGCCCGCAGTTAGAGGGAGAAAACGTCAAAGGGAAGAGAGGGGAACGGAGAAGGGGCTCACGGGGAGTGTAGCGATGGCCTCAGCGAGCTCGGGGAGGCATCAGGGGCGGCGTACGGTCGCCGGTGATCTCGGCAGACCAAGGTGGAAGAAGACGGTGCTAGCGACGTTGTAGTGCATCTGAGGCGTCGTGGCTCGCCCGTGAGGAAGAGGAAGACGTCGGCGGTGCTCGGGGACACGTCGAAGACACGAGAGAGGGTCGATGGCCGCGGTGGACGGCGACTGTGGCGACGAGCTCCTCTCGGTAGGGGATGGGGAGAGAGCCAGAGGAGGGAGAGGGGCACGGGGAGAGTGGGGAAAGTGAGAGGGGGACGAGGGAGAGTGCGTGGCACTCGTAGACGGCGTCCTGGGTGTCGGCAGAAGCAGGAGGTGGCCGGCGTGTGGGTGCGGGCGCCGGGCACGCGCCTCTCGTCCTCCTGGCGAGAGGAGGGGGATGACTGGCAGTAGCGAGTGGGCTGGGCCGAGCTGGGCCAGGCCAGGGCGACAGGTAAGCTCTAACTCTCTCTCTCTCTTTTCTGTTTTCTTTTTGTATTTTCTGCAAATGTTTTGGCTTTAAAATAAAATGCCAGAGCATTTTCAAAAATCATGAGCTTGCTTGTGGGCACTGTTTGGAATATTTCCAACAGTAACCATTTCAGCTCATGAGTATTTGGACATTTAAAATATTTATAAAATTTAAATGTCCAATTCAAATACATTATGGGTTAATTCAAAAATCCAGGAATGGCCTATAAATATGTTCATCATTTTTGTCAGAGGTTTTCACCTTTATCAAAAATCATGAACATTTCGAGAGGGCATTTTGGATTCATTGAAAATATTTTTAAGTTGAACCTATTTGATTTGGTTCTGGTTCTAGGGTTTGAACAGCCCCTATTTCAACTTTTCAAGAATTAAACATGATGCCATGATGATCAAGCAAGGTCAAGCAATGGCTAAGCCAGGGCTGTGACAACTCACCCCCACTAAACAAGAAGCTCGTCCCGAGATTCAAGACGTGAGGTAAGAAGACAGAGGGGACACAAGGCTAACACGATCTTCACGATCCAATTGCCCTTCTTGAAGATGTTGATCCATTGCCTCAAATTGATCTTGACGTCTTTGTCTTCGAGGGTTTCACCCAACACGATGATGACAAGGAAGAAAAACTCTATAGGAATCGATCTCCTCGAAGATCGAGCAAATCAAAATTAGCTCATGGAGTGAGACGAAAGAACGTCTCTGGAGCTGAGACACAAGACATTCAATAAGTGGGATGGAAAAGAGCAGACGTTGAAGGTTCGAATTGGTAGGCGACACTTCCACGCTTATGTAGATGGTGGGTATGTGCCAAAGTGGCGAGGAGATAGGTTGCCATGATTCCATGACGGGGCACCTTAGAGAAGGTGAATCATAGAACCATTCCCTTAAGTGGCAAAAAGAATTACGTTTGATACATAGATCATTGAAATTCCCTATACCAGCCTAAGGCAATGCACAAACGATCGTTTGCCGGGGTTTGATGGAATGGCACACTCGGCTAGAGTGGACGATGTGGACTACCTTCCTGAAGACAACGCAACGGATGATTTCTGCTTATCATCGAGAATGATTAGGACCCAAGGTAAGACCACTTTGAAGATGATCCTAAACAATTGTTAAGAGGTAGACCATAGTAGAATGGCACCACGTCAGATGTCAGATGGGAATAAAATGGAAATGTTGGGAATGATTCTAGTAACTGGGAAGAAGGTTCACCAGCAGAGGGTGATTCCACCAGTTGGATGGCTATGGAACAACCGAGAGGACGGAGGCACGTTCAGTTAATGTTAACGCCAAAACTTAGTGCCTGAGCGTGCTCTCAAGAACTTGAGCATTTCCATACTCATCAAGGTCTTACCAACATCCGTGCCGAGGATCCTGGCAACACAACTTACTACCCCGATGAATAGTGGTGGGAAATGCAGATGCAAGGAAGATAACATCTTCTCAGATTTCACCTTAGCGAGACCAAGGAAACGAAATCTGGATGATCGACCGAGAGATATTTAGCACTCCGCTTCTAATGTTCTCCTTGATTTTCTAGCGTAACCCATTTATGAATATGGTTTGATATCTAGAACATCAAGTACAAGGTCGGACTTCAGGAGCACAAGAATCCATAAGGAATAACTATCGGAGTAATCCTATGAAATCCTTATGGGGAGGTGGCCAAGTTGCCAATCAAGATACTACAATATTAGGTCTCCCGGCTAGGTGTGTTGTCCATGGCATCCACCTTACCGGTGATGGAGACTAATATTATAGTTCCTGAGAAAATGTTCCAACCATCATGTCTGCCCGAGATTCAGATCTGATTGGTGACAGGATATTCCAGACTCAACATGTCTGAAAAGGAAGTTTGCAACACAAATCGACGAGACGATGTTGTGAGAATCTCGGGAGATGAACTATGATAGCAAGCTCCAAAACATGAGCTGGTTCTGCTACATACACGTGAACACATTGTCCAAGACAAGCATGACCACGTGGTAGTCTTATCATACAACACTACCGAGGTCGGGTGGGGAACCATCATTGAGGATATCGAGGTCCTTACATAAGTCCGGATTAGCTCTTATGAGGGAACTTCTTTTCCTCAAACAAATCAATCAGTGGCTTGGTGTGCTACGGAATACGTATGTGATCGAGGTCGCGAGCCTGTCAACCCATAACATACTTCGCACATGCATGACTGACTTGGGATGACTCCAAGGGAAGCAAAACAAACATTTCTCGGATCCACAACGGCAGCTTACATCGAATGCACGTGAATTAGAGAAAGTCACTTCTTTCATCCAAACATATACCTCATGAACGGAACACAAGGCAACCCTTTGAAAATTTCCAATACTAGCTTAGTGTTCATCATGAGTCCTGGGAAAACAAGGATGTTGTCTATGGGCTCAACAACATTTCATCTAGGTTTCCATATAAATGAAATCCAATGACTATGTGAACAGGGCCATAGCATTGGTCAGACCAGAAGATATAATGGTGTATGCTCAAGGAAACAACCATGAGTAAGACAACACTACGAACAACGTTGGTTCTAATTTGATTTGAGGATAGCCCACACTCAAATCAAAGTTTGAACAGGACAATAGATCCAACAATTGATCACTAGGATCAATCAATGAATTATCATCTCTCTTCAACACACTCATAGAGATATCCCTTTGGGATGAACTAGGTCGGCAAGCTTTATCTCCCAACTCTCCAAGTTGTTGTTTGGCTTAACCAACTAGTTCAGGGGTATCCAACACAGATTCTTGGAGAAGAGTGGTTTATTAGGAAACCAACTTGATCACGAGCTCAACATAACGGTCAGGAGACAACCTGGTGATATTTCCGAGAAGGTATCCGGAAAATCATGAACCACTGATATGTTACTAAACTCGAGACGATTTGCTTGGAGGCAAGATGATGTGATCAAGGAGCAGGGGATTGAAAAATTCCTAACTCATTGATCGAGGTGTGCACCAGGGAAGATGGACTAGGTAGCACGATTAATCTTAGAATGGCGGTTCAATAACCAACACGCTAAGAATGAGAATATTGTCCATTTATTACCAAGCAACTAGTTGCTAGGAGTATTGATTTCACACCTCACAGTTCACTTGTCGGTATTCCGTTTGTGACAACACGGGACCGAGGAATGAAAAATGATGGCAAGAAGTATCACTGCGTCAAAAATTCATGAGAGCTGGTGCAATTCTCATGACAATCCTGACATAAAGGGGGTAATAATCCGAGGTAGAACAGAGAAAAAGCTAGATTGGCATTTCGATCTACGAAATACAACTACTTTGACCCAATCCTAGATATGGATGAGGTACTGGAGTTTGTTTCTCCTAGTCATTTCGGAATAGAATGACTTGACGGACTACAAGAATAATAGGCATCGATGAACACGAATGCACACATACTCTTGACTCTCAATTGATATATGGAGGTCAGAATACAGCTAAAGAGGTACAACTCAAGGAACATATAATTTTTGAGGTGTGGATGCATGAATTAGTATGTCGAGCAAAGCTCAACATTTCTTCCGAACAACCCATGCAGAAAGGTAGGACTGGCAGATTCACAATGCAGAATGGAGAACTCATCAAGAGCACTCTGGTTGTGATCTTTTGATCCAACAAACTTCTGCCATAAGTGGTTCATAGTATTTGGAAGAAGGAAATACCACGGACCTCGAGGACTATCGCAAAGGTTACTAATATCCTAAAGGAACTAGCAACACTATCAACATCAGATAAGTAGGGTGAATCTCAGGTTCAAGAACCCATGAATAGAATACCTACCACTACATGGCATCACGGGATGCCTTCGAGAATGGTGGCCAGAATCATCACACCGGAACACAAAACATGGCGAGATTACTAGGTGACTCCCTAAAACACCTAGGGTCATAGTAATAGCTCCAACATATATGTCGAGGCAACAGAGTACCTCAACTCACCGATTAGTGTGATTAATCTGGCCCAAATGGACATCAGGAACAGGAGGAAGGGGTTTGCAAATGCATCAGACTACTTAGAAACCTGGGATGACTCGGACAGCATAACGGCTGTAAATGCTCAAAATGATTTGAGACATCCTGCAAAAATGGTGGCATAACCACTCAACATCACAATATCAAGGTTCTGAGGCCAGCTATGAACATATGGAGGTAGTAGGAACTGAACTGAGGCTTGAACTCAACGATCCTAGGCAACTACGGCTTAGTAACATGTCATCCTGAGAGATAGAAGAGAAGCCTAGTTCTTAACCCCGTAGAAAAGATAAGATGACTCAGATCAGAAGGTCATGAGGATCAGGAGTAAAAAGAGCCTTACGTTCCCTTCCACAATCAATTCACTTATATAACTAAAGCAGTTCTAGACTCAACTTCGACCAGTTTGGCTTGGTAATCCTACAGGCAGTCAGGCTCTGATACCAAAGCTGCCAGGACCCCAATTCCAAGTCACATCGATCTAGCCGGTAACACCTCATATCACATTGCGGCCTCACGCACGGTATTCCCACGAGTGTCACCCGGGACCATTTGCGCCTTTTGGCTCACGTATATGATAGTGTCGCTAGCATCCATATGACAGAGAACCCGGGATGACATGACTAGTCTGTTGGGGAACATAGTAATTTCAAAAAATTTCCTACGCACACGCAAGATCATGGTGATGCATAGCAACGAGAGGGGAGAGTGTTGTCTACGTACCCTTGTAGACCGGCAACGGAAGTGTTAACCCTTGTAGACCGACCGATCCAAGTACCGAACGTACGGCACCTCCGAGTTCTGCACACGTTCAACTCGGTGATGTCCCTCAAGTTCCGATCCAGCAAAACGTTGAGGGAGAGTTTCGTCAGCACGACGGCGTGATGACGGTGATGATGTTCTACCGACGCAGGGCTTCGCCTAAGCACCGCTACGATATGGACGAGGTGGAATATGGTGGAAGGGGGCACCACACACGGCTAAGGAACGATCACGAGGATCAACTTGTGTGTCATGGGGTGCCCCCTTGCCTCAGTATATAAAGGAGGGAGAGGGGGAGGTGCGGCCGACCCTATGGGTGCGCCTGGAGGAGTCCTATTCCAACTAGGAGTAGGACTCCCCCCTCTTGCCTTGTTGGAAAAGGAAGAAGGAAGGGAGAAAGAGGAAAGGGGGGCGCCGCCCCCCTTCCTTGTCCTATTCGGACTAGGGGGGAGGGGGCGCGCGGCCTGCCCTGGCCGGCCCTCCTATTCTCTGTTATGGCCCATGTAGGCCCAATAACCCCCTGGGGGGGGGGGTTCCGGTAACCCCCCGGTACTCTGGTAAAATCCTGATTTCACCCGGAACGTTTCCGATATCCAAATATAGGCTTCCAATATATCAATCTTTATGTCTCAACCATTTCGAGACTCCTCGTCATGTCCGTGATCACATCCGGGACTCCGAAAAACCTTCGGTACATCAAAACACAAAAACCCTAATTACGATCGTCACCGAACTTTAAGCGTGCGGACCCTACGGGTTCGAGAACTATGTAGACATGACCGAGACACGTCTCCGGTCAATAACCAATAGCGGAACCTGGATGCTCATATTGGCTCCTACATATTCTACGAAGATCTTTATCGGTCAGACCGCATAACAACATACGTTGTTCCTTTTGTCATCGGTATGTTACTTGCCCGAGATTCGATCGTCGGTATCTCAATACCTAGTTCAATCTCGTTACCGGCAAGTCTCTTTACTTGTTCCGTAATACATCATCCTACAACTAACTTATTAGTTGCAATGCTTGCAATGCTTGAGTGATGTGCATTAACGAAAGGGCCCAGAGATACCTCTCCGACAATCGGAGCGACAAATCCTAATCTCGAAATACGCCAACCCAACAAGTACCTTCGGAGACACCTGTAGAGCACATTTATAATCACCCAGTTACGTTGTGTCATTTGGTAGCACACAAAGTGTTCCTCCGGTAAACGGGAGTTGCATAATCTCATAGTCATAGGAACATGTATAAGTTATGAATAAAGCAATAGCAACAAACTAAACGATCAAGTGCTAAGCTAACGGAATGGGTCAAGTCAATCACATCATTCTCCTAATGATGTGATACCGTTAATCAAATGACAACTCATGTCTATGGTTAGGAAACATAACCATCTTTGATTAACGAGCTAGTCAAGTAGAGGCATACTAGTGACTCTCTGTTTTTGTCTATGTATTCACACATGTATTATGTTTCCGGTTAATACAATTCTAGCATGAATAATAAACATTTATCATGATATAAGGAAATAAATAATAACTTTATTATTGCCTCTAGGGCATATTTCCTTCAGTTTCCCACTTGCACTAGAGTCAATAATCTAGATTACACAGTAATGATTCTAACACCCATGGAGCCTTGGTGCTGATCATGTTTTGCTCGTGGAAGAGGCTTAGTCAGCGGGTCTGCAACATTCAGATCCGTATGTATCTTGCAAATTTCTATGTCTCCCACTTGGACTAAATCCCGAATGGAATTGAAGCGTCTCTTGATGTGTTTGGTTCTCTTGTGAAATCTGGATTCCTTCGCCAAGGCAATTGCACCAGTATTGTCACAAAAGATTTTCATTGGACCCGATGCACTAGGTATGACACCTAGATCGGATATGAACTCCTTCATCCAGACTCCTTCATTTGCTGCTTCCGAAGCAGCTATGTACTCCGCTTCACATGTAGATCCCGCCACGACGCTTTGTTTAGAACTGCACCAACTGACAGCTCCACCGTTCTGTAAAAACACGTATCCGATTTGCGATTTAGAATGGTCCGGATCAGTGTCAAAGCTTGCATCAACGTAACCATTTACGATGAGCTCTTTGTCACCTCCATATACAAGAAACATATCCTTAGTCCTTTTCATGTATTTCAGGATGTTCTTGACGGCTGTGCGGTGATCCACTCCTGGATTACTTTGGTACCTCCCTGCTGTGAACTGGGCTGTAGCGGACTACTATGGCTCATGGAAGCACATGACTACATTTCCCCATAAGAGAGGCTACCAAGGATAAGCAACTAGGTTGTCGGATCCCACACATACCAAGCATTTAAATCATGCACACAATATGCTCGATATGTGTAAATACAACATGGCACCACAACATAACTCTACAACTCAAGTATTTATTCAATAGGCTCCGAGGAGCGAGATATTACAAACATGGGTCTTATGGCCCAACATTCAGAGCATACAAGTCAAACACATGCGGAAGCTTAACATGTCTGAGTACAAACATCTACAAACGAAAAAGGCTGAGAAGCCTGACTATCTAACAGATCCTGCCGAGGACACAGGATCGTAGCTGAGGTATCAAGCTAAACGTCAAAGTCCACACAGAACTACTAGCGAGACTGACGTCTCTCTGCAAAACATAAAATAGGCAAACGTGAGTACAAATGTACCCAGCAAGACATACATCAGAACTATCTACATATGCATCGGTATCAATAAAGGGGGTGGTGGAGTTTAACTACAGCAAGCCAGCTTTGACTTAGTGGCTAACCTGAACTACGACTGCAAGCAACTCTTTTGAGGTGGCGCACACGAGTCCACATATTCACCATATCAATACACCACTATGGATCCGCTCCCGTCTCCCTACGAGAAGGCCATCCATAGCACTCACGCTTATTTTGCGAGTTTTAGAGTATCCACTTCCACTTGTCTATGAACTATGCAAGGGGTCCAAGTTTCCATATCCGAGGAATCCGGCTATCGAATAGATAATGATAACCCTGCAGGGGTGTACTTCTTCACACACGCTCTCGCCATTTATCGCCCTGTACATGTCATGTACCTCGACAACCTTCAAGCGGAAGCCGGGTGAGGGAGTCGGCCACGACCCGACTAACCAACAAGTCTCTTGTCCAGGTTTATCGCCTATTCCGGTTCCATCCGCAAGGAGATCCGGCCGGGGTGTCGCTCACGGCCCCAAACGATGTGAGCAGGGTTCCCAAGCCCACCATCCGGGTGCCACTTGGTACACCGTGCTGCTGTGCCTAGTCTGTCCCAAGCCCACCTGTACCGGGTGCCACTTGGTAGACTACTAACACTACCTACAAACACCAGAAACTAGTTGCGACTCCTGGATAAAGATCGAGTTGATTAATAAGTCGAGAGAGCTTGGAGCGCCCGGAGCCCAATGTGTGGTAGTAACTATTCATGGATCACAAACACAGAACTCAGTTCCTGAGGACGGCTGCAATGAGACAACCCAGCATGTACTCCTACATGGCCTCTCACCGCTACCTTTACCAAATCGTGTTCACACACTTAGCTCTCAACGGTAGGACATGTTCACCACATTCCAATTCATCCTCGATGAATCAGACCTGACTCAACTCTAAGAAGTAGCAGGCATGACATACAAGCACGAATGAGTAGGCACATCAGGGCTCAAACAACTCCTACTCATGCTAGTGGGTTTCATCTATTTACTGTGGCAATGACAGGTCATGCAGAGGAAAAGGGGTTCAACTACCGCAACATGTAACAGTTGAATCATTGTTGTCCTAATGCAGCAAAAGAGAGCAGGAGCGATAGAGTGGGATTGTATCGGAATGAACAAGGGGGTTTTGCTTTCCTGGCACTTCTGAAGATAGTATAGCTCTTCATCGGTGTCATCGAATTCATCGCTGGATCAACGTCTACTAAGGGGGAACAAACACCGGCAACTGAGAAAGAACACAATCAACACATGGGGATATGCAACAATATGATGCATGCTATGACATGGCAATATGAATGTGTTTTGGGCTAATGCAACAGAAAGTCATTTTAATTGAAGTGGAATTCAAAACTATATCAAATTCCAACTCCAAACCTATTATGAAATTTGCCCTAATCATGTTTCATCCTAAACATTGAGGTTAACTTGCTCAAACATGCATGAAAATGGTACAGATGGATTCCTTGAATTTTT
This sequence comes from Triticum dicoccoides, assembly GCF_002162155.2. Lineage (NCBI taxonomy): Eukaryota > Viridiplantae > Streptophyta > Magnoliopsida > Poales > Poaceae > Triticum > Triticum dicoccoides. The sequence continues at coordinate 638,972,719 of NC_041386.1, forward strand.
CTGATAATTTTTCATATATAATTTATTTCATTTGGAGCTATAGATTAATTTCTATGATTTTTCAAAGTTTTGGATATTTTCTGAAAATAATAAATCATTTAAGATTTATTTAAATTCCAGAAAGGAATTATTGCATCAGCATGACCTCACTGTGATGTCAGCAGGTCAACGGCTCGGTCCAGGTCAAACCTGATGTGTGGGGTCCACACGTCAGTGTCACAGGGTTAAACAGGGGTGTGTTTAGCCTAATTACAAAATTAGTGGGCGTTGGGGCCCATCTATCAGCGTATGTGGGTGATCTAGCTGGTGGTGGTTAGCGCTAATGACGCGCCACGTCGGCACTCACCGGAGCACGGCCGACGACAACCACAACACGCGGCGGAGGCTCAACGGAGTGGCTCGGGACGGTGCTACAGAGGGTGGTTTGCGACAGGGTTTGGCTCTACGGGGAGAGGAGTGGCGCATCCACTAGTGGCAGCGAGTGGAGCTGGGGTGGCCTGTAGCGGCGGCGACGGCGATTTGGGCGGCGGCCGGAGTCCGGCCGGCAATGGTTTGGGCGATGCGAGCAAGGGAGGAGCCATGGTTAGTTGTGTTCGACTCACGAAAGTGCGGTGAGTGCAACGGTGAGCTCGAACGCGAGGTTGCACGGCCGTAGCTACGATGGTGACATGGCCGGCAGCGGGGAGCTCTCTGGCTCAATGGAGCCCACGGTTAGATGGAGAAAATGACAAAGGGAAGAGAGGGGAACAGAGAAGGGGCTCACAGGGTGTGTAGCGGTGGCCTTAACGAGCTCGGGGAGGCATCAGGGGCGGCGTACGGTCGCCAGCGATCTCGGTGGACCGAGGTGGAAGAAGACGGCGCTAGCAGCATTGCAGTGCGTCCGAGGCGTCGTGGCTCGCCCGTGAGGAAGAGGAAGACGCCGACGTGCTCGGGGACACGTTGAAGAGATGAGAGAGGGTCGATGGCCACGGTGGACGGCGACGGTGGCGACGAGCTCCTCTCGGGAGGGGATGGGGAGAGAGCCAGAGGAGGGAGAGGGGCACGGGGAGAGTGGGGAAAGTGAGAGGGGGACGAGGGAGAGTGCGTGGCACTCGTAGACGGCGTCCTGGGTGTCGGCAGAAGCAGGAGGTGGCCGGCGTGTGGCTGTGGGCGCCGGGCACGCGCCTCTCGTCCTCCTGGTGAGAGGATGGGGATGACTGGCAGTAGCCAGTGGGCTGGGCGGAGCTGGGCCAGGCCAGGGCGACAGGTAAGCTCTAACTCTCTCTTTTCTGTTTTCTTTTTTTTATTTTCTGCAAATGTTTTGGCTTTAAAATAAAATGCCAGAGCATTTTCAAAAATCATGAGCTTGCTTGTGGGCACTGTTCAGAATATTTCCAGAGTAACCAGTTCAGCTCATGAGTATTTGGACATTTAAAATATTTATAAAATTTAAATGTCCAATTCAAATACATTATGGGTTAATTCAAAAATCCAGGAATGGCCTATAAATATGTTCATCATTTTTGTCAGAGGTTTTCACCTTTATCAAAAATCATGAACATTTCTAGAGGGCATTTTGGATTCACTGAAAATATTTTTAAGTTGAACCTATTTGATTTGGTTCTGGTGCTAGGGTTTGAACAGCCCCCATTTCAACTTTTCAAGAATTAAACATGATGCCATGATGATCAAGCAAGGTCAAGCAAAGGCTAAGCCAGGGCTGTGACAGGATCACAGCCCCAAACTTTAAGAAACGGCAACTTGGCTTTCTTGCCAAACCACAGTTCATATGGTGTCGTCTCAACGGATTTAGATGGTGCCCTATTTAACTTGAATGCAGCCGTCTCTAAAGCATAACGCCAAAACGATAGCGGTAAATGAGTAAGAGACATCATAGATCGCACCATATCTAATAAAGTGCGGTTACGACGTTCAGACACACCATTACGCTGTGGTGTTCCAGGTGGCGTGAGTTGAGAATATTTTCCGCATTGTTTCAAATGAAGACCAAACTCATACCTCAAATATTCACCTCCACGATCAGATTGTAGAATTTTTATTTTCTCGTTACTATGATTTTCCACTTCACTCTAAAATTCTTTGAACTTTTCAAATGTTTCAGACTTATGTTTCATCAAGTAGATATACCCATATCTGCTCAAATCATCTGTGAAGGTTAGAAAATAATGATACCCACTGCGAGCCTCAGCACTCATCGGACCGCATACATCAGTATGTATTATTTCCAACAAGTCTGTTGCTCGCTCCATTGTTTCGGAGAACGGAGTCTTAGTCATCTTGCCCACGAGGCATGGTTCGCAAGCATCAAGTGATTCCAAAAGTCCATCAGCATGGAGTTTCTTCATGCGCTTTACACCAATATGACCTAAACGATAGTGCCACAAATAAGTTGCACTATCATTATTAAACTAGTATCTTTTGCCTTCAATACTATGAATATGTGTATCACTACTATCGAGATTTAACAAAAATAGACCACTCATCAAGGGTGCATGATCATAAAAGATATTACTCATATAAATAGAACAACCATTATTCTCTGATTTAAATGAATAACAGTCTCGCATCAAACAAGATCTAGAAATAATGTTCATGCTTAACGCTGGTACCAAATAACAATTATTCAGGTCTAAAACTAATCCGGAAGGTAGATGTAGAGGTAGCATGCCGACGGTGATCACATCAAATTTGGAACCATTTCCCACGTGCATCGTCACCTCGTCCTTAGCCAATCTTCATTTAATCCGTTGCCCCTGTTTCGAGTTGCAAATATGAGCAACAGAACCAGTATCAAATATCCAGGCGCTACTACGAGCATTAGTAAGGTACACATCAATAGCATGTATATCAAATATACCTTTCACTTTGCCATCCTTCTTATCCGCCAAATACTTGGGGCAGTTCCGCTTCCACTGACCAGTCCCTTTGGAGTAGAAGCACTCAATCTCAGGCTTAGGTCCAGACTTGGGCTTCTTCACTTGAGAAGCAACTTGCTTGCCGTTCTTCTTGAAGTTACCCTTCTTCCCTTTGCCATTTTTCTTAAAACTAGTGGTTTTGTTAACCATCAACACTTGATGCTTCTTCTTGATTTTTACCTCCGCAGCCTTCAGCATTGCGAAGAGCTCGGGAATTGTCTTATCCATCCCTTGCATATTATAGTTCATCACAAAGCTTTTGTAGCTTGGTGGCAGTGATTGAAGAACTCTGTCAATGGCACTATCATCATGAAGATTAACTCCCAGTTGAGTCAAGTGGTTGTGGTACCCTGACATTTCGAATATATGTTCACTGACATAACTATTCTCCTCCATCTTGCAGTTGTAGAACTTATTGGAGACTTCGTATCTCTCAGTCCGGGCATTTGCTTGAAATTTTAACTTCAACTCCTGGAACATCTCATATTCTCCATGACATTCAAAACATCATTGAAGTCCCGGTTCTAAGCCGTAAAGCATGGTGTCGGTGTACAAAAGTAGGGGGTCTCCTTTTGCACCCCTTTACTTGTGCACGGGCAGTCAGGGCCGCGCCCGCGGCCACACTAAGCAAGGCAGAGGAGGGATGCCGGAGCACAATACAACTAGAGCAACGCCAAGGCCAGAGACGCAAAGAGAGCAAGAGGGCGAGGTCGACTCCCCTGACAAGACCCTTGCCGGGGTGGCTTCCACAGCCTCAGCAAGATCCTTGCCGGGGCAACTTGCCTGACGCCAGCAGAGCGCGCCACCCTTGAGCCCAAGGGGTTCCAACACCATCAACTATATTGGAACCAAGGCTCGGGAGTCACCTCCATGGTGGCATGCAGATCTGTGAAGAGATCATAGATACAGAAGATTAGATGAAAACCAGAAGACAACGATCCTTGGCGAGATCTTTGCCAAGGAGATCCACGAGACCCCCGACAAGATACTTGCCGGGGACGACCGCGTGCCGCAGCGAGACCCTTGTCGGGCACTCGTGCCATAGCCAGGGCCGCGTCTGCGAAGAACCCACCGCCGTTCCCATATAGCTGCCAGCTCGACCAGTTGGGGAGGCCTCTTCGTGGCAGCTCGCGACCTCTACACCAACTCAGCAAGCACCTGCGTGGTGGCATGCAGATCTTTGTGAAGGCTCCACCACCGCGCCAGCCCAACAGCCAGCCAACGTGGCACTACGATGCCTCGTCAGGTTGGACGCGCGTTGGAGCCAGGCGAGGCGACGATAGCTGGGACGAACTTCTTTGCCGTCCCCAATAAAGCAAGAGGGGCACGTCGGCAGCGCATTAAATGCGTTTGTCCGACGATGCCCGGGGATAGACTCAGCCCCTGTACACCTTTCCACCTCATGTGTGCCACTGTGGCGACCCCCTTTTTGTCTATAAAAGGAGGTCCGAGGTGTACTGGAGGGGGATTCGGATCTTTTGGACTAGAGAGCCACCGCAGCTAGTTCAAGAACACAAGAACACCTAAATATACATCAAAGCAAGTCTAGGGTTTTACGCGTCTCCGCGGCCCGAACTTGGGTAAACGATTTGTGTGCTGACCGCCAGACCCGCTCTTTGCACAACCCAGCGCCTGCCAACCGTAGAAGGGTTCCCAGTGACCCCATAGGTGTCGTTTCCCACCGACATCTCTGGCGCGCCATGTAGGGGGTGCGCAGTTGTGAGAATCCGGTCTGGTTGAAGCAACGACTTCATCGTGGTCATCGCTTCAAGCAAGAAGACGACCAAACAAATGGCGTCCTCGGTGGACGGGGCGAACGCTCACGCAGCGGCAGAAAAGCTAAGTCATGCGAAACTTTGAGTAATTCCTTTTTTATATACGGTTATCGTCCTCGACGATCTTGCCCTATGTATGGAAAACCAGCCCACAATGGGGCCCTGCCACTATTGGCAACGCCCTCGTTCTGTTTTGAGTCTGCTCAACAGTTCGAGTGGCTGCATCAAGAATGGCAGGGTGACCTTCTGCGATTGGCAATGCTCTCGTTCTGTCTCGAGTCCGCTCGACAGCTCGAGCGGCCGTGTCAAGAGCAGTGAGGTGGTTTGCCCGGCGGCAAGCATTCTCGGTAGGCCATTGAGGATCCGTCGTCAAGGTGCCGCCTGGATTTCTGCGCCGGCAAGCCTACCTGATTAACGTAGGGTGGACATACAAGGGGAGATCAAACGGGAAAATAACATGCATCGTTTCAAAAGTACTGCAGAGTTATATTACATCATTTGTTGTTGCGGTTCTAACTAAAGATAAAAATTGTCTTGGTCATGAACCTGCAGCGGCGATAAGAAACGGGGTGCCTAGTCCCGACGCTGGCCTTGTACCCTCTGAACTCCGTCGATGCGGCTGATGATGGGCTCGATGCGCTCCTCGAGCAGTGCAGGGTCCACGTCGTCCGGCAAGCTATCCAGCGAAGCTTCGAAGTCGAGGTCAGGGTTCTAGTACGCCATCTTGGTGAGGACCTTGGTCATGGCACCCCGGCAAAGCCTTTGGGCCTCTTAGGCCAGAGAGGCCGCCCAGTTGGAGCGAAGCCGCTCCAGGGCCCCGTGAACACCCTCGAAGAACAGATTCAGCCTGACATTAGGACTCACGTTCGGCTCTGGGATGTACCTCATGTTGGATATCCCCATGGTAGCTAGCTGCATAGTGAGCCTGCCGGCGACCTCAGAGAGGCGGCTGACCCAGAGCTTCTCGCCCGCCACAAATTCTGCATGGCTGGCGGCGTCGTTCTTCCGCAGCTGCCTCTGCTTCTCCAGATTCTTGGTCAGGGTCTCCTCCCGAGCCCTGACCTCCGAGAGCGTCCCTTCAAGACCCTCCAGCTTCAGCTTCAGGTCCTTGATGGACTCATTGGCCATGGAGAGTAGCTCAGCTTTCTCGAGGACTGCGGCCTGCGCATCAGCCAAAGCGCCCTTGGCCGCGTCCCTCTCCCCCGTCAGCTCCTGGACCTGCCTCTTCAGCCCGTCACGCCCCGCCTCCAGCTCGTTCACCTTGCCGGCATGGGCCTAGGCCTGAGCATTGAGGGCCTCCTCGTGCCTCTGCTCCAGTTCCCAGGTCCGCTGCCCGATGAGCTCCTGGACCTCCTCGTCCTTGCCGCGGAGTGTCGCGGCAAGCTTCTCCTCACGAGCGGCAAGGTCCTCCTCCTAGGAGTTCAGCTCATCCTGGTGCTGGAGCGGAGCGGCCTCCTCCTTGGCGGCCTGTCGACTCGCCGTCTCCTGGGCCTTCTCGATGTCGTCCTGCTTCATGACAAGCTCCAGCTTGTGCTCGGCTAGCTGTTCCAGGGCGGCCTTGAATTCCTCACAGGCCTGGTGGAACCAAGCCTGCGCCTCGGCGACGCGTCCTTCGAGTTCCACCTCCGCCTTGTCCACCGCTGCCATCTTGGACTTGGCCTTGTCCATGCGGGCATGTTGAAGCGCCTGAAGCTTGTGGAAGCTGGCGCTCATGCTCTGGAGGAGCCGTTCTTCCTGGGAACGGCCGCCGCCGACACTCGGTCCATCGACGACCTCGAGCCCGGCGGCACCGAGCACCTCGTCGTCGAACACCTCCCCCTCAGCGGGCGTCCTGGTGCTCGCTGTCCATGGGAGGTGGACGAACATGTCGTCGCCCACCTTCAGATATTTGCCTGAGCCAGAAGCGGCGGAGGAGGAAGGCTGGTCATCGACCACCTCCTCCTCGGCAGCGGCCTTGCTGGGCTCCCCGGTAGGCCCCTTGCCGGCCTCCTCGGCAGCGGCCTCGCCGGGCTCCCCGGCAGGCCCCTCAGCGGCGTCCTCAACAACATCCTTGGCGGCCTCCTCAGCGGCGATCTCTCCGGCCTCGGCCGCAGCCTCTCTGGCGACATCTCCGATGACGGTGTCCATGTCCTCCCGGTCCGCCGAGGAAGGATCTGGGTACAGAGAAGGAGGACGAGGCGAAGCCAAGATCAAAATTTGAAAGAAGAAAAACGAGCGGGAACAGGAGGCAAACAACTCAGCTTTGCCAATCTAGGATGAAGTGGCCCCCTCCCCACCGACATTCGGTGCCGGGACGGAGCCACCGGCGCCCGGGGCCTCCTCCTCCTTCTCCTCCGTGCGCATGGGCTCGGTGCTTGGCGCCCTTGCTGGGGACCCCCTCGGGGTGGCAAGGTCGATGGGGGCGGCGTGCTGAGGGTGGCCCTCAGTGGCTCCTCCTGCTGCCGTTCTCCTCCTACAACCACGGCAAGGCCAGCACCAAGAAATCATGCCCCAGCACACATTAGTGGGGAGAGAGTGATGAACGCACGCAGGGGGCTGCGCCGGGGGCTGCTCTCCACCACCACCAGCGCGTACTCGAGGTGCCCGCTAGGGGCTGGCCGCCTGTCAGGACCCCAATTACAAGTCACATCGATCTAGCTGGTAACACCTCATATCACTTTGCGGCCTCACGCACGGTATTCCACGGGTGTCGCCTTACCATGGCCCGGGACCGTTTGCGCCTTTTGGCTCACGTATATGATAGTGTCGCTAGCATCCATATGACAGAGAACCCGGGCCGACATGACTAGTCGTGAACCCAAAGTGGCACTAACCTACGGGGACATGCATACATGAATCAACATCAAGCATGTCGGTCAGCAGCGTGCGAATCCGGGCTGTAGCACTGGGCTAACAGGACTCCGGTGAACCGGGCTGTAGCAGGCTAGGTAGGACTCCGGATGTCACCGCATGACATTTCCCCAAAGGGACAGACACAGGAACGAAGTGAATCACATGCCGGCCAGTCAAGTGTTCCGGAGCAGTAGTACTGGGCTAGCAGGACTCTGGTAAACCGGGCTGTAGCAGACGACCAAGGCTCAGTGGAAGCACCGGACTACATTTCCCCTAAGAGAAGGCTACCAAGGATAAACAACTAGGTTGTCAGATCCCACACATACCAAGCATTTCAATCATACACACAATATGCTCGATATGTGCAATACAACATGGTATCACAACAAGACTCTACGACTCAGAGTATTTATTCATTAGGCTCCGAAGAGCCAGGTATTACAAACATGGGTCTCATGACCCAACATACAGAGCATACAAGCAACAAGCATATGGGGAAGCTTAACTTGTCTGAGTACAGACAACTACAAATGAAGAAGGCTGAGAAGCCTGACTATCTACAAGACCCTCCCAAGGGTACAAGGTCATAGCTGAGGTAACGAGCTAAACGTCGAAGTCCACGCGGAACTACTAGCGAGACTGAAGTCTCTCTGCAAAAACATAAATTAAGCAAACATAAGTACAAATGTACCCAGCAAGACTTACATCAGAACTAACTACATATGCATCGGTATCAACAAAGGGGTAGTGGAGTTTAACTGTAGCAAGCCAGGTTTGACTCAGTGGCTAACCTAAACTACAACTGCAAGCAACTCTTTTGAGGTGGCACCCACGAGTCCACATATTCACCATATCAATACACCACTATGGATCCACTCCCGTCTCCCTACGAGAACGCCATCCATAGCACTCACGCTTATCTTGCGCATTTTAGAGTATCCACTTTCACTTTTCTATGAACGATGCAAGGGGTCCAAGTTTCCATATCCGAGGAATCCGGCTATTCGAATAGATAACGATAATCCTGCAGGGGTGTACTTCACACATGCTCTCACCACTTACCACCATTAACACGTCCTGTATCTCGACAACCTTCAAGCGGAAGCCTGGTGAGGGAGTCGGCCATGACCTGACTAACCAACAAGTCTCTAGTCCAGGTTTATCGCCTATTCGGGTTCCATTCGCAAGGAGATCCGGCCGGGGTGTCGCTCACGGCCCCAAACGATGTGTACAGGGTTCCCAAGCCCACCATCCGGGTGCCACTTGGTACATCGGTCCACTATGCCTAGTCTGTCCCAAGCCCACCTGTACCGGGTGCCACTTGGTAGACTACTAACACTACCTACAAACACCATAAACTAGTTGCAACTCCTGGACAGAGATCAAGTTGATTAATATAAGTCGAGAGGGGTCGAGTTATCGGAACCCAATGTGTGGTAGTAATTGTTCATGGATCACAAACACAGAACTTAGTTCATGAGGACGGCTGCAATGAGACAACCCACCATGTACTCCTACATGGCCTCTCACCGCTACCTTTACCAAATCGTGTTCACACACTTAGCTCTCAACAGTAGGACATGTTCACAACTTTCCAATTCACCCCCGATGAATCAGACCTAACACAACTCTAAGCAATAGCAGGCATGACAAACAAGCATGAATGAGTAGGCGCATCAGGGCTCAAACAAATCCTACTCATACTAGTGGGTTTCATCTATTTACTGTGGCAATGACAGGTCATGCAGAGGAAAGGGGTTCAACTACCGCATCATGTAACAGTTGAATCGCTGTTGTCCTAATGCAGTAAAAAAGAGCAGGAGCGAGAGAGTGGGATTGTATCGGAATGAACAAGTGGGTTTTTCTTGCCTGGCACTTCTGAAGATAATATAGTTCTTCATCGGTGTCATCGATCAATCATCGGAACCACGTCTATCGGGGGGAACAATCACCGGCAAACACAGAAAGAATATAATCAATGCAATGCACAATATGATGCATGATCATGGCATGTCAGTATGCTGTGATTTGTACTAATGCATCTAGCGACAACTTAAATGAATTCTATATGAACCAAGGGTTCATATGCAAACTCCATAAGGGGTATTTAAAATGCCATTATCATGTTTTCACTTATACAGGGGTTTACCCCATGGTTAACTAGGGGGGTGGGGCCGGTCCGTCAGTGGCACAGGGAGAGATTAACGCTCTAATTAGCCTCAAGCTAATGACGCCATGTCACCTCACCGGAGTTGAACGCCAGCGAGCACATCCGACGAGGGATGCTCCTCGGGATCAAGCTACGGGCAACCATTTGCCTTGCCGTTTGCTTCTACGGGTTCCTTGGGTTTGCGCGCATCCAAAGGAGCAAGCGAGAGGAGATGGGGTGAGCTGTGGCATCGGCGGTGGCGAGCGAGGTGGCAGCCGGAGTTTGGCATTCGACCTCGGCGGCGGCTCAGTGTGGAGGTCAAGGATGAAGCGGCAGAGCTCTTGGTAAGCTCAAGAGATCGAGGGAGCGGCAGTGGCTGCGGTGGTGCTCGGCGGCGCACTGCGGTGCGCTCAGGCGCGAGGTGGAGAGGAGCCAGAGGAGAGAAGAGGCGCTGGGAGAGCCAAAGAGGGTTGAGGGGGTGGCGTGGCTTCACCAGGGAGGGCCAGGGCAAAGCGGCAAGCAACAGGTGGCCGTGCGCGTGCCGGCGGGCGTCGGCCACGCGCGCTCTAGTCCTTCTGGCGTGAGCTGGAAGAAGACAAGGGAGAGAGATGGGCTGGGCCAATAGTGTTGGGCCAACATAGTGCAGGCCAGGTAAGTGGCTCAGGTACTCTCCTTTCTGCCTTTTATTTCTATTTTCTATTTTCTGACATTTGTTTCCGATTTAGTAAAATACTAAATCAATTTTAAACTTCATGAAAATAATTGTGTCAACTAAGTGGACTTATACAAAGCCACACAAATTTTTTCAGAATTATTGAACATATATTTATATATATAATAAATATAAATCCAATTCAAATAGTTATTGAATTAATTCCAAATGCCCAAAATAAATATTTCCGAGACTCCAAAAATATTGGTTTGAGTTTTACCTCTTCCCAATATTTTTATAGCTCGACAGGAACATTTTCTTGGGTTTATTTGAAACAATTTTTAATGTTGATCATTTTTGTAAAAGACTTCTGAGGCTTTCCACTTTCCCCAATTCAACTTTCAATAAAATGTAAACATGATGCAACAAGATCAAGCAAGGACAATAGGGGTTGAGCTAGGGCTGTGACAACTCACCCTCACTAAACAAGAATCTCGTCCCGAGATTCAAGCATAGGGTAAAAGGAAGAGGGGACTCGAACTATTACAATCTTCATGATCCAAACGTTGATTCCTTGCTTCTTGTGAATCTTGATATCCTTGCTCTCTTGATCTTCACTCAACTCAATGACGACGAAAGGATAATCCACAGGAAACGATCTCCTCGGAGATCGAGCAATTCATGATGACCGTTGAAGGGGTTCGAGGAAATGGCATACTCAGTTCGGAAAGGAAACTATTGTTATAGAACTACTCGCAAATGGGAGACACATCCCAATTGATATCGAGGATATAACCTAGTGACTGAGTGTGCCTTCAAGAACTTGAGCATTTCCATATTCATCAGGGTTTTACCAACATCCGTGCCGAGGATCCTGGCAACACCTCATACTACCATGATGAATAGTGATGGACAATGCAGGTGCAAAGGAAGACAACACTTTCTCAGATTTTACCTTAGTGAGGCCACGGAAACAAAATCTGGATGATCGACTGAGAGACATTTAGCACTCCGCTTCTAGTGTTCTCCTTGATGTGCTAGCGTAACCCATTTATTGATATGGTTTGGTATCTAGAACATCAAGTAAAAGGTCGGACTTCGGAAACACAAAAATCCATAGGGAACAACTACTGGAATAAACTCTACGAGATCCTTATGGGGAAGTGGCCAACTTCTTCAAACAAGATACTACAATAATAGGTCTTCCGGGTGGGTGTGTTGGCCACGTCATCCACTTTACCGGTTACCGAGAGACCAATATTATAGCTCTTGGGAAAACGTCCCAACCATCGCATCTGCCTGAGATTCAGATCTGGTTGGTGTCTGGATATTCCAGACTCGTCGAGTCTAGAAAGAAAATGGAAGTTTGCAACACAAATCGACGAGATGACATTGCGAGATTCTCGGGAGATGAACTATGATAACAAGCTCCAAAACATGAGCTGGTTCTGCTACATACCTATGAACACGCTGTCCAAGACAAGCATGACCACGTAGTAGTCTTATAATAAAACACTATCGAGTTCAGGTTGGGAACCATCATCGAGGATATCATAGTCCTTACATAAGTCATGATTCTTAAGAAGGAACTTCTTCGCCTCGAGCAAATCAATCAGTGGCTTGGTGTGCTAGGGATACATACAGAATGAAGGTTGCAAGTCTCCAAACCACAGAATACTTCACACATATGCATGCCTGACTTGGGATGATTCTAGAGGAAGCAAAACAAACTTTCTCGAATTTACGGCGGCAACTTGCTTCAAATGCACATGAATTAGAGGAAGTCTCTTCTTTCATCCAACATATTCTTCATGAACGGGGCACGAAGATAATGTTTACAAAAGTTTCCAACACTGGCTTAATGTTCAACATGAATCATGGAGAAGATAAAATGCTGCTGATGGTCTCAACAACAAATCATAAAGATTTCCATGAAGATGGATTTCCACAACTATGCGAACAAAGCAATAGCATTGGTCAGAACGAAAGATATAATGGTGTATGCTCGAGGATCAACCGCGAGTAAGACAACACCACGAACACCGTTGGTTCTGATTTGATTTGACGATAGCCCACAGTCAAATCAAAGATTGGTTAAGATAATAGCACCGACAACTAATCACGAGGATCAATCAACGAAGATATCATCTTTCTTCAATATACCACACACACACAAAAAGATATCCCCTAACATGAACTAAGTCAGACAAGCTTTTATCTTCCAACTCTCCAAGTTGTTGTTTGGCTTAACCAACTAGCTTAGGGGTATCCAACACGGATTCTTGGAGAAGGGGTGGTTTACAAGAAACCAACTTGGTCACGAACTCAACATAGCGGTCAGGTGACAACCTGGTAACACTTCCGAGAAGATATCCGGAAAATCACGAACCACCGATGTGTTACTAAGCTCGAGAACAATCTTGCTTTTCAAGGCAAGATGATATGATCAAAAGAGCAAGGGATTGACACAATCATAACTCATTGATCGAAGGGTGCACCTGAAATAAGGACTAGGTAGCATGATCAATCTTATGATGAGGATTTAATAACCAACACACTAAGAATGAGAGTATTGTCCATTTACTACCAAGCAACAAGTTGCTCGGAGTATTGATTTCACACATCACAATTCACTTGTCAGCACTCCGGTTACAACAACACAGAACCGAGGAATGAATAATGATGGCGAGAAGTATCACTGCATCAAGAATTCATAAGAGGTGGTGTAATTCTCAAGACATTCTTGACATAAAGATGGTAACACTCCAAGATAGAATAGAGCAAAAGCTGGATTGGCATTCTGATCCATGGCATACAACTACTTTGAACCAATCCTCGAAGTGGACAAGGTACTGGAGTTTGTTTCTCCTAGTCATTCCGGAATAGAATGGCTTGACGGACCACAAGAATAATAGGCATCGATGAACACGAATGCACAACTATTCCTGACTATCAATTGATAGACTAGGGTTGGAATACAGCGAGGGTCAACTCAAGGAACATATAACATTTTGAGTTTTGGATGCATAGATTAGTATGTTGAACTAAGTTCAACATGTTTCTTCCGGATAACCCATGCGGAAAGATAGAACTGACAGAGTCACAACGTAGAACGGAGAACTCATCAAGAGCACTCTGGTTGTGATCTTTTGGTTCAAAAGAACTTCTGCCATAAGCTGTTCATGGTATTTGGAAGAAGGAAATGCCACGGACCTCGAGGACTATCACAAGGTTACTAATATCTTAAGGGAACTAGCAAATACTAACAACATGAAGTAGGGTGAATTTCGGGTTCAAAACCCAAGAGTAGAATACCTACTAACTAATAACATCATGGGATGCTTTCGAGAATGATTGCCAGAATAATCACACTGGATATGAAAGCATTGCTAAATTCTCGAGGACACCTAGGGTCATAATACTAACTCCAACATACACGTCAAGGGAACAGAGTACCTCGACACACCGATTAGTGTGCTTAATCTGGCCCAAAAATACAACAGAAACATGGAGGAAAGATTTGCAAGTGCATCAGACTATTTAGAAACCTGGGATGACTCGGGCAGCATAACGGCTGTAAATGCTCAAAATGATTTGAGACATCCTGCAAAAATGGTGGCATAACCACTCAACATCACAATATCAAGGTTCTGAGGCCAGCTATGAACACATGGAAGTAGTAGGAACTGAACTGAGGCTTAAATCCATCAATCCTATAAGTCTCTATCATAGTAACTCGTCATCCTGATAGATAGATGAGAAGGCCTAGTTCTTAATCCCCGTAGAAAGGAAGAGGATGACTCAGATCAGAAGGCCATAGGGTAAAGGAGTAAAAAGAGCCTTATGTTCCCTTCCACAATCAATTCCCTTATATAACTAAAGCATTTCTAGACTCGACTTCGACCAGTATGGCTTGGTAGTCCTACAAGCAGTCAGGCTCTGATACCAAAGCTGTCAGGACCCCGATTCCAAGTCACATCGATCTAGCCGGTAACACCTCATATCACTTTGCGGCCTCATACACCGTATTCCACGGGTGTCGCCTTACCATGGTCCGGGACCGTTTGCGCCTTTTGGCTCACATATATGATAGTGTCGCTAGCATCCATATGACATAGAACCCAGGCCGACATGACTAGTCGTGAACCCAAAGTGGCACTAACTTACGGGGACAGGCATACATGAATCAACATCGAGCATGTCGGTCAGCAGCGTGCGAATCCGGGCTGTAGCACTGGGCTAACAGGACTCCGGTGAACCGGGCTGTAGCAGGCTAGGCAGGACTCCGGATGTCACCGCGTGACATTTCCCCGAAGGGACAGACACAGGAACGAAGTGAATCACATGCCGGCCAGACAAGTGTTCCAGAGCAGTAGTACTGGGCTAGCAGGACTCCGGTAAACCGGGCTGTAGAAGACTACCAAGGCTCAGTGGAAGCACCAGACTACATTTCCCCATAAGAAAGGCTACCAAGGATAAACAACTAGGTTGTCGGATCCCACACATACCAAGCATTTCAATCATACACACAATATGCTCAATATGTGCAATACAACATGGCATCACAACAGGACTCTACGACTCAGAGTATTTATTCATTAGGCTCCAAAGAGCCAGGTATTACAAACATGGGTCTCATGACCCAACATACAGAGCATACAAGCAACAAGCACATGCGGAAGCTTAACTTGTCTGAGTACATACAACTACAAATGAAGAAGCCTGAGAAGCCCGACTATCTACAAGACCCTCCGAAGGGTACAAGATCGTAGCCGAGGTAACGAGATAAACATCGAAGTCCATGCGGAACTACTAGCGAGACTGAAGTCTCTCTGCAAAAACATAAATTAAGCAAACGTGAGTACAAATGTACCCAGCAAGACTTACATCAGAGCTAACTACATATGCATCGGTATCAACAAAGGGGTAGTGGAGTTTAACTGCAGCAAGCCAGCTTTGACTCAGTGGCTAAACTGAACTACGACTACAAGCAACTCTTTTGAGGTGGCGCACACGAGTCCACATATTCACCATATCAATACACCACTATGGATCCGCTCCCGTCTCCCTACGAGAACGCCATCCATAGCACTCATGCTTTTCTTGCGCATTTTAGAGTATCCACTTTCACTTGTCTATGAACGATGCAAGGGGTCCAAGTTCCATATCCGAGGAATTCGGCTATTCGAATAGATAATGATAACCCTGCAGGGGTGTACTTCTTCACACATGCTCTCGCCACTTACCACCATGTACACGTCGTGTATCTCGGCAACCTTCAAGCGGAAGCCTGGTGAGGGATCGGCCATGACCTGACTAACCAACAAGTCTATAGTCCAGGTTTATCGCCTATTCGGGTTCCATCCGCAAGGAGATCCGGCCGGGGTGTCGGTCACGGCCACAAACGATGTGTACTGGGTTCCCAAGCCCACCATCCGGGTGCCACTTGGTACACCGGGCCACTGTGCCTAGTCTGTCCCAAGCCCATCTGTACCGGGTGCCACTTGGTAGACTACTAACACTACCTACAAACACCAGAAACTAGTTGCAACTCCTGGACAGAGATCGAGTTGATTAATAAGTCGAGAGGGGTCGAGTTACCGGAACTCAATGTGTGGTCGTAACTGTTCATGGATCACAAACACAGAACTCAGTTCCTGAGGACGGATTCAATGAGACAACCCACCATGTACTCCTACATGGCCTCTCACCGCTATCTTTACCAAATCGTGTTCACACACTTAGCTCTCAACAGTAGGACATGTTCACAACTTTCCAATTCACCCCCGATGAATCAGACCTAACACAACTCTAAGCAATAGCAGGCATGACAAACAAGCATGAATGAGTAGGCACATTAGGGCTCAAACAAATCCTACTCATACTAGTGGGTTTCATCTATTTACTGTGGCAATGACAGGTCATGCAGAGGAAAGGGGTTCAACTACCGCAGCATGTAACATTTGACTCGCTCTTGTCCTAATGCAGTAAAAAAGAGCAGGAGCGAGAGAGTGGGATTGTATCGGAATGAACAAGTGGGTTTTTCTTGCCTGGCACTTCTGAAGATAATATAGTTCTTCATCGGTGTCATCGATCAATCGTCGGAACCACGTCTATCGGTGGGAACAATCACCGGCAAACACAGAAAGAATATAATCAATGCAATGCACAATATGATGCATGATCATGACATGTCAATATGCTGTGATTTATACTAATGCATCTAGCAACAATTTAAATGAAGTCCATATGAACCAAGGGTTCATATGCAAACTCCATAAGGGGTACTTAAAATGCCATTATCATGTTTTCACTTATACAGGGGTTTACCCCACGGTTAAATAGGGGGCTGGGGCCAGTCTGTCAATGGCACAGGGCGAGATTGACGCGCTAATTAGCCTCAAGCTAATGACGCCATGTCACCTCACCGGAGTTGAACACCGGCGAGCACATCCAACGACGGATGCTCCTCGGGATCGAGCTACGGGCAACCATTTGCCTCGCCGTTTGCTTCTACGGGTTCCTCGGGTTCGCGTATATCCAAAGGAGCTAGCGAGAGGAGCTGGGGTGTGCTGTGGCATCGACGGTGGCGAGCGAGGTGGCGGTCGGATTTCGGCATTCGACCTCGGCGGCGGCTTGGTGTGGAGGTCGAGTATGAAGCGACGGAGCTCTTGGTAAGCTCGAGAGGTCGAGGGAGCGGCAGTGGTTGCGGTGGTGCTCGGTGGCGCACTACGGTGCGCTCGGGCGCGAGGTGGAGAGGAGCCAGAGGAGAGAAGAGGTGCTGGGAGTGCCAGAGAGGGTCAAGGGGGTAGCGTGGCTTCACCGGGGAGGGCCAGGGCAAAGCGGCAAGCAACAGGTGGCCGTGCGCGTGCCGGCGGGCGTCGGCCACGCGCGCTCCAGTCCTTCTGGCGTGAGCTGGAAGAAGACAAGGGAGAGAGATGGGCTGGGCCAATAGTGTTGGGCCAACATAGTGCAGGCCAGGTAAGTGGCTCAGGTACTCTCCTTTCTGCCTTTTATTTCTATTTTCTATTTTCTGACATTTGTTTCCGATTTAGTAAAATACTAAATCAATTTTAAACTTCATGAAAATAATTGTGTCAACTAAGTGGACTTATACAAAGCCACACAAATTTTTTCAGAATTATTGAACATATATTTATATATATAATAAATATAAATCCAATTCAAATAGTTATTGAATTAATTCCAAATGCCCAAAATAAATATTTCCGAGACTCCAAAAATATTGGTTTGAGTTTTACCTCTTGCCAATATTTTTATAGCTTGACAGGAACATTTTCTTGGGTTTATTTGAAACAATTTTTAATGTTGATCTTTTTTGTAAAAGACTTCTGAGGCTTTCTGAAAGTGCGTTATA
>NC_041386.1:638990680-639021592 GCF_002162155.2 Triticum dicoccoides
GGGGTGAATAGGCGATTTTTATGAAAGTCTTCAAAACGTGGAAGTTATGAAGACAAACAGCAGAGATATGCCTATTACTATGCAGCGGAAGTTAGATTACACTAGACAGGCCATGGTCAAGTATTCAATAGAGTGAAAGCACAATGACAAGTAGCTGCAGTGTAATAAGGATCAGGTAGGAAGAAGTTATGAAGCCAAACAATCATACAGTTACGTTGTGAAGACAAAGGATATAGCAGGCATGTAATGGCTTCACAATGAGTAACAGTAAGTAAAAGGAAGTGAAGATGAAACTAGTGACTCGTTGAAGACAATGATGTGTTGGACCAGTTCCAGTTTTTGTGACAACTGTACGTCTGGTTGGAGCGGCTAGGTATTTAAACCTTAGGATACACAGTCCCGGACACCCAGTCCTGAACACGCAGCTCAGGACACCAAGTCCTCACCATATTCTCCTTGAGCTAAGGTCACATAGTCCTCGCCCAATCACTCAGGTAAGTCTTCAAGGTAGACTCCCAAACCTTCATAGACTTTGTTCACTGGCAATCCACAATATCTCTTGGATGCTCAGAACGCGACGCCTAACCGTCTGGGGATTCACAGTCCTCAAGTGTAATAAGTCTTCAGATCACACAGACAAGAAGACTTAAGTGATGCCCAATTTACTCTGGCTCTGGGTGGTTAAGGCTTTCTCCTCACTAGGAATTTTCTCTCAAAGGCTTCGAGGTGGGTTGCTCTCAAACGACAAAAGCCGTGCACTGAAATCTGAGCAGCCAACCGTTTATGGTTATAGGGGGTGGGCTATTTATAGCCACTTGGCAACCCGACCTGATTTGTCCGAAATGACCCTGGGTCGCTAAGGAACTGACACGTTTTCCAACGGTCAGATTTCAAACTCACGCGACAACTTTACTTGGGCTACAAGCAAAGCTGACTTGTCTGGCTCTGGACAACATTCGCTCTCATTGTCTTCACTCGAAGACATAGGTTTTTGGTTTAGGCATCACTTCAGTCATTCTGACTGGTTCTCCTAGACCCCACTTAACAGTACGGTGGTTCCTATGACTCAACACAAGAGAAAAAGAATTATGAAAGATCTAAGTCTTCGAGCTCCAATGGCTTCATATCGTGTCTTCTCTTGTCATAGACTTCAATGTGAATATCTTCATATACCACCTTTGACTTCATTGTCTTCATATAATTTTAGGGGTCATCTCTGGTAGTAAAACCGAATCAATGAGGGACTTCTACCTGTGTTATCCTGCAATTCTCACAAACACATTAGTCCCTCAACTAGGTTTGTCGTCAATACTCCAAAACCAACTAGGGGTGGCACTAGATGCACTTACAATCTCCCCCTTTTTGGTGATTGATGACAAACTAGTTGAAGTTTTCAACGAGGAATATAGTCTGTGAAATTGTAAAGGATAAGGAATTGTCTTCATAAGTTGCAAGGGCTCCCCCTGAAGATGTGCATATAAGTTAATTTGCTTTTGGAATGCAAATGCACATGGCAGGTTGTACTTGTGGAGATCCACTTCAGCTTATGATGACAATCCACTATGCATGTGAAAGTATATGAAGATAATGACATGCATAATGGAAAATGGACGTCTGCAGAATGAGATAAGTGCGGAATTTATCGTCACACATGCAGAATTTATCTTCGCAAAACAGGGTGGCAAACAAGTAGCAGACGACCATCTGGTTTAAGTGTTACAACTCATAAGAACCAAATGTAGCAAAAATGAGAGTTGTAAGCATGAAGCAAAATATAAGGCCTTGAAGACTATCAATCTCATATGCTTCTCCCCCTTTTGTCAGTAATGACCAAAAAGGTTTGAAGACATAGAGTCGCTACTCGTTCCTATGAGGAGTAGGTGAAGCAGCAGGGTTGTTGATGTTGTTTGGCGGTGCAGAAGAGCTTGGAGGTGCTGAAGCAGGTGGCGGTGAGGTAGCATCGTCTTCTTCATCAATGATTCTGGCAGTGACTGTGGCAGGAGAGGAAGAAAACTGAGAGTCTTCAAGAGATGGAGTCCCCAGCAGCACAGCTCTTCGAGGAGGTGTGGAGTCAAACTTGAATCTCTCAGTGAAGCCATCCTCTTGAAGATCAGCTTCAGAAAGCATCATCGTTAGCCCTTTCCATGTGCGGCGACAGGTTTCATGAGCAACGAAAGCGTTCTTGGTGGCAAGATTTCGGATGCGATTTACATCCACCAAGAGGCTTTTCATATGTCTCTTCAACCAGTCATGATGCCTATCTTGTTTCTGATGTAGGGCCACAAGAAGCTCTCGGTCGTTGAGAACACGAGTGCGCTTCTTGGGTCTTGAAGCAGTGGCACTGTCAGTGGCTTCAGTTGAAGCAGGGTGTGGTGCACGTGTAGTGCCAGCCAAAGGATACACCCTGGAGATGGCTTCAACACCTTCAACGTTCTGAGTGAAGCTCTGGTGTTCTGCATTCTGAAGACTCATAGGTTGCTTGGCAGGCTCAGGATATATAGCTTCAGCAGAGGTATCCACATCTAGCAAGAAGATCCGATGGTTGCGGGCTGAGGGCCGATATGAGATTGCAGAGTGAAGCTTGATCAGTCTCATTACCCAAGGAGCATAGAACTTCAAACCAAGTATATCTGAGCCTGATGCAGCAAGTTGGCGTATGAAGAAGTCCTGTGCGTTGAAGCATTTGCCATGAAGGATACAAAATATCAGAGTCTTCATTGCACCCTCGATCTTGGCATTTGGAGAGTGCCCTTTGATAGGCCAGAGAGTCCGCCGGATAATGTGATAGATGGTTCTAGGCAGGTACTCAAGGTCTTCACCGACGAACTCTGTTGGATAAGGAGCATCGTGGGGCAATGGCTTCATCATGGAGAGCATCTGACTCATATTCGGTTCAGGCCTCTGGAATATGCTCTCAAGAGCTTCAGTGTGTAGTGGACAGCCTTCCTCGAAGAATTCGCCAGGAGTGGGCAGGCCGGTGAGCTCAATGATATCAAATGCATTGGCTTCATGATGGACATTGCCGATCATCCACTCCAGGACCCATGTCTTCAGATCTCTGTTGTATCCTTTGATGTGGAGGGTGGCATAGAATTGCAGCAGAAGCTCTTCATTCCAGTGCTCTTCATCAGTTACAAACTGCAGCAGACCCACTTGCTTGAAGCAATCCAATGCTTCCTCTAAACAGGGAAGACCAGCAATGGCTTCAACATCAAGGCGCTTGTGCGGGAAGATGCGACCTTGGTTGTATAGGATGCATGAATAGTAGCTGCACTGAGGATAGCTCAAGAACCTATCTGATGAAAGCCTTTCCCTTGAATATGGGTTCTTGGAGCTGTTGAAGAATGTATTATCTTCCTTGAAGCTATTGATGTTAAAGGAGCCAGGTGCTGATGCAGGACCTGGGAACCTTGGCAGCCTTGGGACTGGTTTCTGGACATGAGGCCTGTGCTCAACATGGTAATCAAATTGAGGACCTGCAGCAGACTCAGGAACAGAAGTGTCTGGATCAGTAGCTTCGCTGTCTTCTGAAGCTTTTGGTGGGGAGGGCTCCACATTGGCTTCAGTGTTGGTTGTGGCAGCCTTAATATTTTCAGCCTCTGCTTGAGTAGCTGGAGGGTCGGTCATAAGCACGTTCTCCTAGAGAACTGCTTCTTGGTGGAGCATAGGAGTGGGCTCTTGTGGTGCTTCTTCTGCAGCTGATGCAGCCGGAATGTCTTCAGCATAGACTTGAGGCCTTGGACCTTTGCGAATCCTGCGGAATGCAGACGATGCCTGTGGGGTTGGAGTGGGCTGGGCCTCATTGTCTTCTTCCTCTTGAGGGCGATCCGCCCATGAAGCATCCTGTGCAATTGGCGTCAGTGGACGACCAATGCTAAGGAGTTCGCTGTGTTCTAATTGAGGAAGGGCTGCATCATCTTCTACATTGTCATGATGACCAATGTCTTCAGCAGCGATGGGACCAGCTGCTGGAATGTCTTCAGGAACAAGAGCCTCTATGGAAGCAGGCTCATGCACCGTCAGTTGACGTTCTGCGTCAGGGTGAACCATAGAAATAGGTTCAACTATCAAGGGCTCTGTGGGAGCAGCCCGAGATTTCTTGGTCTTTCTCTTTTTCTTGCTGGGGGTAGTAGGAGAGGCTTCAGAGCTTTTCCTCTTCCTAGCTTCAGCCTTAGCAGTTCTTGTCTTCTTGAGCTGTGAAGCTGTTGACCGGCTCTTTGGCTTCGAGCCAGTCATTGCAGTTGGGAAGACAAGTGGAACTGCTTCCTGCCTTGGTGCCTCTTGTTCAGCTGGAACAATCTTCTTCTTTTTCTTTGCGGCCATCTTGGGGTCGATGCCAGGACGCCCAAGTGCCTTGTGCTTCTCAGCCTCATTGTAGGCCTGCACACATCTGTCTGCCAGAGTCTTCATTCGCTCCTGCGAACCTTGAGCTTCTGCACGCTTCTTCAGAAAGTTTTCCTTTAGTTCGTGCAACATGATCTTGAAGCTCTTCACTTCTTGCACGCTGAGCTTGGCCATATGCTTCTTGAACTGAGCCTTTTCATGATCAATTTTCTGCTTCAGTTCAACAATGCGCTGGGCAATTGCAAGTTCTGAAGCAATAGCGCCTTGGAAGGCGACGCTGAGGCCAACGGGCAGCTGCAGATCTTCGAAGATGATGTTTGGTGTGGCAAACCATTCGTCGATGAAGTTGTGGATGATGGCGATATCAAAGAGAGGCAAATTGTTGAAGATTTCAGCTTCTTCTTTGCTCTTGATGAGCTGCTCGAGAGCGTCATCTCCAAGATCTTCATCACTTGACAGATCAATGGCTTTGCTACGCAGAATGGCAGCAGCTGTGAGCTCTTTGCCGGTGTGTGGCTGAGGCATCTTGGCCTTCTGGGGCTTGGAGACGCGGGATATTTCTTCAGACTGCACAATGTCTTCAGGAGGTGCAGTTGCCAATGGCTTCGCCCTTGAGATTTTTGGTGAAGGGACCGGCTTTGAAGCTTTTGGCTTCTTCGACTGCTTTGGCTTCGGTACAGCAGGAGCTTCATCAGACTCAGAGTCAGCTGGAGGGTCATTCACGGCAGTCCCTTGGACTAAGATGCGGGTGATGAGGCCCTCAAGGTTGGCATACGGACCGATGATATTGGGTTCTGCGTCGCGTGTGCCATCTGCCCTTGGTGCGGAGGGACCAGGGTTGAAGTCTAACCCCAGCTTCTTCTTGTTCTGCTTCGCTGAGTTCTGGGCAAACTGGAAGTTGCGCTTGAACAGATTGTCATCACGACACCAGAGTAGTGACGACGGATGTGCTTCAGCAGGCTGTGGTCCTCGGACCATGCATGGGTAGAAGCCTTGAGCAATGGCTTCATCTCTGGTCCTGGGTATGAGGTTCTTTTAAAGGATGTCCCCCCACGGTCTTTTGATGGCACTTTTCTCAGCATACTCCTGGGTGACGAAGCGGTATTGGAACCATTGTTCTGCCCAATAGCGTCGAATCCATTGGATTCGGGTCTTGCGCTGACCATAATTCTCTTCAGGATCTGTTTTGTACATTTCTGCCAGTTCATCAGGCAGATCTTTGGATGTTCCTCCACGTCTCTGTTTGCCCCCCTTCCTTGCTGCTGTTTCTGAAGCCATGAACCTTAACTTGGAAGGCTTCAAGACGTTCAAAGGCTTCAAAAGCTTTCTTTTGCTGGACCAACAGGAACTGGCTTCAGGAGAATTTATGTGATGCTGTAGGAATTCTGCAAATGAATGCAGACTATGAGAACCAAAGGATTCTCCCGCGAACATGTACCTGTGACAGCATTAACGTGCGAGGGAAGGGGAAGAGGTCATATGCATTCTCATAAGATTTTGAAGATAAATCAGTTTAGAAGACATTGACCTCATCGTGCGAAGACATTCACTCATAGATAAGAAGTTGGTTCCAGATTTGTACGAATCCACAGATCAGTACAAGTGAGGAATCTAACTACTTTTTGAAGCACAAGTGAATATTCTAGGCATGTTATGAGATGCAGTTTGAGAGAGATCTAGTTTGTGTGAGCAGAAACTGCTTGTGGTAGAAAGTGACAGATCAATAGGATCAACGGTGCTATAAAAGGCAGTTTTATTTACCACACTGAGAACTGCTAGATGGAGCAAGAGATGAGGCCGAGCAGTTCACTCGTCCGTGCCCTAACTTGGCGACGGAGGAGACCTACGGCGACGGCGGAGAGGATGATGTCCGCGGTCGGCGTGAAGACGGCGTCGGAGAGGTTGCGGCAGCGAAGCGCTTCGTCGTCGGCGTCGTCGAGAGCTAGCGGTGGTGCTAGGGTTCGTGCGAGGGTGGAAGAAGAGATAGTTACCTCTATGAGTGTGTATTTATAGGCACAAGGGCAGCACTGCGCTATTACTCAGGTGCCCCTGGCGATTCGCATTTGAGTAGCACGTGGCCATCGTGCGGTATTTTGGGGGCAGTTCCACATCCCACGCACGCCTGGATTGTTGGGCGGTCGTTCCTACTTCTCCGGATTTCTTGTGGATGAATGAGCATTGAAAACGGTTTTAAAGGTTGTCTCTGTGTCTTCTGCTGACAAGGACGCATAGAAGACATTCGACAGTTTCAATAGAATGCATATGACTTGGAGAGATAGAATTTGAGATAGAAAGCATAGAGAGATTAGGGTCCGATCGCATTCACTTAGTTCAAAAGATTCAACCAACAAGACATAGCTATAAGTGAATGCTGTAGAGGACAAAACACTAGTATATATATATCTATATAATCAACGTAGTGAAGATAATCATGAAGACATGTTAAGATTGAAGCCAAACCAAATATGAAGACATTGCAAGGTAACGCCAAGAGTGAAACACTTCAAAATAGAACGTTTGGTGGTGGCGTTACCCACCGTATAGGAAGTATTAGACCCAGACACGACGCACAATTATCGTGGCGCTCTAAAGTCAATTTCCACATTAATATATTCTCACTTAGAATGTATGTCTTCATTGATTGAAGATATACGTTACTTCGTGTGGTGCAAAACTAAGTCATCAATATGCATAAGTGTTAGGATGTGTGCCTGATCACATGACATTTGAGGATTCCAAGATATTTAGCTCACATCGTAACTTGCAAAACCTCTTCTCATCCAAGGGCTTGGTGAAGATATCTGCCAATTGCTCTTCAGTGTTGACGTGTATGATATCAATGTCTTCCTTCACAACATGATCTCTGAGAAAGTGATGACGAATTTCAATGTGCTTTGTCTTCGAGTGCTGAACTGGGTTGTTGGCAATCTTGATGGCGCTTTCGTTGTCGCAGTAAAGTGGCACTTGCTTCAGATGAATGCCATAGTCCTTGAGTGTTTGCTTCATCCACAGAAGCTGAGCGCAGCAAGATCTAGCAGCAATGTATTCAGATTCAGCAGTGGAGAGAGATACACAGTTCTGCTTCTTTGAAGACCAACATACAAGTGATCGTCCCAGAAAGTGACATGTGCCTGATGTAGACTTGCGATCAACTTTGTCACCAGCATAATCAGCATCCGAAAATCCAACCAAATCAAAATCTGAGCCCTTTGGATACCATAACCCTAGAGTTGGGGTGTGAGCCAAATATCGAAGAATTCGCTTCACAGCTAAGTGATGCGACTCCTTTGGTGCCGCTTGAAATCGAGCACACATGCAAACACTAAGCATAATATCTGGCCTAGATGCACATAAATAAAGTAGAGAACCAATCATGGAGCGGTATACCTTTTGATCAAACTCTTTACCATTGTCGTCAGGACGCAGATGATGTTTGGCTGGCATTGGTGTTGTGAAGCCTTTGCAGCCTTGCATACCGAACTTCTTCAGGCAATCTTTGAGATACTTATCTTGAGATATGAAGATGCCATTGAGTTGTTGTCGTATTTGAAGACCAAGGAAGAACTTCAGCTCCCCCATCATGGACATCTAATATTGCTCTTGCATCATATATCCAAACTCTTCACTGTACTTATGATTGGTGTAGCCGAAGATAATGTCATCCACATATATTTGGCACACAAACAGTTCACCATCATATGTCTTCGTAAAAAGAGTGGGATATAGGGAACCAGGTATGAAGCCTTTGCTCTTCAGGAAGTATTTGAGTGTGTCATACCAGGCCCTAGGGGCTTGTTTGAGGCCATACAGTGCCTTGTTGAGCTTGTATACCATG
This sequence comes from Triticum dicoccoides, assembly GCF_002162155.2. Classification (NCBI taxonomy): domain Eukaryota; kingdom Viridiplantae; phylum Streptophyta; class Magnoliopsida; order Poales; family Poaceae; genus Triticum; species Triticum dicoccoides. Next base: position 638,998,860 of record NC_041386.1, read on the forward strand.
TCAGGATGTTTTGGATTTTGAAAGCCAGGCGGTTGTGCAACATACACTTCTTCTTCAATCTTGCCATTGAGAAAGGCACTCTTCACATCCATTTGATATAGAAGTATGTTATGATGATTTGCATAGGCCAGCAGTATGCGTATGGCTTCAAGCCTAGCCACAGGAGCAAATGTTTCATCGAATTCAATGCCGTCCACTTGAGTATATCCTTGAGCAACGAGACGAGCTTTGTTTCTGACAACTTGACCATGCTCATCTTGCTTGTTGCGGTATATCCATTTGGTGCCTATTATGTTGTGCTTCCGTGGATCAGGATGCTTAACCAGTTCCCATACATTATTTAGCTCAAACTGTTGAAGCTCTTCTTCCATAGCTTGAATCCATTCAGGTTCCATGAAGGCTTCTTCAACTTTCTTGGGTTCTGATATTGAGACGAATGCGAAGTGCCCACAGAAATTTGCTAGCTGAGTTGCCCTTAAAAGAGTGAGTGGACCAGGTGCATTGATGCTGTCAATTATTCTGTCAATCTGCACTTCATTGGCAACACGAGGATGTACAGGGCGAAGACTTTGCTCTTTCTGATCTGTGTTGTTGTTGGGAGGAATGTCTTCAGGCTGAGCATTGTCTTCATGTTGATCAGGTGCTGAGATGATTAGTTCTTCTTCAGGATGAGCTTCAGAAGGTATAATCTCTCCAGTTCCCATTAGCTTGATTGATTCACTAGCTGGAATTTCATCTAGCACATTTGGCAGTTGCTCTCTTTGTGAACCATTTGTCTCATCGAACCGCACATCCACTATTTCAACCACTTTGTAATGGAAGAGATTGAAGACTCTATAGGAGTGCGAATCCTTTCCATATCCAAGCATAAAACCCTCATGTGCTGTTGGTGCAAACTTTGAGGTGTGGTGTGGGTCCTTGATCCAGCACCTTGCGCCAAATACTCTGAAGTAACTGACATTTGGCTTTTTGCCAGTAAGGAGCTCATAAGATGTCTTGTTCAGAAGCTTGTGAAGATAAACACGATTGATTGTATGGCATGCAGTGTCAATGGCTTTAGTCCAGAATTTTCTTGGAGTCTTGTGTTCATCTAGCATCATTCTGGCCATCTCAATGAGTGTTCTGTTCTTGCGTTCGATGACGCCATTCTGCTGTGGCGTGTACGGAGCTGAGAATTCATGTGTGGTGCCCAAGGTATCAAGATATGTATGAAGGCCAGTGTTCTTGAATTCAGTGCCATTGTCACTTCTGATGTGCTTTATCTTGGCGCCGTAATTGTTCACTGCTCGATTGGCGAAGCGTCTGAAGACATCCTGCACTTCAGTCTTGTAAAGGATTATGTGCACGCAAGTATATCTAGAGTAATCATCAACAATGACAAAGCCATAGAGGCAAGCAGTAGTGGTAAAAGTTGAGTAGTGAGTGGGACCAAAAAGATCCATGTGAAGCAGTTCGAAGGGTCGAGTAGTGTTCATGATTGTCTTCGAGGGATGTTTTGCCCTCGTCATCTTCCCTGCTTCACAGGCACCGCATAAGTGATCTTTCTTGAACTTGACGCCCTCGATGCCTATGACATGCTTCTTCTTCGCAAGGGTGTGGAGGTTCCTCATGCCAGCATGCCCAAGCCTCCGATGCCAAAGCCAGCATTCTGAAGCTTTCGCAAGAAGACATACTACAAGTTGTGGCCCTGCTAAGAAATCTACCACGTACAGATCATCTTTTCGATACCCTTCAAACACTAGAGACTTGTCAGATTCCATTAGTACCAGGCAATGATATTTTCCAAACATTACGATCATGTTCAAATCGCAAAGCATTGAGACAGACATTAAGTTGAAGCCAAGGGATTCAACAAGCATGACTTTATCCATGTATTGATCCTTTGAGATTGCAACTCTACCTAGACCCAATACCTTACTTTTACCAGTGTCAGCAAATGTGATGTGGCTCTTGTCGGATGGACATAAGGTTGAGTCCATAAGAAGGCTTCTTTTGCCAGTCATGTGATTTGTACACCCACTGTCAATAATCCATTCTGAAGACTTTGAAGATGCTGGTGTCATACCCTACAGTGCAGTTAGGGGGATAGGCTTCACGAAGAGAATTGTGAAGCAAAAACATTTGACGAACTAGTGGGTTATGAAAACTTAGATCCAGATTAGGACTAATAGGGAGAGTAGCATGCGATTCAGGAACAAAGTACATAATGATGCCATTCGGCATTTTATCTTGCGCCCTACAAGTTTTTTAAGGTCCCCAGCAATAGCGTCAGAAGATTTTGGTTTTCTGCTCGAGACCTTTCCCTGCAAAAGAGAGTTAAGCCTTCTTAACCACCCACATCTTCAAGGGTGGCTTAGAAGCAATAAGTCTAAGTGCAGCATCTGAGAATTTAGGCTTTGAAGCCTTAGCAAACAGTCTTGCAGGTGGACAATAGTACTCATAAGAATAAGCAGAATAATTTTTGGTCATATGAACATGACGGTTTGATGAACCGCTCTCATATTCATATGCCTAAGTATGGTTTTCCTGCAAAACATTTGCGTTAGTGTGACTCAGGTGAGTCCTCTGTTTGTATGAAGCCTTTGGACCGTATGAAGCCTTTGGTCTGAGGTTTGTCTTCTTCAAGTGAGGTGTCATGAAGACATTCACAGGAAGATTTTCCAGACACTTTTTCGGAACCCAGATCTTCTTCATAGGCGGTCCATTCCTGCAGTTAGTACAAATGTACCTGGCAAAAACTTCACCATTCTGATTCTTAAACAGTATATAGTTTGCATCAAAGGATTCATCAATGATAATGGGGTTACCACAAGTGAAGCCAGATAAATTGGATGGATCTGTTGAAGGTTCCTTTGCAGCAACCCACTTGGTTTTGGGGTACTGCTCAGGTTTCCAGTAAGAGCCATCTGCATTTATTTTCCTTACGAACCCAACACCCTCTTTCCTAGGGTTTCGGTTCAGAATCTGCTTCTTGAGGACATCACATAATGTCTGATGTCCTTTAAGACTTTGTACATCCCTGTTTCAAGCAATGTCTTCAACCTAGAATTCTCATCAACAATAGCAGTGGTATCCTCAGCAGAGGGGTTAGTTACCACATCAACAGTTGAAGATATTGCAACAGCAGTAGCAGTGGAACATTTAGCAACCGAAGTAGCATTATCACGCTCAATGCATTTAAGACATGGTGGTTCAAATCCTTCCTGAGCGGAACTGATCTGTTCGGCGCGAAGTGACTCCTTTTCCTTTTGAAGATCTTCATGAGCCCCTCTCAATTTCTCAAGTTCTTGCTTCATTTGAAGATAATCATAGGAAAGCTTTTCATGAGTTGTTGAGAGAGTATCATGACGATCTTCAAGTTCCTGATATTTAACATGAAGATTTTTTATGTCTTCAATTAAGGATTCAGATCGAGTCATTTCAGCACCCAACAGATCATCGCTTCTGTCTAACAGTTTTTGAATATGTTCCATGGCTTTCTGTTGTTCAGTTGCAATTTTAGCAAGTGTTTTGTAACTGGGTTTTGAATCACAATCAGAGTCATCGTCACTAGATGTTTGATAGTGAGTAGTGCGTTTGTTTACCTTGGCACCGCGTGCCATGAAGTAGTAGGTAGGAGTGGAGTAGTCCTTGTCATTTGCATTGGTGTCGGTGATGAAGTCATTGTCTTCAGTGTTGAAGATGGACTTGGCGACGTATGCTGTAGCCAGACTTGCAATGCCAGAATCAGACTCCTCCTCAGACTCCGCCTCTGCCTCCTCAGAAGCGGACTCCTCCTCTGAATCCATTTCCTTGCCAACAAACGCATGTGCCTTGCCAGATGAGCTCTTCTTGTGTGATGAAGACTTTGAGGAAGACTTGTAAGAAGACTTTGTGTATTTCTTCTTCTTCTTGTCGTCAGAGTCATATTCCTTGCTCTTCTTCTTCTTTCTGTTCTCATTGTCCCACTGTGGACACTCAGAGATGAAGTGTCCAGTTTTCTTGCACTTGTGGCATGTTTTCTTCTTGTAGTCATGAGCAGAAGCTTCATCATTCCTCGAGCTTGATCGTGAAGACTTTCTGAAGCCTTTCTTCTTGGTGAATTTTTGGAACTTCTTCACTAGCATTGCAAGTTCCCTTCCAATGTCTTCAGGATCATCAGAACTGCTGTCAGATTCTTCTTCAGATGAGGAAACAGCTTTTGCCTTCAAGGCACGAGTTCGCCCATAGTTTGCACCATAGATATCTCTTTTCTTCGAAAGCTGAAACTCATGTGTATTGAGCCTCTCAAGTATGTCAGACGGATCGAGTGTCTTGAAATCAGGACGTTCTTGGATCATCAGGGCCAGGATGTCAAACGAACTATCAAGTGAACTCAGCAGCGTCTTGACGACTTCGTGTTTGGTAATCTCAGTGGCGCCGAGGGCTTGAAGCTCATTTGTGATGTCAGTGAGTCGGTCAAATGTGTGCTGGACATTCTCATTGTCATTTCGCTTGAAGCGGTTGAAGAGATTGTGAAGGACACTGATTCTTTGATCTCTCTGGGTTGAGATGCCTTCATTGACCTTGGGGAGCCAGTCCCAGACCAGCTTGGATGTCTTCAAAGCACTCACACGGCCATTGTTGGAAATATGCCCTAGAGGCAATAATAAAAGTATTATTATATTTCATTGTTCATGATAATTGTCTTTTATTCATGCTATAACTGTATTATCCGGAAATCGTAATACACGTGTGAATACTTAGACCACACTATGTCCCTGGTAAGCCTCTAGTTGACCAGCTCGTTGTGATCAACAGATAGTCATGGTTTCCTGACTATGGACATTGGATGTCGTTGATAACGGGATCACATCATTAGGAGAATGATGTGATGGACAAGACCCAATCCTAAGCATAGCATAAAAGATCGTGTAGTTCGTTTTGCTAGAGCTTTGCAAGTGTCAAGTATCTCTTCCTTCGACCATGAGATCGTGTAACTCCCGGATACCGTAAGAGTGCCTTGGGTGTATCAAACGTCACAACGTAACTGGGTGACTATAAAGGTGCATTACAGGTATCTCCGAAAGTAGCTATTGGGTTGACACGGATCGAGACTGGGATTTGTCACTCCGTATGACGGAGAGGTATCTCTGGGCCCACTCGGTAATGCATCATCATATTGAGCTCAATGTGACCAAGGTGTTGGACACGGGATCATGCATTACGGTACGAGTAAAGTGACTTGCCGGTAACGAGACTGAACAAGGTATTGGGATACCGACGATCGAGTCTCGGGCAAGTAACGTACCGATTGACAAAGGGAATTGCATACAGGGTTTGATCGAATCCTCGACATCGTGGTTCATCCGATGACAACATCGAGAAGCATGTGGGAGCCATCATGGGTATCCAGATCCCGCTGATGGTTATTGACTGAGAGCGTCTCGGTCATGTCTACATGTCTCCCGAACCCGTAGGGTCTACACACTTAAGGTTCGGTGACGCTAGGGTTATGAAGATATGTATATGCAGAAACCCGAATGTTGTTCGGAGTCCCGGATGAGATCCCGGACGTCACGAGGAGTTCCGGAATGGTCCGGAGGTAAAGAATTATATATAGGAAGTGCTGTTTCGGGCATCGGGACAAGTTTCGGGGTTATCGGTATTGTACCGGGACCACCGGAAGGGTCCCGGGGGTCCACCGGGTGGGGCCACCTGTCCCGGGGGGCCACATGGGCTGTAGGGGGTGCGCCTTGGCCATCATGGGCCAAGGGCACCAGCCCCTATAGGCCCATGCGCCTAGGGTTTCCCCCTAGGAGGAGTCCTAGTGGTGGAAGGCACCCCTAGGTGCCTTGGGGGGGAGGGAAACCTCCCCTAGGCCGCCGCCCCCCCTAGTAGATCTCATCTACTAGGGCCGGCGCCCCCCTGGCACCCCTATATATAGTGGGGGAGAGGAGGGACTTCATACACCAGCCCCTGGCGCCTCCTCCTCCCCCCGTTACGTCTCTCCCTCGTAGTCTCGGCGAAGCCCTGCTGCTGTGACGCCCTGCATCCACCACCACGCCGTCGTGCTGCTGGATCTTCATCAACCTCTCCTTCCCCCTTGCTGGATCAAGAAGGAGGAGACGTCTCCCGTCCCGTACGTGTGTTGAACGCGGAGGTGCCGTCCTTTCGGCACTGGTCATCGGTGATTTGGATCACGTCGAGTACGACTACATCATCACCTTGCAAGCTTCCGCACGCGATCTACAAGTGGTATGTAGATGCAAACTCTCTCCCTAGACTCGTTGCTTAGATGAACTCATAGATGGATCTTGGTGAAACCGTAGGAAAAATTTTAATTTTCTGCAACGTTCCCCAACAGTGGCATCATGAGCTAGGTCTATGCGTAGTTCTCTTTGCACGAGTAGAACACAACTTTGTTGTGGGCGTGGATTTTGTCATCTTACTTGCCTCTACTAGTCTTTTCTTGCTCAACGGTATTGTGGGATGAAGCGGCCCGGACCAACCTTACACGTACACTTACGTGAGACCGGTTCCACCGACTGACATGCACAAGTTGCATAAGGTGGCTGGCGGGTGTCTGTCTCTCCCACCTTAGTTGGAGCGGAATCGATGAACAAGGCCCTTATGAAGGGTAAATAGAAGTTGACAAAATCACGTTGTGGTGATTCGTAGGTAAGAAAACGTTCTTGCTAGAACCCAATTACAGCCACGTAAAAGATGCAACAACAATTAGAGGACGTCTAACTTGTTTTTACAGTGATTGATCATGTGATGTGATATGGCCAGAAGTTGTGATGAATGATGAATTGTGATGTATGAGATCATGTTCTTTGTAATAGGATTCACGACTTGCATGTCGATGAGAATGACAACCGGCAGGAGCCATAGGAGTTGTCATTATTTTTTGTATGACCTGCGTGTCATTGAATAACGTCATGTAAACTACTTTACTTTATTGCTAAACGTTAGTCATAGAAGTAGAAGTAGTCGTTGGCGTGACAACTTCATGAAGACACGATGATGGAGATCATGATGATGGAGATCATGGTGTCAAGCCGGTGACAAGATGATCATGGAGCCCCGAAGATGAAGATCAATGGAGCTATATGATATTGGCCATATCATGTCACAACTATATAATTGCATGTGATGTTTATGCATCTTGTTTACTTAGGACGACGGTAGTAAATAAGATGATCCCTTATAAAATTTCAAGAAGTGTTCTCCCCTAACTGTGCACCATTGCTACAGTTCGTCGTTTCTAAGCACCACGTGATGATCAGGTGTGATGGATTCTTACGTTCACATACAACGGGTGTAAGACAGTTTTACACAGCGAAAACACTTAGGGTTAACTTGACGAGCCTAGCATGTGCAGACATGGCCTCGGAACACGGAGACCGAAAGGTCGAACACGAGTCGTATGGAAGATACGATCAACATGAAAATGTTCACCGACGATGACTAGTCCGTCTCACGTGATGATCGGACACGGGCTAGTCGACTCGGATCGTGTAACACTTAGATGACTAAAGGGATGTCTAATCTAAGTGGGAGTTCATAATTTGATTAGAACTTTATTATCATGAACTTAGTCTAAAACCTTTGCAAATATGTCTTGTAGATCAATGGCCAACGCTAATGTCAACATGAACTTCAACGCGTTCCTAGAGAAAACCAAGCTGAAAGATGATGGCAGCAACTATACGGACTGGGTCCGGAACCTGAGGATCATCCTCATAGCTGCCAGGAAACAATATGTCCTAGAAAGACCGCTAGGTGACGCTCCCGTCCCAGAGAACCAAGACATTATGAATGCTTGGCAGTCTCGCGCTGATGATTACTCCCTCGTTCAGTGCGGCATGCTTTACAGCTTAGAACCGGGGCTCCAAAAGTGTTTTGAGCATCACGGAGCATATGAGATGTTCGAAGAGCTGAAACTAGTTTTCCAAGCTCATGCCCGGGTCGAGAGATATGATGTCTCCGACAAGTTCTACAGTTGTAAGATGGAGGAAAATAGTTCTGTCAGTGAGCACATCCTGAAGATGTCTGGGTTGCACAACCGTATGACCCAGCTGAACATTAACCTCCCAGATGAGGCGGTCATTGATAGAATCCTCCAGTCGCTCCCACCAAGCTACAAGAGCTTTGTGATGAACTACAACATGCAGGGAATGGAAAAGACCATTCCTAAAGTGTTCTCGATGCTGAAGTCAGCAGAGGCTGAAATCAAGAAAGAACATCAAGTGTTGATGGTCAATAAGACCACTAAGTTCAAGAAGGGCAAGGGTAAGAAGAACTTCAAGAAGGACGGCAAAGATGTTGCCGCGCCTGGTAAGCCAGTTACCGGGAAGAAGTCAAAGAATGGACCCAAGCCTGAGACTGAGTGCTTTTATTGCAAGGGGAAGGGTCACTGGAAGCGGAACTGCCCCAAATACTTAGCGGATAAGAAGGCCGGCAACACCAAAGGTATATTTGATATACATGTGATTGATGTGTACCTTACCAGTAATCGTAGTAACTCCTGGGTATTTGATACCGGTGCCGTTGCTCATATTTGTAACTCACAGCAGGAGCTGCGGAATAAACGGAGACTGGCAAAGGACGAGGTGACGATGCGCGTCGGGAATGGTTCCAGAGTCGATGTGATCGCCGTCTGCACGCTGCCTCTACATTTACCTACGGGATTAGTTTTGAACCTTAATAATTGTTATTTAGTGCCAAGTTTGAGCATGAACATTGTATCAGGATCTCGTTTAATACGAGATGGCTACTCATTTAAGTCTGAGAATAATGGTTGTTCGATTTATATGAGAGATATGTTTTATGGTCATGCTCCGATGGTCAATGGTTTATTCTTAATGAATCTCGAGCGTAATATTACACATGTTCATAGTGTAGATGCCAAAAGATTTAAAGTTGATAACGATAGTCCCACATACTTGTGGCACTGCCGCCTTGGTCACATTGGTGTCAAGCGCATGAAGAAGCTCCATGCCGATGGACTTTTAGAGTCTCTTGATTATGAATCGTTTGACACGTGCGAACCATGCCTCTTGGGCAAAATGACCAAGACTCCGTTCTCCGGAACAATGGAGCGAGCAACCAACTTGTTGGAAATCATACATACCGATGTGTGCGGTCCAATGAGCGTTGAGGCTCGCGGAGGATATCGTTATGTTCTCACTCTCACAGATGACTTGAGTAGATATGGGTATGTCTACTTAATGAAACACAAGTCTGAGACCTTTGAAAAGTTCAAGGAATTTCAGAATGAGGTGGAGAATCAACGTGACCGAAAGATAAAATTCTTACGATCAGATCGTGGAGGAGAATACTTGAGTCACGAGTTTGGTACACACTTAAAGAAATGTGGAATCGTTTCACAGCTCACGCCGCCTGGAACACCTCAGCGAAACGGTGTGTCCGAACATCGTAATCGCACTCTATTGGATATGGTGCAGTCTATGATGTCTCTTACCGATTTACCGCTATCATTTTGGGGATACGCTCTAGAGACAGCTACATTCACTTGAAATAGGGCACCGTCTAAATCCGTTGAGACGACACCGTATGAATTATGGTTTGGAAAGAAACCTAAGCTGTCGTTTCTAAAAGTTTGGGGATGCGAAGCTTATGTCAAGAAACTACAACCTGAAAAGCTCGAACCCAAGTCGGAAAAATGCTATTCATAGGATACCCTAAGGAAACTGTAGGGTATACCTTCTACTTAAGATCCGAAGGCAAGATCTTTGTTGCCAAGAACGGATGCTTTCTGGAAAAAGAGTTTCTCTCGAAAGAAGTAAGTGGGAGGAAAGTAGAACTCGATGAAGTACTACCTCTTGAGCGGGATAGTGACGCAGCACAGGAAACCGTTCCTGTGATGCCCACACCAACTGAAGAGGAAAACCATGATAATGATCAAGGTACTTCGGATCAAGTTACTGCTGAACTTCGTAGGTCCACAAGGACACGTTCCGCACCAGAGTGGTACGGCAACCCTGTCCTGGAAATCATGTTGTTAGACAACAATGAACCTTCGAACTATGAAGAAGCAATGGCGGGCCCGGATTCCAACAAATGGCTTGAAGCCATGAAATCCGAGATAGAATCCATGTATGAAAACAAAGTATGGACTTTGACAGACTTGCCCGATGATCGGCGAGCGATAGAAAACAAATGGATCTTTAAGAAGAAGACGGACGCGGATGGTAATGTTACCATCTATAAAGCTCTACTTGTCGCTAAGGGTTATCGACAGGTTCAAGGGATTGACTACGACGAGACATTCTCTCCCGTAGCGAAGCTAAAGTCCGTCCGAATCATGTTAGCAATTGCCGCATACTATGATTATGAGATATGGCAGATGGACGTCAAAACAGCATTCCTTAACGGGCATCTTAAGGAAGAACTGTATATGATGCAGCCGGAAGGTTTTGTCGATCCTCGGAACGCTAACAAAGTATGCAAGCTCCAGCGATCCATTTATGGACTGGTGCAAGCATCTCGGAGTTGGAACATTCGCTTTGATGAGATGATCAAAGCGTTTGGGTTTATGCAGACTTATGGAGAAGCCTGCGTTTACAAGAAAGTGAGTGGGAGCTCTGTAGCATTTCTCATATTATATGTAGATGACATACTCCTGATGGGAAATAATATAGAATTTCTGGACAGCATTAAGGCCTACTTGAATAAGTGTTTTTCAATGAAGGACCTTGGAGAAGCTGCTTATATATTAGGCATCAAGATCTATAGAGATAGATCGAGACGCCTCATAGGTCTTTCACAAAGCACATACCTTGATAAGATTTTGAAGAGATTCAGAATGGATTAGTCCAAGAAGGGGTTCTTGCCTATGTTACAAGGTATGAGACTGAGCTCAGCTCAGTCACCGACCACGGAAAAAGATAAAGAAGAGATGAGTGTCATCCCCTATGCTTCAGCCATAGGATCTATTATGTATGCCATGCTGTGTACCAGACCTGATGTAAACCTTGCCGTAAGTTTGGTAGCAAGATACCAAAGTAATCCCGGCTAGGAACACTGGACAGCGGTCAAGAATATCCTGAAGTACCTGAAAAGGACAAAGGACATGTTTCTCGTTTATGGAGGAGACGAAGAGCTCGTCGTAAAGGGTTACGTCGACGCTAGCTTCGACTCAGATCTGGATGACTCTAAGTCACAAACCGGATACGTGTATATGTTGAATGGTGGAGCAGTAAGCTGGTGCAGCTGCAAGCAGAGCGTCGTGGCGGGATCTACGTGTGAAGCGGAGTACATGGCAGCCTCGGAGGAAGCACATGAAGCAATTTGGGTGAAGGAGTTCATCACCGACCTAGGAGTCATACCCAATGCGTCGGGGCCGATCAAACTCTTCTGTGACAACACTGGAGCTATTGCCCTCGCAAAGGAGCCCAGGTTTCACAAGAAGACCAGGCACATCAAGCGTCGTTTCAACTCCATCCGTGAAAATGTTCAAGATGGAGACATAGAGATTTGCAAAGTGCACACGGATCTGAATGTCGCAGATCCGCTGACTAAACCTCTCTCGCGTGCAAAACATGATCAACACCAGAACTCTATGGGTGTTCGATTCATCACAATGTAACTAGATTGGTGACTCTAGTGCAAGTGGGAGACTGTTGGAAATATGCCCTAGAGGCAATAATAAAAGTATTATTATATTTCATTGTTCATGATAATTGTCTTTTATTCATGCTATAACTGTATTATCCGGAAATCGTAATACACGTGTGAATACTTAGACCATACTATGTCCCTGGTAAGCCTCTAGTTGACCAGCTCGTTGTGATCAACAGATAGTCATGGTTTCCTGACTATGGACATTGGATGTCGTTGATAACGGGATCACATCATTAGGAGAATGATGTGATGGACAAGACCCAATCCTAAGCATAGCATAAAAGATCGTGTAGTTCGTTTTGCTAGAGCTTTGCAAGTGTCAAGTATCTCTTCCTTCGACCATGAGATCGTGTAACTCCCGGATACCGTAAGAGTGCCTTGGGTGTATCAAACGTCACAACGTAACTGGGTGACTATAAAGGTGCATTACAGGTATCTCCGAAAGTAGCTGTTGGGTTGACACGGATCGAGACTGGGATTTGTCACTCCGTATGACGGAGAGGTATCTCTGGGCCCACTCGGTAATGCATCATCATATTGAGCTCAATGTGACCAAGGTGTTGGACACGGGATCATGCATTACGGTACGAGTAAAGTGACTTGCCGGTAACAATACTGAACAAGGTATTGGGATACCGACGATCGAGTCTCGGGCAAGTAACGTACCGATTGACAAAGGGAATTGCATACAGGGTTTGATCGAATCCTCGACATCGTGGTTCATCCGATGACAACATCGAGGAGCATGTGGGAGCCATCATGGGTATCCAGATCCCGCTGATGGTTATTGACTGAGAGCGTCTCGGTCATGTCTACATGTCTCCCGAACCCGTAGGGTCTACACACTTAAGGTTCGGTGACGGTAGGGTTATGAAGATATGTATATGCAGAAACCCGAATGTTGTTCGGAGTCCCAGATGAGATCCCGGACGTCACGAGGAGTTCCGGAATGGTCCGGAGGTAAAGAATTATATATAGGAAGTGCTGTTTCGGGCATCGGGACAAGTTTCGGGGTTATCGGTATTGTACCGGGACCACTGGAAGGGTCCCGGGGGTCCACCGGGTGGGGCCACCTGTCCCGGGGGGCCACATGGGCTGTAGGGGGTGCGCCTTGGCCATCATGGGCCAAGGGCACCAGCCCCTATAGGCCCATGCGCCTAGGGTTTCCCCCTAGGAGGAGTCCTAGTGGTGGAAGGCACCCCTAGGTGCCTTGGGGGGGAGGGAAACCTCCCCTAGGCCGCCGCCCCCCTAGTAGATCGCATCTACTAGGGCCGGCGCCCCCCTGGCACCCCTATATATAGTGGGGGAGAGGAGGGACTTCATACACCAGCCCCTGGAGCCTCCTCCTCCCCCCGTTACGTCTCTCCCTCGTAGTCTCGGCGAAGCCCTGCTGCTGTGACGCCCTGCATCCACCACCACACCGTCATGCTGCTGGATCTTCATCAACCTCTCCTTCCCCCTTGCTGGATCAAGAAGGAGGAGACGTCTCCCGTCCCGTACGTGTGTTGAACGCGGAGGTGCCGTCCGTTCGGCGCTGGTCATCGGTGATTTGGATCACGTCGAGTACGACTACATCATCACCTTGCAAGCTTCCGAACGCGATCTACAAGTGGTATGTAGATGCAAACTCTCTCCCTAGACTCGTTGCTTAGATGAACTCATAGATGGATCTTGGTGAAACCGTAGGAAAAATTTTAATTTTCTGCAACGTTCCCCAACAGCCATACCGTCCATTGGTCAGATGACCACCGATGATGTTCTTGGCAGTAGAGTCCAGTTGAACGAATTTCTTGACATCAGCAACAGTGACACCTTCTCCAGCCTTGGGAACGCCGTTCTCAACGACATACCATAGGTCAACGTCAATGGCTTCAAGATGCATACACATCTTATTCTTCCAGTAGGGATATTCAGTTTCATCGAAGACGCGGCACACAACGGAGACTTTAATTATCCCTGTAGTCGACATAGCTAAAACTCCAGGTGGTTAAACCGAATCACACAGAACAAGGGAGCACCTTGCTCTGATACCAATTGAAAGTGCGTTATATCGACTAGAGGGGGATGAATAGGCGATTTTTGTGAAAGTCTTGAAAACGTGGAAGTTATGAAGACAAACAGCAGAGATATGCCTATTACTATGCATTGGAAGTTAGATTACACTAGACAGGCCATGGTCAAGTATTCAATAGAGTGAAAGCACAATGACAAGTAGCTGCAGTGTAATAAGGATTAGGTAGGAAGAAGTTATGAAGCCAAACAATCATACAGTTACGTTGTGAAGACAAAGGATATAGCAGGCATGTAATGGCTTCACAATGTGTAACAGTAAGTAAAAGGAAGTGAAGATGAAACCAGTGACTCGTTGAAGACAATGATGTGTTGGACCAGTTCCAGTTGCTGTGACACTGTACGTCTGGTTGGAGCGGCTAGGTATTTAAACCTTAGGACACACAGTCCCGGACACCCAGTCCTGAACACGCAGCTCAGGACACCAAGTCCTCACCGTATTCTACTTGAGCTAAGGTCACATAGTCCTCGCCCAATCACTCAGGTAAGTCTTCAAGGTAGACTCCCAAACCTTCACAGACTTTGTTCACTAGAAATCCACAATGTCTCTTGCATGCTCAGAACGCGACGCCTAACCGTCTGGGGATTCACAGTCCTCAAGTGTAATAAGTCTTCAGATCACACAGACAAGAAGACTTAAGTGATGCCCAATTTACTCTGGCTCCGGGTGGTTAGGGCTTTCTCCTCACTAGGAATTTTCTCTCAAAGGCTTCGAGGTGGGTTGCTCTCAAACGACAAAAGCCGTGCACTGAAATCTGAGCAGCCAACCGTTTATGGTTGTAGGGGGTGGGCTATTTATAGCCACTTGGCAACCCGACCTGATTTGTTCGAAATGACCCTAGGTCGCTAAGGAACTGACACGTGTTCCAACGGTCAGATTTCAAACTCACGCGACAACTTTACTTGGGCTACAAGCAAAGCTGACTTGTCTGGCTCTGGACAAGATTCGCTCTCATTGTCTTCACTTGAAGACATAGGTTTTTGGTTTAGGCATCACTTCAGTCATTCTGACTGGTTCTCCTAGACCCCACTTAACAGTACGGTGGTTCCTATGACTCAACACAAGAGAAAAAGAATTACGAAAGATCTAAGTCTTCGAGCTCCAATGGCTTCGTATCGTGTCTTCTCTTGTCATAGACTTCAATGTGAATATCTTCATATACCACCTTTGACTTCAATGTCTTCATATAATTTTAGGGGTCATCTCTGGTAGTAAAACCGAATCAATGAGGGACTTCTACCTTTGTTATCCCGCAATTCTCACAAACACATTAGTCCCTCAACTAGGTTTGTCGTCAATACTCCAAAGCCAACTAGGGGTGGCACTAGATGCACTTACACTTTCCACTTTCCCCAATTCAACTTTCAATAAAATTAAAACATGATGCAACAAGATCAAGCAAGGACAACAGGGGCTGAGCTAGGGCTTTGAAACCACCTGCCGAGGCCTTGGCCCTTTTCGCCACCCTCTGGGCCAGTGTCTCCCTATCCCTGCGAAGATGAAGACAAGTTAAGGAAAGTAGCACGGTCCGAGGGGACGGAGATGACAAAAGACGAGACACTTACTCATCCTCCGCCTCTTCTTCCGCGGCCTTCCTCTTCCTGCTCGGGCTAAGAGACTCGAGGTCGAAAAAGACCTCCGTGTCGTCACCTGCGGGGGAGGGGAAGCAGGTGGGGTCGGGGGACGCTTGGACAGAAAAGGGGCAGCCGCTCTCTTCTTCACCACCGCAACCTTCACCGCCTTCCCTGCCGCCACGGTGTTGGGGGGATGGACCCCGGGCAGGCAACGTAACCCGGATCCTTTGAACAAACTACGGGGCTGACATCACCCCTCAAGACGGCTCGCGCTCGGCCGAGTCGCTCGACCCGGCCAAGCCCCCTCAACACTGCCTAATCCGCGAGACTTCTCCAACAAGCTAGCCCAGGGTGGCCAAGCCCGGCGCACCAAGACTTACCCAACAGGCCAACACCCCTTGGCATGTACTGCAACCTGGCCAAGGGTCAGCGGCCGTCCCATCCCAGCCGTACGATGGGATGAGTCGCCACAAACTGATGACCGAAGCCACAGTGTCCTGCCCATGCCTTTGGTTAGCCAGACGAGGCAACAGTGCCCCCACCTACCTGCTGACCAAGCTCGGCATGGCAACAGTGCACCGGTCGTCACCCATGACGCTAGCAAGCGGCGACCTGACGGAGTGCCACTATAGCCGACTCGACTCGGCCATGCCCTGGCGATCAACAAGACGGCCAATAGTGCCACCGTACACGGCGGGCCCCGTGCCCGGGGAACCCGGTGAGACCTGGTACCCAGCGGGTCCTAGCATCGGGTCCCCAGACACTGACATCTCGGCCCCACGGTCCTATAACATTACCATTGTACCCCTGGGGGTGACCTATAAAACCCCCAGGAGGCCTCCATGCACGAGAGTGGAAGAACGCAGTAGTAGAACACCCACATACATGGAGAGAGCAGCCCAAGCCTTGGCCTGCCTTTCTTCCTCCCCGATACAGCTCAAGGAGCAACTCTGTACTGTAACACATAAACCACACTCGGCAGGACTAGGGGTCTTATCTCCCCGGAGAGCCCCGAACCTGTGTATGTCTTGCGTCCCGCGCTCTCTCATGCCGACCTCGCCTCTGGAGCCCACCAGTGCCCTTGAGCCTCCTCCTCTCTTTAGCCATCCCATGGCATCTGCCGTGCGCCCACCACGACAGTTGGCGCCCACCACGGGGCAGCTCGAGGTCCTGGTCGGAAGCATGCTTCAGACGGGGCTCTACTCCGACTCTGACCAGCCCGTCACGCTAGCGGACGATGTCATCGACGCGCTCGTCGTCTCCTTTGCCGCGCTGCGCATCTCCGACGCGCCTGCGGTCGACGAGTCCCCCAAGGAGGTGCTCGACTTCTCTGACTCCCCCTTTCCCTTGGCGGCGGCATTCCCGCCGGGGCAATGGACCTCTGCGTAGAGGTTTCCGTCACCGACACTGGTGCTGCTTCTTCGTCCAGCGTGGCGAGGAAGGCTGCCGAAGCTAGGACCGCAACGGGTCGGGCCAGCCCGCGTCACCCCCTGCGGGCCATGATGCAGAGACTGCGCGTCCCCATCGGCACCGATATCGACTCCTCCGACGTCGCCGAGGCCCAGACCCGCCTCGACGAGGATCGCCATTGTCTTCTGGACCTCACTGAGATGCTCTCTGCCATGCAGCGCCGCCTCGACTCCGCTCAGCTAGAGCGCAACGCAGCCTACGGCTTCACGCCGGATGCGCCTGAGCCAAGCCAGGTCACCGACGTGCAGGCCCGGGGCGGCGGGATCGGGCGCGCCTTCGGCGCCTTCCCTACCGTCTACGAGACCCCCGTCAAGAACATGCGCGCTACCTAGGCGGCTGCGGTCGGCCTGGACCAGCTCGCGGGCGAAGAGCTGCAGGACTGCCTCAAGAGGGTGAATGACCTTGCTGCAGCTAACGCACAGCAGGACCGCCTCAACCAACTCGCCAAGCCGGCCGGATCCGGCTCCGCCCGTGTCGCTGGACCCGGTGATTTCCAGCACACCGCGTCCTCCCTGCCTGGCGAAGCGCACTCCGGCCGCACTCAGACCCGGCGCAACCCCGCCCTGACGACCGCCAGCAGTTTGGGTGACGAGCCGACCTCGAAGGCCCGACGCCGGCTCGACCCCTGCTCCAACCCGGCCGACGTCCGACGGGAGGACACCCGGCACCTCGTGGCGTGGTGACTGACCGGCTGGGCCCGCGCGCCATTGACGACACCGACGCCGGTCGTCACTTCGACCAACTCGCCCTCTCCTAAGAGCTGGAGGAAATCAGCCCCGTCGGGCCGGCATGCTCGGACCGCGCATCCAAGGTGAGCCCTTTACCAAAGGGTTCACGCTCCCCCACGACACCCCCAAGTACAATGGCACCGTGAAGCCGGAGGACTGGCTCACCGACTACACCGCCGCCATCGGCATCGTCGGCGGCAACCGCCGCCTCGCCGTGCGCTACGCGCCCCTCATGCTCCAAGGGTCGGTCCACACCTGGTTGAACAGCCTGCCGGAGGGCAGCATCAATGCGTGGGTCGACTTCGAGCAAGCCTTCGTGCGCAACTTCACCGGGACGTACAAGCGACCCGGCCGCCCCAGTCAGCTCGCCATGTGCATGCAGGGACCGGCGGAGACCGGCTGCGAGTACCTCGCATGCTGGACCGAGCTCCGGAACAACTGCGAGGGTGTCCACGAAGTCCAAGCAATCCAGTACTTCGTCAATGGGTGACGAGACGACACCCTCCTCAAGCACAAGCTCTTGTGCTCCGAGCCGGCCACCATGGCCGCGCTCAAGGTGACGGCGAACAAGTACGCCACCACCGACTTCACCATGAAGATCCAGGTGGCGCTGGATGAGGCCAGCAAAGCAAAGCCGTTCCCCCCTCCGAAGCCGGCCGGCGAAGGAAGCCGGCAGCAGCACAACCAGCAGAACAACAAGCGCAAGGCCGATCTGCTGGCTCAGCGCTACGACAACCGGCTCGTCGCGGCCGCCGAGCAAGCACCCGCGACCGACCCGGCCGCCAAGCGGCGACAGACTGGCAAGACGACATGGCAACCCGCCATGATTTTTGAGAAGATGCTTGAAGCTCCCTGCAAGCACCACAGCGGCACAAGGCCATCCACGCAAACGCTTCGACAGTGCGCCATCACCAAGCGCATCATGAGGGGCAACGTCCCGCCTCCTCCGGCCCCAGCTCCGGGAGCGGGGTAGCCGCCTCCGCCTCCACCATGGCCCCCGGCCGGCGGTGCGATGTGCGATGATGCCTACCCGGCCTAAAACGCAACGTAAGTCGTCTTCACCAGCCTCGGTGATGACAAGCATAGTGAGCGCCTCCTTCGGCAGAAGGTGAACACCGTCATCCCAGCCAAGACGGAGTACATGCATTGGTTGGAGCGCCCGGTCACCTGGACTCGGCAGGACCACCCGGCCGTCAAGCCGAACCCGGGTGGTTACACCCTCGTCCTCAACGCCACGATTGTTGCGCCTCGGCACACGTGCAAGTTCTCCCGGGTGCTTATTGACGGCGGCAGCAACATCAACATCCTCTACCGCGACACCATGACCAAGCTCGGCCTCGAGGCCAAGGACTTGGAGCCGACCCGGACGGTTTTCCACGACATCGTTCCCGGCCTCTCCTGCTCCCCGATCGGCCGGATCCGGCTCGACGTCCTATTCGGCGACAGCAGCCACTTTCGATGCGAGCCAATCTGGTTTGAGGTGGTGGACCTGTCCAGCACGTATCATGCGCTGCTAGGCTGGCCCGCGCTCGCCATGTTCATGGTGGTCCCCCACTACGCCTATCTGAAGATAAAGATGCCGGGTCCGAAGGGCCTCATCACCATCTCTGGCGACTACCGCAAGTCCATGGAGTGCGCCCGAGACGGCGCCCAGCTGGCCGAGTCGCTGGTCGTAGCCGAGGAGCGGCTAGCTCGACCGGATCGTCGCCCTGGCCCAAGAGACGTCGGCCGCACCCATCCCGGCCGAGGACCCGACCGACGAGGCCTCGTTCAAGCCCACCAAGGAGACCAAGAAGGTGAAGCTAAACCCGGAAGACCCCGACTGCAGCAAGTACATTGTCGTAGGCACCCGCCTTGACAGAAAATAGGGAGGCGAGCTCGTCGACTTCCTCCGTGAGAATTGGGATATCTTTGCATGGACCCCAAAGGACATGCCAGGTATCCCGAGGAAGTACGTCGAGCACAAACTTCTCGTCCGCAAGGACGCCAAGCCCGTCTGTCAACCCCTACGTCGTTTTTCCGAAGAGAAGAGAAGGACCATTGGTGAAGAGGTTGCCAAGATTTTGGCGGCCGGCTTCATCATGGAAGTATTTCACCCCGAGTGGCTGGCCAACCCGATCCTCGTTTTGAAGAAGAACATCATGTGGCGCATGTGTATCGACTACACCAGCCTGAATGAGGCCTCCCCAAAGACCCGTTCGCCCTCCCGCGGATCGACCAAGTCATCGACTCCACCACCGGGTGCGAGCTCCTGTCCTTCCTGGATACTTACTCCGGCTATCATCAGATCAAGATGGACCCGGCTGACACCCTGAAGACGTCCTCCATCATGCCCTTTGGGGCGTATTGCTACATCACCTTGTCATTCGGCTTGAATAACGCCGACGCCACTTTCCAGCGCTGCATGCAGAAGTGCCTGCTGTCGCAACTCGGCCGCAATATCCACGTCTACGTGGACGATATCGTGGTGAAGACCAAGCAGCACCTCACGCTCCTCGACGATCTGAAGGAGACCTTCACCAACCTGCGTGAGTACAAGCTCAAGCTCAACCCGGAGAAATGCGTTTTCAGCGTCCCGGCCAGAAGCTACTTAGTTTCCTCATCTCAGAGCGCGACATTGAGGCGGACCCGGAGAAAATCAAGGCCATCGAGCGCATGCACAAGCCGGCCCGGCTGCACGATGTCCAGAAGTTCACCGGCTGCTTGGCCTCGGTCAGCCGGTTTCTTAGTCGGCTGGGCGAGAGGGCCTTGCACCTGTATCAGCCAATGAAGAAGACGACGCCGTTCGAATGGAAAGACCAGGCGGACGAAGCCTTCCGGGACCTCAAGCGCATGCTCTCGACCTTACCAGTCCTGGCCGCACCGGCCGAGAAGGAGCCGCTGTTGCTCTATATCGCCGCGACCTCGCGGTCGGTCAGCACGGTGATGGTGGTCGAGCGACCAGAGAGGGACAGGGTCCAAGCCATCCAGGGTCCCGTCTACTACCTAAGCGAGGATCTCTCCACCTCAAAGCAGAACTACCCGCACTACCAGAAGATGTGTTACGGCGTGTACTTCACCGCAAAGAAACTGAAGCAGTACTTCCAAGAGCATGTCATCACCGTGGTCAGCACGGGCCCTCTCGGTGACATCATCAGGTGCCGGTATGCCTCTGGCCGGGTTGCCAAGTGGGCGCTCGAGCTAGCTGGCCATACCATCCTCTACGAGCCCCACACCACAATCAAGTCCCAAGCTTTGGCCGACTTCCTCATCGACTGGATCGAGACCCAGTACCTAGCACCAGCTCCAGACTCGACGCACTGGCGCATGCACTTCAACGGCTCAAAGATGCGACTCGACCTGGGAGCCGGCATAGTGTTGTCTCCCCCAAGGGCGACCGGCTCAAGTACGCACTACAGATCCACTTCGCCGCCTCCAACAACGTCACCGAGTACGAAGCCCTTGTGCATGGCCTCCGGCTTGCCAAGGAACTTGGCATCCAACGCATCCTGTGCTTCGGCGACTCAAACCTGGTGGTGCAGCAGTGCTGAGGCGAGTGCGACGCGCACGACTCTAACATGGCGAGCTACCGCTTCCTCATCCAGAAGCTGTCTGGGTTCTTCAAGGGCTGTGTGTTCCTCCACGTCCCGCGCGTGGAGAACGAGGAGGTCGACACGCTTGCCAAGATCGCCTCGTCTCGGCAGTCCATCCAATCCGACGTCTCCCTCGAGCATCTGCACAAGCCGTCCGTCAAGCCGTCTCCGGACTCCGAGTCCATCCATGTGCCAACCGACCAGGCCGCGCCTCAACCCGGCCCGGGGACTGCCCCAACCGACCCGGCCACGCCTGAACCCGGCCCGGGGAGTGCTCCAACCGACTCGGCCGCGCCTCAACACGGCCGGGGACTGCTCCATCCAACCCGGTCGCGCCTCAACCCAGCCCGGGGACTGCTCCATCCAACCTGACCGCGCCTCAACCTGGCCCGGGGGCTAGCGCTGAACCCATCCCAGGGGCCGCCGACCTAGAGCCCGAAATAGTGGTCGTCTTCGCCATGGTGTCCGAACAGCATCATCACGGACAATGGCACCAACTTCACCAAGGGCGCGCTCGCGCAGTACTTGTCTGTCTCTAGCATCCATCTCGACCTGGCTTCCGTTGCACATCCACAGTCCAACGGCCAGGTCGAGCGGGCCAACGGCCTCATCCTATCCGGCATCAAGCCGCGGCTCGTCGAGCCACTCGTCCGTTCCACCGCCAGCTGGCTCGACGAGTTGCCGGCCGTCCTCTGGAGTCTCCGCACCATGCCAAACCGGTCGACTGGGTTCATCTCGTTCTTCCTCGTCTACGGAGCAGAAGTAGTCATTCCGACCAACGTCGAGTTCGACTCGCCGCGCGTCACGATGTGCATGGAAGCCGAAGCTAAAGAAGCTCGCGAGGATAGTGTCGACCTGCTCGAAGCAGCATGCCTACTAGCGCTCAGTCGCTTGGCCATCTACCAGCAAGGCCTGATGCACTACCACAACAAGAAAATCAAGCCCCTCGCCTTTCAGGAGGGAGACCTCATCCTCTGCCTCATCCAGCAGCAGGCCGGCCAGCACAAGATGTCCTCCCCATGGGAGGGTCCCTTCATCGTAGGCAAGGCCTTGTGCGATCGCAACGCATACTACCTCATCGACGCCCACAGGTCAAACAAGCGCAATAGGGACACCACCGGCGAAGAAACAATCCGGCCATGGAATGCGGAGCTCCTCCGCCTGTTTTATAGTTAGCCATATGCATGTATGTATCACTGCCTTTTGTAACCATCTGGGAACTATGGGACCCCCGAACAACTCTTGGGGATGCCCTTTTTAGCGACCAAGCTATTATGTCCCCTACATTTTGCGCATTACTTTCCTTGTAAGCCAACCCGGCCACCGGATCGACTCGCTCGACCGGGGGGGGGGCTCGGGGGCTGGCCGGCTTGGCCAGCGGCCGATTCCCTTAGCAACTCATGACGTGTTGGACCGTCGCGGCTTCTCACTTCGCCCTAAGCCGCAGAACCGGCTTCGGCTGTTGGCTAGCAAGCACATGAGACCAGAGCACCGGCGCGCCTCGAGCACTAAGTCAAGAACCGCTGGGTCGTCCAACCCGGCCCCACCACTTTAAAAGTCGCCGCACAACCGGCTGCTCGCCAACCCGGCCCCACCGGATTGCCGCCAGCCAGCCCAGTGGGTGTTTCGTTTACGCTCAACATTCCGAAAGGCTAAATATCGCTGTTCCTCCCAAAGGCCGAACCCCTTGTCACGGACCGGAGCCTCG
>NC_041386.1:639021756-639025928 GCF_002162155.2 Triticum dicoccoides
AGCGTTGGCATCCATGAGTTTTCTCGCATGCTGCGGGGCCGCTCGACCCGGCCCCCGCCACTCCAAGCCGCCAAGCGACCGACCGCATGCCAACCCGACTTCGCCGGGTTGCCGCCAGCCGGCCCAGTGGGTGTTTTCACTCGCGCTCAATGTTACGAAAGCCTAAGTACTACACGCTCCCCTCAAAACCCGAACCCTTTGTCACGGGCCGAAACCTCGGCCGTCAGATTCGTGTGGGAGAAGCCCAAGTGGGAAGAATGTAGGAAAACGACTCAAAAAAAAATGAAAAAGCAAAGGCACAAACATTCAGAAGGCTCATACATCGTAAATTAATAAACAGGCCCAAGGCAAGAGTTCATTACACCCAAGTAAACCCCCAGTGGGTGGGTGGACCTGCTACCTAACAGAAATTATTACAAAGTAAAATCAGGCATCTCCGCCGCCGGATCGCGCAGCCTCCAGATCCGCCGAGGTGCCGGCATCATCCTCTCCGGCGTCCGCGTCGTGATAGATTCCCGTCTCCTCAGAGCTGCCCTCCAGGTCACCCAGAAGAAGGCCGTAGTCCTCAGCGGGCACGACTCCGCCATTCTCCGCCCGCTCCGGCCGAAAGTCATCGTGGAAGGCGAACCCGGCGATGTAGCTGGCCCGGGCGGTGATCCGTCTGGCCTCCGCCTGCAGCTGGCTCTCCGAGCCGGCCTGCTGGCCCATCAACGCGTCCAGCTCCAGGTCCGGGTACCCGGACAGCAGGAACCGAAGGGCCATCTTAGCACCAGGTCGGGAGGTAGGAACCCCCCACTAATGAAGACGGTCCAGGCCTGCCTCCAACCACCTCGCCAGCCGCGTAAAGCTGCTCGGCACGACGGCGCCCGGCCAGAGGGCCCTCGTCATTGCCGCGCCGGCCTCAGAAAGCCGCCCCATCTGCTCACCCAGGACTCGCAGACGGGCCTCAACGGTGGCCACGATCTCTGGGAAGGTCCAGGCCACCTGCGGGTCAGTCCCGGAGCCGACGACTCCTTCTGGGTCACACTGAAAGCGGATTGCCTCCTCCGCCAGCTGGCGGGTCTCTGGGAAGGCCCATGTAAAGAGAAAAGCAAGTCAAAAGAAAGCGACTAAGGAAGAAAAGTTGGAGTCCCAACCCGGTAACGACAAAACCAAAGGAAAGCACTTACTGGAGAAGGACTCTTCCAGGTGCTGCGCTTCGAGCAACGTACCGCGCCGCTCTCAGGCGATGGTGCGGTCATGCTCCTGGAGCGCCTTCTCCAGCTCGGCGACCTTGGCAAGGGCTGCCTTTAGATCGGCGTCCTTGTCCTCGGCCGCTTTCCCGGCCTCCTCGCGGCGCCGGGCCTCCGCCTGCCGGGTCTCCTCCACCGCGGACACCAGTGCCTTCAGGCACTCCACCTCGGCCTGGAGGTTCCCCTTGTGATTGACCAGCTGGCCGCGTTGCTGGTCCGCCTCGGCAAGGGCCTCCTGCGCCTCCACGACCTTGGCGGCCTCCGCCTTGAGGCGCTCCACCTTCGCCTCGAGGCGGCCCTTGTCACCCTCCAGCCGCTCCTGCAGCCGGCTGGCTTCGTCAAGCGCCCGCTGGGCTCCCGTCGCCTCCGCCCTCGCCCGCTCCACCTCGGCTCCAAGCCGACCAGCGTCAGCAACGAGCCGGTCATAGTGGAAGCCGGCCCGGACTAGCCGCGTCCTCTAGGACAACACCTGGCTGTAGAAAAGAAGCTCAAAAACAAAGTACTACTTAAGGTTCGACCCAACTGCTATGCAGTTGGCCCGAATCTCGGGGGCTACACCCTGTGGGTGCGCTAGCGCGCCCCCAGTATAAAAGAGCGTGCAAAACAAGTAACTGCCGTGGCGTGGAGCGCCTCCTCCTTGGCGGCAAGCCGCTCCTTGAAACGACGGTGCGTCTCAAGGAGCCGGTTGAAGACGCTAACCCGGTAGGCGTCCAGTTGCTGCAAAAAGAAGTGATCAATACAAGACATCAAGATAAGATTCGACACAACTGCTGCGTAGTTGGCCCAAATCCGGGGGCTACACCCAATGGGTGCGCTGGCGCGCCACCACGAAGTAAAGGCAATAAAAGGAAAAGAAGAACACAAAAGGAACTTACAAGCACGTCACACTCCATCTCCTGCGTTGCCTCGACCTCCGCCTGTGCAAAGGCCTGGATCCGGTCCGCCCGCCCTCGCAGGCGCCGGGTCACGGCGTTCATCGCCGCCTCCTCCTGGGTCGGGGCCCCGAAGAAGACCTCCCCAGTCCCACTCCGCACCGACTGCGACCCGGCAGCCCGGTGGCCCCCGGGCTTGAGCACCAGGGTGTGTTCCGACGCCGGTTCCGTGGGCCGACTAGCCCGCGGCTCCACCACTAGCGGCGTCTCGCTCGCCGGTGCCCGGGCCATCCCCGCCGACGCCGTCCGCAATGCCTCCCCCAAGACGGCACCACCGCCGGCTCCCGCCCGCTCGACCACGTCGGTCCGTGGCGGGACACCGTCCCCAACGACCACGACCTCCCGGTCGAGGTCCATCACGTCGACATGTCCACCATGGCCGCGCTCCCCCTCCGATGACGGCACAAAGGCCGTCTCCACCGCCACCGTTCCTGCCGGCATCTCCGGCCACGCCGGTTCCTCGCCGGCTCCCGCCCACGCCGCCGCGGCGCTAACCCAGGCCCACGAGCCTGGCCGTACGTATGCGCGAGTAGGCGTTCAAGACCCCGCCCGTATGTACGTACGTGGCCGTATTTTCTTTCTTGCACACTGGCCGCTGTACGTACGTGTACATGCTACATGCGCGCCTCTACATGGACCAATATGTACGTACACGTTCGCGACCAGAATGACAACGCTACGTACGCTTCGACCGGGTGGGTCTCGATTGTCAGGCACTTCCTTTCGTGCGAAGATGTAGCTGGTGGGTCACAACAGTCAGGGGGGCGAATCATTTTTTTTGCCCGGACGCACTTCCTTGTGTGCGAAGATGTAGCTAGTGGGTCCCAGCAGTCAGGGGGGAAACGTTTTTTTCATGAAATACGGTGGCCCGTCTGATGGGTCCCCGCTGTCAGGTGGAGGAATAATTATTTTGCGCGTAATAAGGAGGCACTTCCATGCGGCTGCCCTGGACCCAGCTGTCAGCCTCTCCATGTACAGTACTCTTCCGATGGAAGTCGGTCGTTGACCACAGTGACCACGTCACGCCGAGAGCACCTTGGCGCTGGACGACGGTGAGGCCTAGGAAGGGGACAACATGGAGCCGGGGAAAACGCGGCAGTGGATACCCACGCGGAGAGGAGTATGAGGGTTCACTGGTTCGGCTGCGGTGTGAGGCTACCGTCGCCGCAGAATAACATGGGGTGTGGGTGAGTGGAGGGATGGCCTGGCCAGCGGTGGGAGTAGTAGGGGGCGGTGAGGCCTCCGCGGAAGCACAGCCGGCCACGGGAGGCAGGAGCAGGCGGAACGACCAGCGCTGCTTTGGGCGGCTGGAGCAAGAAGACCAAAGGTTGAAGAAGCACGATGGCCGTTCACTACTAGGGAAAAGTCTATACACAGAATTTTACTAGTAGCGCTGTACAAAATCAAGCGCTGTTGCTACTTAGTAGCAGCGCACGTAAATAAACCGCGCTACTGCTATGACTTTAGCAGTAGCGCATACTAGCGAAAAGCGCTGCTGCTACGTTTGAACTGGGCTCACATGGCTAGCCCAACCTAGCAGTAGCGCGTATAATGGCCCAGCGCTACTGCTAATCTCCTTAGCTGCAACGCGTTTACGTGTAAAGCGCTGCTACTAACGAAAATAAAATAAAGTGAAAAACAAGTAGAAAAGTAAATGAAAATGAAAGAAATAGAAAAAGGAGAAAGGGAAAAAATAAAATGTAAAGAAAAATAAAAGAAAAAAGGGAAAAGGAGAAAGGAATAGCAGTAGCGGGTTTTAGTAAACGCGCTGCCGTTACGTTTCAATTAAACAGTGGTTTCCCCCCACCCCGCCCCCCGTCCACCAATTCTTCCCCAAATCATCCCTCGCCCTCGCCGCCATCTCCTCACCGCCGCCGCCCGAGGCCGCCCTCAGCCTCACCGCCGCCGCCCGAGGCCGCCCTCAGTCTCACCGCCGCCGCCCGAGGCCGCCCTCAGCCTCACCGCCGCCGCCCCTCGGCCGTCGCGCGCTCTCCCCACGCCGCCCCCT
>NC_041386.1:639026430-639081195 GCF_002162155.2 Triticum dicoccoides
CCCCGCCCCCCGACCTCAACGCCGCCCCGGAGCCCCGACCACGACCTCGATGCCGCCTGCCCCTCCCTCGTCGCAGGCACCCGAGGTGAGCACGCCTGCTCCTCCCTCTCCCCTACCTCTGCCTAGGGTTTCTACCTCCATCAAATTAGTTAGGGTAATTAGGGCAGTAGTTCTTAGGTACTAATTAGTTAGTAAGAACTAGGTACTAATTAGGTACTAGAATATTTTTATTTATAGTAAGTTTATTTTTAGTAAGAACTAGTTGAATTAATAGAACTAGTTAGTAAGAACTTGTTGCTATTTTTTTAGTTAAAGCAATTTTCCCGCATCGACGTGGACGATGCCTATCCCGCATCCTCGTCGTCGAGTCGACGGAGGACAACACCTACTTGACCAGATGGGCCATGTCCGGGACTGGGCTCCGCCGGGGTGGTACTGGGAGGCGCTACCTACCGGGGGGCGCAGGTTGGTGAGGAGCCAGCCTGTCGTTGACCCGAACCTTCTTTGGTGGCGGTCGCGTGGGCCAGTGATGGTCCAGAGGCTCGAGGACTCCGCGGAGGTGGTGCGTCACCGTGTCAGTGAGGAGGACGCGCACGTCCGTCGCTACTTGTTTGCGTTGGAGCACAGGTTCTCCAATACCTGGCAGGTTCTCCAGGGATCTCACTGGAGCTATGATCCCGTGATGGTTCCTTCTCTGTGGGTGTCCACCACCCGCGCCAATACCCGTCGTGTGCTAGGGTTTTAGTTGTACTAGTGATGTTATATGTATGACACTATTCGGGATGTATTAGTGATAATATTCAACGACGTACGAACGCATGAGATGATTTACTTTTGCTTATTGAATGGATGCTAATTTGAGTCTTATAAGATATTTTGAAATGTATATCTTGTGTTGCTCAATATCCAAGTGGCCGGTCATGTTTGCATGTTACACCTCCGAGTGGCCTATGTTTTGCCGGAGTGTTGATTCATTTCCGTTCCGGCAAATTTCAGGCGCTCGATATATCCTATTTTAGCAAAGGTCATGCCGGATTTTTCCGTGAATTTTGGCATGACTTTTGCCAGAATATGTAGGAAATATCGAGTTCCCCGGATTTGTGTGTTGAGTATCCTGGTAGTTGTCTTCTATCGATTTTCAATTAATGTTTTAACTATGAACATAGGAAATGTCTGACGACAAAAAGGATTTTGGTATTTGCAAATACTGCAAAGACGAGCGCGGCCTGTGCGACGGAATCTTCCTAGATGATGATAGGTGCTTCAGCATCAAGCTAGACGAGAACTTTGAAGTGGATACAGTAAGTCACAACGACAAGTCTTTTTTCGTAATTAAGCATGACATCTGCTTCATTTGCTTGAACTTACTTTTTTTACTATTCTACTAGCGTATCCCCTGCCATGCAAGAGTTTTTGTATTGGATGAGATAGGTTTCAGTCATACTACGGAGGTAAAGAAATTTTATTTGAAGACTGAGCATGGTTATATTTTCCACGCAAAATTATACAATTCAGACGACTACACCTATTTTGGATGCAAAACATGGCGAGCACTATGCAAGACTTATGCATTTCAGCCTGATATGGTTATCACCTTTGATATTCGTCCGGAAGATGATATTGAAGGTAATACCGACATCTAGGTCGATGTGCAGACGCCTCCAGTTACACCAAAATGTAAGTTTCTCAACCATATTTATGTCTTTGATATTGTTTATTCAAAAATAGTTGACAACTAATTTGTATTGTCAGCTTATTTTGGTGCAAGCAAACATGTCCAGCGCTTGGTAGACAGGACCTACTACTGTCCCGGGGCTAAACTAAATTGCGAGGAGCTAAGTCATTATGTTTCATGGCTTGAGGATCTTGATACCGTCAAGACAAATTTTCTTCCTGGACTTAGAAATCTTAGTACTGAAAACGTGCGACCAATAGTGTTCGTCATGAACTACGGTCACATCTATTTAGGAAGGATGGTAAGATTTTTTACTATTTGTCCTCAATGCATCTTTTCCATACATTATTTGTGAAGCTAAACTTCATTGCTAAGTATGTGACCATACGATGTTCTTCAACAGGGACTCCCGATGAATGTTGTGCCTTATGGGATCGAGACTAAAGGTACCATGAGTATTATTAGTTTATGGCCAAGATATCCTACATGTTACTTTAGTGCATTCAAGATCAGCGATGAATGCTTAATAGTGCAAGGCTGGACCAGATATGTGATGGGGGAGAGCAGACAAGTACTAGGGGGCAGCAAACAGATGTGCTACCCAAAATTAGGAGACAGGTTCATCTGCATGCTCCAACTTGATCAAGGAGGAGAGCTTCACATGTTTTATGTTGTTTTACCTAAGAGAGAGCAGCAGGAGTGATTAGCTAGAAATGAGTTTGAGGATGATGATGTGCTACACTATTACTATGATGATAAAATAGCTAGTGTTGGTGGTAATGACTGATGATTATTATTAGCTAGTGTTAGTGGTGATTAAATAAATATTGTTGGTGCTAATGATTATGATGATGATTAAATAGCTTGTGCTGGCGGATTAGATTCAAGTGGAGGCAACATGTGGTGCACATCGAAAGTACTACTAGTCCAAACTAGATCAAGTTTGGATTAGTAGTATACTTTTGACATGCACCACATATTGCCTCCACTTGAACCTAATCCACCTTCATTTGACACACTGTTATGGACATAATGATGTAAACTTCATAACTGGTATTGTACCAATATTTGTACGATGGCGCATAAATACACTAAAATAAAAAAAACAAAAAAACAATACTAGTAGCGATGGAAAGAAAACACGCTGCCAGTAGTTACATTAGCAGCAGCGTGGGAGTGAACAAGCGCTGCACCTATCTGTCCTAGCAGTAGCGCATGCGGCACGTGTTACTGCTAAGCAATAGCTGTAGCGCCTTATTAGTAGCGCGCCTACCCGCGCTACTAGTGAGCACAAAACCAGAGCTACTGCTAGGGTTTTCCCTAGTAGTGGTTGGATGGACATCGTACGGTCACTATAGCTAGAATCGTTTATATTGACTAAGTTGACAAAGCCCTTGGTACGCGTCAACTTAGTAGGCCCATAAGTCAGCTTCCGAAACGGTACGCCCAGATGTTAGGGGAGGATTCATTTTTTGGGCGGGTGAAGCTAGAATATCCGAGATTGAAGAAGTACGGCATCAGTTGGATGGACATCCAACGGCCACTGCTGCTAGAACCGTGTGTTGACTATAAGTTGACAAAGCCTTGCATACGCGTCAACTCTTTTTTTTTGAGGGGACGCGTCAACTTAGTAAGGCCACAAGTGTGTGCCAGAGAACTTATAGCCCATTTCAGATTTGTAAGAATGTGCAGCCAATTTTTGAATTCTAATGAAATTTACTAGAGCCCATTTACAGTTTGTTAAAATTACAACCCATTTCAACCAACCGTTCAAAACAGAATTCAATAAAATTTCTCACATTTTGATGGGATCCGAAATATTTTTATCCTGAAATTTCTAGTCAGATTAAATACAATTGCAATATAAATTTATATTATGTAAAAATCCAACGAAACACTATGCTTGCAACAATTAATGAAATTAAAATTTTCAATATCCAAAAATAATATTTTATAAAGTAATTACGTGTTTGGTGCATTTTTTATAGTTCCTGCCCAATTGTTATAATTACATCCCATTTATTATTTCTTAAAGCCCATTTTCTTGATAAGCCTAATGCATCTCTCCTAGGAATGATTTGCAGCCCAGTGGGGCGGAGAATAACAACTTGACCTTGCCTGGGTATTCCTAAAAAATAATAGCTGGGCTAGCCATTTTTATCTTGAAAAAAATTAATATCTGGGCTGGATATCTGGCCTGGGCTAGACGGGCCACAGCCCGCCCAATTAATACCTGTAGAGATATTTTCGTTGTTGTTCAGAGGAGAAAAATTAATATCTGGGCTAAACATCTGATGACCCACAAGTGTAGGCGATCTATCGTAGCCTTTTCGATCAGTAAGAGTTTCGAACCCAACGAGGAGCAGAAGGAAATGATAAGCAGTTTTCAGTAAGGTATTCTCTTCAAGCATTGAAATTATTGGTAATAGATTGTTTTGTGACGAGGTAATTTGTAACGAGTAACAAGTAATGAAAGTAAATATGGTGCAACAAGTTGGCCCAATCCTTTTTGTAGAAAAGGATAAGCCGGGACAAACTCTTACATAAAGGAAAACGCTCCCGAGGACACATGAGAATTATCGTAAAGCTAGATTTCATCACGTTCATATGATTCGCGTTCGGTACTTTGATAATTTGATATGTGGGTAGACCGGTGCTTGGGTACTGTCCTTACTTGGACAAGCATCCCACTTATGATTAACCCCTATTGCAAGCATCCGCAACTACAACAGAAGTATTAAGATAAACCTAACCATAGCATGAAACATATGGATCCAAATCAGCCCCTTACGAAGCAACGCATAAACTAGGGTTTAAGCTTCTGTCACTCTAGCAACCCATCATCTACTTATTACTTCCCAATGCCTCCCTCTAGGCCCAAACAATGGTGAAGTGGCATGTAGTAGACGCTCACATGACACCACTAGAGGGATGACAACATACATCTCATCAACATATCGAACGAATACCAAATTCACATGACTACTTATAGCAAGACTTCTCCCATGTCCTCAGGAACAAACGTAACTACTCACAAAGCATATTAATGTTCATAATCAGAGGGGTATTAATATGCATAATGGATCTGAACATATGATCTTCCACCAAGTAAACCAACTAGCATCAACTACAAGGAGTAATCAACACTACTAACAACCCACAGGTACCAATCTGAGGTTTGGATACAAAGATTGGATACAGGAGATGAACTAGGGTTTGAGATGAGATAGTGTTGGTGAAGATGTTGATGGAGATTGACCCCCTCCCAATGAGAGGATCTTTGGTGATGACGATGGTGATGATTTCCCCCTCCCGGAGGGAAGTTTCCCCGGCAGAACAGCTCCGCCGGAGCCCTAGATTGGTTACGCCAAGGTTCCGACTCGTGGCGGCGGAGTTTCATCCCGTGAGCTTGCTTATGATTTTTTCCTTGATGAAAGACTCCATATTGCCAAAGATGGGCACCGGAGGGACACCAGGGGGCCCAAGAAGCAGGGGGCGCGCCCCCACCCTCGTGCATGGTGGGTGACCCCCCTCTAGTACTTCTTTCGCCCAATACTTTTTATATATTCTGAAAAAATTCCCGTGGAGTTTCAGGACTTTTGGAGATGTGCAGAATAGGTCTGTAATATTTTCTCCTTTTCCAGCCCAGAATTCCAGCTGCCAACATTCCCCCTCTTCATGTAAACCTTGTAAAATAAGAGAGAATAGGCATAAGTATTGTGACATAATGTGTAATAACAGCCCATAATGCAATAAATGTCGATATAAAAGCATGATGCAAAATGGACGTATCAACATCGCTCAAGAAAAACTCTGAAGTGCTCACACCTAAAAAACACAAATACTGCTCGAGCTGCTTGGTCCGAGCTGTCAGCCGCTTCTTGTGCAATTCTCTCATTTATTGACTACATAGGTTGACAATGGTGTGGGACCGTGATGTCAGGAAACCTGGAGGAAGCAAAAAAATTGTTTTATATACTAATAAGGAGGCACTTGCGTACGTGCGGCTATAGCCCTAGTGGGTCCCCACTTTCATCCTCTCCAAGTAAAGTCATCTCCTCATCCTCATGTCTGTTGACCATGTTGACAACGTGATACGGCGGCGCCACGTCAAGCGCAACAACTCGAAGGACGACGAAGAGGGCCTCGCGGGCCCTATAGATGGTCTGATACAGCGCCAGCTGCTCATTCAGGAAGCCAGGATCATAGGGCCACATGTCCGCGATGTCATTGTCGTTCGCTTGTTCACCGGTGCTCGTTGAGGAGACGGAGGTTGCAGCATAGGTCCTCCTGCACTAGTAGATCTTCTGCCATTAGGGCGTCGAAGTGCGGCCGCACCTGCTCTATGGTGAACACGGCATGAACTAACTTGGATAGTGGCGCGGCTCCTGGTCGGAAGCTACGTCCATCGTCTGATTGTCGTTGCTCAGCTCGGCGAGCTAGCTGGCGAGCCAACATGTTCGCCTGCTGGACCGACCCGCTGCCAAGCACGAGTTTGACTGCCCTGGCCCACCCAGACCGCCTCCCTCGCCCGTGCGCGCTTTCCGCCCGAAATGGTCAGCACCGCCCGCCACGCTTCCAGGTGCAGGCGATTGCTCCGCCTTCAAACGCCACAAGTGTCGTCCGTCTATCCTTTTGCTGCCCACATTAATGATACATGGTTGCCGAGGAGGTTACTCCGGCGCCACACGTCTGTCCCTCCACCGCCCACCCTATATAAACTGATGCACCGGCCATAGCCGCAGTCATCCGCATCCGTTCCCTTTCTCTTGTCCACACCACTACTACCCACCATGGCTTCCTCGTGCTCCAGCGCTCTTCGGGACAGGCAGACGACGGACCACAAGGAGATGGCAGCGATTGCTGCCGACTGGCTGGCCGGCAGGCAGCTGTAGGACGACGACATCCCAATGGAGAACATGGTAGTCAACGATCCGGTGCCAAACCCCTCCTCTGCGCCATCCTCGCCGGTGCATTGCACCATGACCATCGGCGAGGCCCGTGCCCAATATATGGTCACGGTGAGGCAGAAAGCGTGAGGAGTAGTTCCGAGAGGCGCAGGCCGATGCCGCCTACAACCACCATCTCCTCCAGGAGCACCTGTAGGCGGAGGAGCAGATCACCGCGGAGTGGGCGGAGCAGGAGGCGCTGCTCGACTCGTACCGCTCCGCCCGCGAGAGCCACCTTGAGCGCTGGCGGTACCGCATGCGGGTGGTGGAGGCTGCGGCCGCCTACAAAGAGGGTGATGAAGCGGGCGAGGCGCTGTTTGGCAAGACCGAGGACGAGGCAGAGGACAATGTCGGCTCCGACGAGTCCCCGCTCCGCTGGCATCGACGAGGGCCTGCTCCGTTGAGGCCCCATGGTGCCAACAACGAGGCATAGGACATCGCCGGCTCCGCCGAGGCCCCACCCTGCCGGCAACGAGGGGGAGGATTTCCCCCACTCCGCCGAGGCCCCGGCCGCCGGCAACGAGACAGAGGTCATCGTCGGCTCCGCCAAGGCCCCGCCCCGCTGCCAATGAGGCCGCGCTACATAGAAAACGAGGAAGAGTTGAACACGGTAGGTCTCCGCCGCTCGGGTCCAAGTAAGGCCACCGCTGCTACCCTCCGGTTGCTGGCACTGAGCTGTACATCATGGAGCAATTCTATGATTATAGGATGATTGAAGAGTGCTCCGTGGTTGAGCAAGCTCATGAGATACAATCATTTGCTAGAGAACTTGAGCACTTCAGTTGTATGCTACCGGACAAGTTTGTTGCCGGAGGTATCACCACTAAACTCCCTCCTTCGTGGATCTCATTGGCACTCTTGATGTGGAAGAAAAGGCAAGAGCAAAGGACACACGTGCTCAAGGAATTGAGGGAGGATCTAGTGCCAATCTGGTACAGAAGAAGAACTTCTAGCCCCACAAGTTCAATAACAAGGGCAAGTTTAATGGGAAGAACAAGACTGTGCAACACATGAACTTCAAGAAGAAGAATGACAAGAAGAAAGGTGTTTGTCATGTGGGGATCCTGATCATCAGGCTCCTAGTTACCCTAATCGCTATGACAAGCTAGGCGGGTTGACCATTGACGGCCGGTTAGCTTCTTGGTGGCGACGTGGAGTCGGAGAGCTATGTTGGAGAAGGACGCTGCTTCTACTTAACTACTGGTGCAGTTGGCTGACTGACACGTGGGCCCAACAGGCATCTGGGCCACATGTCAGTTACGTAACTGCACCTGCAGTTAAGTCACTGAAGCTTCTATTCGGCTCAGCCGAACACAGGTGGGTAGCTTCGGTTAATTAATTATACATCCAGCACACCCCTTTTTAGTTGAAGAATGTATGAAATGTAATGAAATCCGGCATGTTTATATGAAATCCGACTGTGTATGAATGAATTGATTCAATTAGTTTGAATTCTTGTATCACTAGCATTGGATGAACATGCAAAACAATACGTACTAGCATTATTCCCAAGGTGATCACCTCGTTTGCAGCCGTTTCACATGTACTCCCTCCGGTCCTTTCTAGTCTGGATACAAGTTTTTTCTGTAGTCAAAGTATCTCTACTTTCACCAATCTTATAGAAAAAAGTATGCACTTTCACAATTTGCGAAGTAAAAAGGAACAGAAGGAGTACAAAGAGTTTGAGCAGCTTTTTAGCATTCCTGTACATTGCAATCAAACACACAAGTCTGGCAATTCATAGAGAACATTCAAAACAATCGATGATTATGCATCTCAGCGATTCACATGTCAGAGCCAATATTTACTTCACAACTAAAGAATAAAGAAAAAATGGATTGACGCTGCTGACAGCAAAGGGCGTCCCGTTCGAAAATATCAAATGCATGTCTTCTTGCTAAAATCAATGAGCAAAATTTGACAAGGTTGTCCCATTCCAAAATATCAAATGCCTACGATTGTGGAATGGGCAGGGTTTTCCATCAGTTCGGACATTGACATGGCACCTCGTGCTAAATAAACCAGTTGTTCTTCTTGTGCAGTTCCACCAAAATCAACCAAATTCACTCGGCATCTCCTTTCTTGTGGTGGAAATGAATGATTCGATGTATTCATGAACATTTTGTGCAGTTCCCATTGAAATCAAGTTGAGCACCCCTGTTTGCACAAATACAAAAAAGTGATTAGTATAAAGCAAACTGCACTATGAATTGACAGTTTAAACAGGCACCTACATGGTCCATGTAGAGCACACTTTTAGAAAAATGGAACTCACCGGAAAGAATCCTGGAACAACATTGTACTCGGGCATCACAGCAAGAAAATGGAGATTTGTCAGTCCTTCTGAGCTGAAGTTAGTTTGGTATTGTGGGGGGTAATGTAACCATCCTTCAACTGCTCCTTCTGATGAGAAGATAGACAGGGCTTCTTCATCCTAGCATAATTGGAACTAGTCACTTCACGTACTCCATATAATTCTTCAGAGGAGGATGATCCTGTTGTGCAAAGACAAGAGGACAACTAAATGCTAGCATCCCTGTTTGCTCGAAAAAAGAAAGGAAATATTTAAAACAGCACAAATGAAGCACTTCTCAAGGACAATACCACTTTTTGATGATAGTATCTAAACAGTAGCACAACACTAATATAGATGACAAAGCTCAATTATATGGATGAATCAATGGGCGAGTACCAACATTTGTCAGGAGGCTTATTGTGTAGACCATACAGATGAAGCACTTCTCCGGAACCATCTGTTGCTATCTACTTTGGTGGCCATGCTTACTATATACTCCTCGATTAGTTTAATGTTTCCAAAATCTTCTTGTGCAGTCCACTAAAATATATGGTATCTTCAAAGAAGATCCCTGTTTGCTCAAGTAGATATAATTACGTATTACATTAAGAGTAGCATCAAATTAGTGGCAAAACAATTACTCGTTCCAGCCGTAGCAATAAATTAAGATGCAAAACTATATCATTACTTGTGTCATCACAATTCTAGTGCTTCATTACAGCACCGGGAGTTGATTTTTGTTTCTCTTCCACTTGTTCTTCCCATTCATCACTTGGTTCAATAACAGACAAGTTTCACCTTCAATGTAAGATTTGACATGTCAATTAGGTTGCACAAGTATAGCACTAAACAATTACATTAATTTTCTGATGAAAGTGGCAAAATACAGGCCAACAGTTAGAAATATCCTTATCTTACCTCAATGGGATATTACCGTGCACATACAGATTGGAAGTCTTGTCGCTATTTGTGCAGTTCACTAAAATCAAGAAACATCACCGTACAAGTAGAAAAACATATGAAACCACACTGCAGAATCATGTGAAGAAGGCTAGTACTGACCTCTCATGACACGGAATTCAAACAACTCACAAGAAGAAGATCTGAACCAAATTTTCCAACACGGATAGGAAGTAAGATCTCCTCTTTTGCAGTTCCACTATGATTAAGCAATCAAGCAACCTTGTCGGTATGAAATTTTGGTTGAAATGCACAAAACACTCTTAAAACAAAAGTGTTTTGTGCAGACAATCGGTCACAATGGCAACGAGGTGAAGTAGATAACCCTGTTTACACAGAGGTGCAAAGGAAAAAACTAGTGGTCAATAACGATGGATGACACAAAAGCCAACAAAAAGAAGCATCTACCTTATATAAATGGGAAAGAAAGCAAGACAGTAGCATTTCTCAAACGGTGGCATTGATTAATATTAATAGAGAGATTATATAAACAATAAAATTCGTTAAACATGTAATTATCTTTTAACTGTGACAATGCATCAATTTTCCAGCGGCATTATTAGAGGGTGTTTGTTTACAGGGACATTTTGGTGGAGGGACTAAAAAAACTCCATGTCAGTCCAATCTAAACCAAATAGGAGGGACTTTTAGGGACTAAAAGTGGGCATTTGGGACTAAAGAAAGAAGACCCCGAGGGAGAGTCTTTTTCGGACTTTTTCCAAGAGTTGCCCCTGCCACGCATCGCACCTTGTCTCTATTAGTTCATTACTAGGGGTAACATGGTCTTTTAGCATGTCATTTAATAACCTCTAGTCCATGTTTAGTCCTTGGAACCAAGCAGGTAGGGACTAGGGATTTTTTAACCAAACAAGGCCTTAGATTAACAACAGCTAAAGAGTTGCACGGGACAGTGGACGCACCAACACCATGTGCATCTACCGATGTATTGGGGTGATGCACAGTCTGTTGCAACAAAGAACAAACAACCAAGGAGCATATTTGTGTTGGTCCCAGTTTTGTTATCTTTAGACACCTTTCCCTATGTGAGTGCAACAAATCTAGTCCTGCTCAAACTCTACAGCCTTGACCCCCAAAACAAAAGATCAGTTTGTTATAGATGTGCGTACTGCGTTTGTCATTGTTTTCCCTTTTCGACCAACGTAGGTGCTGGATAGCCAGTATGTACTAGTACTTTCCCCCTTCCTTTCCTCTTTGAACCACGTCCTAGATTTATGCTATACAACTTTCCCCCATTCCTTTCCTCTTTGAACCACGTCTTAGATTCATGCGATACAACTCTCCCAACTACTTTCCCCCTTCCTTTCCTTTTTCAACCACGTCCTAGATTCATGCTATACAACTTTTCCCACTACTTTCCCCCATTCCTTTCCTCTTTGAACCACGTCCTAGATTCATGGTATACAACTTTCCCCACTACTTTCTTGTTTGATCCAACACCTAGATTCGAGTGCAGAAGCGGAAAAAGCCCACATGCAGCTAGAGCAATGCATGTGGAATAAGTAAATTATAGCTTAAGGTTCTTGGGGTGTGGTTCAGTGGGCGACCGGAGGCCATTTGGCCCACACTATGTATGGCGGCGAAGAAGAAGGGGTCGAAGGCCCTCCCGCGCCGCCGCTGGGTGAAAGTGAATAGTTGCACCGGTAGTGGATTCCCTCCCTCGCCGACGGTGACAGCGTTAAGCCTCCTTCCCTTCCCAGCGGACGGATCCTGCTGGCTCTTTGACAAGTAGTGAGGGGAGAGAGAGGCCAATGAAGTCTTGTTTAGATCTGGAGAGGGTGAGAGAGTGTGAAGAGAGCAACTACAAGCAGACCATCAGTGAGGGGAGAGAGAGAGGCCAACAAAGTCTTGTTTAGATCTGGAGAGGGTGAGAGAGTGTGAAGAAAGCAACTACAAGCGATGAGGCTCCAGCGTGTATATATATACTAGAGAGAGTGTGAAGAGTGCCAACCCTAGAGAACAAGCGCCAAGGCTGCAGCTGATCGTATAGCACCGTATCCATCCATTTTGAGCAGTACCAAAGAATCCTCCTGGCACAAATTATGGTCAAGTGTAGTTATCGAACCCAAGACCTCAAGTTTGATGAGCAAACAGGCTAACCAGCTACACAACCCTCCCATTATGTTCAACGAGAGGAAAATAACCTTTTATATATTCCTGCATTCGTGTGACAAGCATGCTGTGTTTTTTTTTGTGTGGGAGTCATTGGGATTTAAATCATAATCGTGCCATGTGGCTTTGGTGGTAAGACTATCCACAATGGTGCAGAAATAATGCAGCCTTAGTCACCTTACCTCTCTCCACGTAGTACGTTGGGTCCCACCAGTCAGAGGCTGAAACAAACAAATTAATAAGAAAAATTAAAAGCTCCAGCGGTGTATCTTACCTCACACATCTCGTTACTGCTCAGGAACACTGATACGTCTCCAACGTATCTATGATTTATGAAGTATTCATGCTGTTATATTATCTTTTTTGGATGTTTATGGGCTTTACTAAACACTTTTATATTATTTTCGGGACTAACCTATTAACCGGAGGCCCAGCCCAAATTGTTGTTTTCTTGCCTATTTCAGTGTTTCAAAGAAAAGGAATATCAAACAGAGTCCAAACGGAATGAAACCTTCGAGAGAGTAATTTTTGGAACGGAAGCAATCCGGGAGACTTGGAATAGATGTTAGGGAAGCTTCGAGGAAGCCACGAGGCAGGGAGGCGCGCCCTACCCCCTGGGCGTGCCCCCACCCTCATGGGCCCCTCGTGGCTCCCCTGACCGACTTCTTTCGCCTATATATATATCAATATACCCTAAAACATGAAAGAGCAGAATAGATCGGGAGTTCCGCCACAAGAAGCCTCCATAGCCACTGAAAACCAATCTAGACCCGTTCCGGAACCCTGCTGGAGAGGGGGGAATCCCTCTCCGGTGGCCATCTTCATCATCCCGGCTCTCCCCATGACGAGGAGGGAGTAGTTCACCCTCGGGGCTGAGGGTATGTACCAGTAGCTATGTGTTTGATCTCTCTCTCTCTCTCTCTCTCTCTCTCTCTCTCTCTCTCTCGTGTTCTTGATTCAGAACAATCTTGATGTATTGCGAACTTTGCTATTATAGTTGGATCTTATGATGTTTCTCCCCCTCTACTCTCTTGTGATGAATTGAGTTTTCCCTTTGAAGTTATCTTATCGGATTGAGTCTTTAAGGATTTGAGAACACTTGATGTATGTCTTGCATGTGCTTATCTGTGGTGACAATGGGATATCACGTGATCCACTTGATGTATGTTTTGGTGATCAACTTGCGAGTTCTGTGACCTCGTGAACTTATGCATAGGGATTGGCACACAATTTTGTCTTGACTCTCCGGTAGAATCTTTGGGGCACTTTTGAAGTTCTTTGTGTTGGTTGAATAGATGAATACGAGATTGTGTGATGCATATCGTATAATCATACCCACGGATACTTGAGGTGACACTGTAGTATCTAGGTGACATTAGGGTTTTTGTTGATTTGTGTCTTAAGGTGTTATTCTAGTATGACTCTAGGATAGGTTGAACGGAAAGAATAGCTTCATGTTATTTTACTATGGAGTCTTGAATAGATTGATCAGAAAGAATAACTTTGAGGTGGTTTCATACCCTACAATAATCTAGTCGTTTGTTCTCCTCTATTAGTGACTTTGGAGTGACTCTTTGTTGCATGTTGAGGGATAGTTATTTGATCCAATTATGTTATTATTGTTGAGAGGACTTGCACTAGTGAAAGTATGAACCCTAGGCCTTATTTCCTACCATTGCAATACCATTTACGCTCACTTTTATCTCTTGCTACCTTGCTGTTTTTATAATTTCAGATTACAAAAACCTATATCTACCATCCATATTGCACTTATATCACCATCTCTTCGCCGAACTAGTGCACCTATCTAATTTACCATTGTATTGGGTGTGTTGGGGACACAAGAGACTGTTTCTTATTTGGTTGCAGGGTTGTTTAAGAGAGACCAGCTTCATCCTACGCCTCCCACGAATTGATAAACCTTAGCTCATCCACTTGAGGGAAATATGCTACTGTCCTACAAACCTCTGCACTTGGAGTCCCACCAACTTCTACAAGAAGAAGGTTGTGTAGTAGACATCAAGCTCTTTTCTGGCGCCGTTGCCGGGGAGTAGTTCACCCTTGGGGTTGAGGGTATGTACCAGTAACTATGTGTTTGATCTCTCTCTCTCTCTCTTGTGTTCTTGATTCGGAACAATCTTGATGTATTGCGAGCTTTGCTATTATAGTTGGATCTTATGGTGTTTCTCCCCCTCTACTCTCTTGTGATGAATTGAGATTTCCCTTTGAAGTTATCTTATCGGATTGAGTCTTTAAGGATTTGAGAACACTTGATGTATGTCTTGCATGTGCTTATCTGTGGTGACAATGGGATATCACGTGATCCACTTGATGTATGTTTTGGTGATCAACTTGCGAGTTCTGTGACCTCGTGAACTTATGCATAGGGATTGGCACACGTTTTCGTCTTGACTCTCCGGTAGAATCTTTGGGGCACTCTTTGAAGTTCTTTGTGTTGGTTGAATAGATGAATACGAGATTGTGTGATGCATATCGTATAATCATACCCACAGATACTTGAGGTGACACTGGAGTATGTAGGTGACATTACGGTTTTTGTTGATTTGTGTCTTAAGGTGTTATTCTAGTACGAACTCTAGGATAGATTGAACGGAAAGAATAGCTTCATGTTATTTCACTACGGACTCTTGAATAGATCGATCAGAAAGAATAACTTTGAGGTGGTTTCGTACCCTACAATAATCTATTCGTTTGTTCTCCGCTATTAGTGACTTTGGAGTGACTCTTTGTTGCATGTTGAGGGATAGTTATTTGATCCAATTATGTTATTATTGTTGAGAGGACTTGCACTAGTGAAAGTATGAACCCTAGGCCTTATTTCCTAGCATTGCAATACCGTTTACGCTCACTTTTATCACTTGCTACCTTCCTGTTTTATAAGTTCAGATTACAAAAACCTATATCTACCATCCATATTGCACTTATATCACCATCTCTTCGCCGAACTAGTGCACCTATCCAATTTACCATTGTATTGGTTGTGTTGGGGACACAAGAGACTGTTTCTTATTTGGTTGCAGGGTTGTTTGAGAGAGACCAACGTCATCCTATGCCTCCCACGGATTGATAAACCTTAGGTCATCCACTTGAGGGAAATATGCTACTGTCCTACAAACCTCTGCACTTGGAGGCCCAACAACGTCTACAAGAAGAAGGTTGTGTAGTAGACATCCAGCTCTTTTCTGGCGCCATTCCCGGGGAGTAGTTCACCCTCGGGGTTGAGGGAATGTACCAGTAACTATGTGTTTTATCTCTCTCTCTCTCATGTTCTTGATTCAGAACGATCTTGATGTATTGCAAGCTTTGCTATTATAGTTGGATCTTATGATGTTTCTCCCCGTCTACTCTCTTGTGATGAATTGAGTTTTCCCTTTGAAGTTATCTTATTGGATTTGGTCTTTAAGGATTTGAGAACACTTGATGTATGTCTTGCATGTGCTTATCTATGGTGGCAATGGGATATCACGTTATCTACTTGATGTATGTTTTGGTGATCAACTTGCGAGTTCCGTGACCTCGTGAACTTATGCATAGGGGTTGGCACAAGCTTTCATCTTGACTCTCCGGTAGAATCTTTGGGGCACTCTTTGAAGTTATTTGTGTTGGTTGAATAGATGAAT
The DNA here is from genome assembly GCF_002162155.2 of Triticum dicoccoides. Lineage (NCBI taxonomy): Eukaryota > Viridiplantae > Streptophyta > Magnoliopsida > Poales > Poaceae > Triticum > Triticum dicoccoides. The sequence goes on from NC_041386.1 coordinate 639,042,082, forward strand.
ATGAGATTTTGTGATGCATATCGTATAATCATACCCACGGATACTTGAGGTGACATTGGAGTATCTAGGTGACATTAGGGTTTTGGTTGATTTGTGTCTTAAGGTGTTATTCTAGTACGAACTCTAGGATAGATTGAACGGAAAGAATAGCTTCATGTTATTTTACTACGGACTCTTGAATAGATCGATTAGAAAGAATAACTTTGAGGTGGTTTCGTACCCTACAATAATCTCTTCGTTTGTTCTGTGTTATTAGTGACTTTGGAGTGACTCTTTTTGCATGTTGAGGGATAGTTATTTGATCCAATTATGTTATTATTGTTGAGAGGACTTGCACTAGTGAAAGTATGAACCCTAGGCCTTCTTTCCTAGCATTGCAATACCGTTTATGCTCACTTTTATCACTTGCTACCTTGCTGTTTTTATATTTTCAGTTTACAAAAACCTATATCTACCATCCATATTGCACTTGTATCACCATCTCTTTGCCTAACTAGTGCACCTATGCAATTTACCATTGTATTGGGTGTGTTGGGGACACAAGAGACTCTTTGTTATTTGGTTGCAGGGTTGCTTGAGAGAGACCATCTTCATCCTACGCCTCCCATGGATTGATAAACCTTAGGTCATCCACTTGAGGGACATTTGCTACTATCCGACAAACCTCTGCACTTGGAGGCCCAACAACGTCTACAAGAAGAAGGTTATGTAGTAGACATCAAACACTGTCCAATTGATCCCTCTGTTCGCTCATGTACTATTTTAAGTGAATCCTTATTATAACATGCACACAATTTTGGGCACTTGTATTCAACCTAAGTCAGTGTGCCACCATATCTCGTACGACTCCCTCCGTCTAGGTGTAATAAGTCACGTTAGAAGGTGAAGCGGGACCAAGGTACAATCACATTGGAGGGGAAGGAGAAACTTGACCGGTCATTCCTCTATCAAAGCCCTGATTTCTGTCTCTAAACGCAACAATTAATCCAAACAACTAAGAGATGTCGTTTTAGCTACCATGCAGGGCCACGTATTAACTCACATGCAAGCCGACTTTGATTTGTTGATTGATCAACGCGTAGTTGTGCTCCATGCATTGGGTTTCCTGGGGAGATAACAAGGCAGAGTAAGGAGCGTTTGGTTACATTGCTTAGGCTGGTCATAGTGGTGAGTAACTTGGACTAGTAACATGCATATGTTAGTAGTCTATGTTACTACTACGCGAAGTTTGCCGTCGGAAACAAGCCGATCTGGCTCTCCTGAGCTAGCAAGGTTTTTCTAGCCCACCCAAGCTAGCTGGCCCACAAAAGCTAACATATTTTAACAGTTCCAAATGCCTAACCTTGCCTGGCTATGCTATAAGCTATTCTTGCTAAGGATCCAAATGCTCCCTAAGTAACAACGCTCGCTAGCAATGAGGCCAGGAGGGGATTGAGATGCGAAGTTAATGGACGACGCCTAAACATTTTGGGAATATCTGATTTCCGTAAGATGACTTAACACCTAGACGGAAGGAGGTACTACTCCTCAGTCCAGGTTTGATGGAATATTCGTCACCTCTTTGCTTCTTGTACATACTCCATTTGTATGTCACTTCCTGTGGCTTCACACTTGCACGATTTTCCTATTCTTTGAACCTGTGTGTGCGTGTGCGCGTGTGTGTCTGTGTTTAATAGCATGTGTGTGTGTTAGAGAGAGCGATAGATCGACCTACTCCTACAGAGAGATGGTGTGTAGTGTATGATTTTAGCCGTGAGAGTCGGTGCATACTCTCGTTTCCGGGCGTCCAGTAGGGACAGGCGGACAGCTGCCACGCCCGCTCCTGACTAGCCTGGCCCACCCAAAGCCCCTCCATCGCCCGCGCGCACTTCTCGCCCGAAACGGTCAGCGCCACTCCATAGAAACGGTGCCGCATTCATGCCCGGGTAGAGCGGACGCGACTTCTCACTGGCGCCTGCGTTAAAGGGAGAAGCGGATTCAAGAGTGATGGTTGCTTCGTCCGTCCAACTTATTGCTGGGTCTATGTGATTTGACGGCTCATTGGTCATTATTACTAAGGTGGTAGGACTGCTGGATGTCCCACGCTTTCGGTGAAAGGAGGTACTACTAGATTAAAATTTTCTCCATTCTTACGGCGGAGGAGTGTAAGAGGAGAGTGAAAACACGCAGGCTCGGTGATTACATGGCCCACCTCACACTATCACCATATTTTCTGGACACCGTGCGACACCTAACTCTTTACATAGTACTCCCTCTGTTCCTAAATATAAGTCTTTGTAGAGATTCCACTAGGTGGACTACAGACGGAACAAAATGAATGAATCTACACTTAAAATGCATCTATATACATCCTTATGTGGTTCATGGTGAAATCTCTACAAAGACTTATATTTAGGAACGGAGGAAGTACTAGTATAGTATGTATTGTAATTTATCAGCAAGATAGTACAATGCTATGAACCTTCCAGCTTCTGTTACATGTATCTTGCGTCCAAGGTTGCCCGTTGCAACATTTCATCAAATACAAAGGAGACTAACATGCATGCTATTTCACCTCAATGATTGATAGATCATAGCAAATATGTACTCCCTCCGTTCCAAAATAAGTGTCACAACTTTATGCAGGGGTGTTTGTTTCCAGGGACATTTTAGTGTAGGAACTAGAAAAAGTCCCTCTTAGAGACTTTTTAACGAAACAGGAGGGACTACTAGGGACTAAAACTTGCTTTTTGGGACTTAATGAAGAAGACTCTCTAGGAGAGTCTTTTTTGGGACTTTTCCAACAATGCCCCTCCCTGCACCCATTGCCCCGCCGCCCCATGGTGTTGTTTGGTTGTTATTTTTCTGTATACTAGGGGTAACATGGTCATTCAATAACCTCTAGGGAGGGACTAGGGACTTTTTAGTCCCTGAAAACGAACAGGGAGGGACTTTTTAAGGAGTAGGGACTTTTTAGTTGGGACTAGAAAAAGTCATAGGACTTTGAACCAAACAGGGCCTCAATATGGACTACATACGGAGAAAAATGAGTGAATCTACACTCTAAAATACGTCTATATACATCAGTGTTTGGAGTATGTACTAGTATTTCATATTGAAATCTACTAAAGGACATATTTATTCCAAACAATATGATAATCTCTCTAACCAAGGTAGTAGGGACGAGGAGTAAACAAAGGGAGTAGTAAAATTTTCTCCTCGTCCCGCGAGCCACCGCGCGCGTGGGCGACGACGCGGGCGTAAGGCGTACATTCCTACTACTAGTAAGCAAGCTTCACCTCATCCTGTGAGCCACCGCGCCCGTGGGCAGGGGAGATGGCGTACTAAGCAAGCTTCTCCTCGTTCTGCGAGTTGACGGGACACATGAAAAGTACTCTAGTGTATAGAGCCTTGCCTCTTAGGTAGGCCCCACATGGTTTGCCTCCTTTTTAACATAACGCGTCAAGTCGCAATTTGTTTGTTCACTCGTGGTAGACGATCCTCCCTCCATCTAGTGGACAACCAGTACACCTGTCAAATTACCACGTGGGCTGCCTTTTCGTACAGAAATGAGCTCCACCATGTACCCGCGCGGGTGTGGTTGGGAAAGAGATGGGAGTACGTGCGCCGTGCGTGCACCTATTCTCTTTGTGAATGTCCCCCACCTACGTGGGTGTGTGTGAGAGATACAAACCTAGATGAATGGCTTGTGCATTCGTGAGTGTTTCTTGTTTTGGGGGGGGGGGGAGGTTGATTTCGTGAATGTATTTGTGGGAATATGTGTCGATGACATCTCAAACAAATTTTTTCATGCAATGTGTGTGAAATGGAGGCCTATCCATATCATATATAGAGGGTCGGGCGATCCATGAGAAGAGAGGAGGGGTCATAGATATCGATTGAGTCGAAGAGAGGATCAAGTGGGTGGGTGCGAGATCGATGAAGAGAGCCATCGAAATTGTGTGTGTGCGTAAGTCAAAGATATAGGGCGACTGACCTACCGGAACGTCAAAGGGCACATGTCAAGTTTGTGTGTGGCAGGGAGACATGACTAGAGCGCTCGATGTATCGGTGTGTGTGTGGGAGGATGGTGGGGGGAGGGGTAGGCTGTAACGCCCTTGATGCGGCTATATCTCCCACGTGTCGAGGCACGACTTAGAGGCATAACCGCATTGAAAGCAATGTCGCAAGTTAGGTAATCTTCACAACATCCCATGTAATATAGATAATAAAAGGGGAGATACATAGTTGGCTTACACTCACCACGTCACACAAAGTACATAAATAGCATTACAACATTCAAACACTCATGGCCCGACTATGGTGCCAAAATAAAAGATAACCCAACATGCGACACGGTCCCGATCACCCCAACTGGGCACCACTACTGATCATCAGGGAAAGACACATAGTATCGTCGTGAGTCCTCGTCGAACTCCCACTTGAGCTCAAGCGCGTCATCTGGAGCGGAATCATTAGGCCCTGCATCTGGTTTAATAGTAATCTGTGAGCCATAGGGACTCAGCAATCTCGCACCCTCGCGATCAAGACTATTTAAGCTTAAGGTAAGGCAGGCTAAATATGTGGAGCTGCAGCAAGCGACTAGCATGTATGGTGGCTATCCTGTTCGCAAAAGAGAGCGAGAAGAGAAGGCAAAGTGCGAACGAGTAACTAAAGGACAACCTGCGCATACATTACTCCAACATCGTGTTCACTTCCCGGACTCCGTCGAGAAGAGACCATCACGGTAACTCACACTGTTGATTCATTTTAATTAGATTAAGGTTCAAGTTATCTACAACCGGACATTAACAAATTCCCATCTGCCCATAACTGCGGGCACGGCTTTCAAAAGTTCAAATCCCTGCAGGGGAGTCCCAACTTAGCCCATGACAAGCTCTCACGGTCAATGAAGGAATAGACCTTCTCCCGAGACATTCCGATCAGGCTCGGCATCCCGGTTCTTCAAGACACTTCGACAAGTTAAAACAAATCCAGCAACACCGCCCGAATGTGCCGACAAATCCCGATAGGAGCTGCACATATCTTGTTCTTAGGGCACACTCAGATTGTCTTAGGTACGGGTAGGCCAGCCCAGAGTTGCCCTTGGTGGCCACCGGCAGCTGACAGGTGGACCAACACTCAGAGGAGCACTGGCCCGGGGGGTTTTAAATAAGATGACCCTTGGGCTCTGAAAACCCAAGGGAAAAAGAGGCTAGGTGGCAAATGGTAAAACCAAGGTTGGGCATTGCTGGAAAAGCTTTGTTCAAGGCGAACTATCAAGGGGTTCCCATTATCACCCAACCGCGTAAGGAACGCAAAATCCGGGAACATAACACCGATATGACGGAAACTAGGGTGGCAAGAGTGGAACAAAACACTAGGCAAAAGGCCGAGCCTTCCACCCTTTACCAAGTATATAGATGCATTAAGATAACACGATAATATAGTGATAACCCAACAAGTAAATAATGTTCCAACAAGGAACGGTCTCCAATATTCACCTGCAACTAGCAACGCTATAAGAGGGGCTGAGCAAAGCGGTAACATAGCCAATCAACGGTTTGCTAGGACATGGTGGGTTAGAGGTTTGACATGGCAATTTGGGGAGGCATGATAGGCAAGTGGTAGGCATCGTAGCATAGGCATAGCAAAAGAGCGAGCATCTAGCAAAGCAAAGATAGTAGTGATTTCGAGGGTATGATCATCTTGCCTGCAAAGTTGTCAGAGTTGACTGGATCCTCGAAAGCAAACTCAATGGGCTCCTCGTTAGCGAACTCATCTCCGGACTCTACCCAAATAAGACAAACAAGCAAACAGAACACAATCAACCACGTGCAAACTCAAACAACATGATGCAAAGATGATATGCTATGCGGGATGCAATATGTGATGCAAATGCAAGATTTGACAAGGAATGCATGAACCTGGCCTCAACATGGAAATCCAATTGTGCCACTGGAAAGATGAGATGAAATCGCTTGAAAACGATATAAAAACACCGGAATCGGAGTTACGGTTTGGAAATGGCAAGCAATTCAAATATGGCACCGGTCTGCGATATACAACAAGTAGCCATCTAAATGCAACAGGATGAACATGCTACAACACTCAATCATGGCAACAAAATACATGGCAGGAATCAATTCGTGATGCTAAACAAAAGATGAACACTGAGCGATGGCCAATTCATCCATTAACAGGTTCAAACAAGCCTGGCAAAAATGCATTTGGTAAACAGATTTCAGACTTAGTGAAATTAACACTTGTCTGGAATTTTAGATCAGGTAGCACACTTTGGAGCATGAAAACTATATGCTACAGGGCCTGAACATGGCAAAGTAAAGCATGGCATGGAGCTACTCAAAGAGCTTAACAAAAGTCCCTTAGTAACCTTGAGCCAAAAGGGATCAGAAAATACATTTGCAAGCATGTGAACATGGCAAAAACATATTTAGACCACAGACTTAGTGAAAAACTGGAGCATGCAAAAACAGATATCAAGTAGGCATGTTAACGAGCTCGATGCACTCACTACAGAGCATGTCATGACAATATAAGCATACACCCATCAATAATACACATTATAAAAGCTAGACATGGCAAGAACAATAGCATGGCATGCACGGATCAACTACAACATCCTCGGCAAATTCGCTAACAAGTAGACAATTTGCCCAGATTCACGAAATAGCAAAAGTAGAGCTCGATTGACTCAAGCTAGGGTGCTCCATAATTGCAAACAAAGACATGGATGGATAAAGCACTACAAGATTAACAAAACATCCTTACTGATCATCCTCAAAAGAGGTACGGATCACTAGGAAACAACATGAACATATTGCATATTGAGATAAACAGATCAAGGACTAAGTGGAATTGCTAAGTCCTTGAAATCAGCATTAATGAATGCACCACCGCGGATCTAGGGTTCCTCGCAGGCACGCAGCCCGAGGTAATTCCGGCAAGGTCGCCGCAGCTCCGGCGAGCCCGATGGAGCGGCGGGGAGGCAGGGGAGCGTAGATCCGGCCTCCTCCAGCCGGATCCGGCGGCGAGGAGGGGTCCGACCACCGCGGGGTGGCGAGGAGGCGCGGGGGCGGGTCCGGCGACGAGCATCCGCCGGTGGACGGAGAGCAGGACAGCGGCCGGTGACCTGGGCGGCGGGGAACGGCGACCGGACGCGAGGAGGGCGAACGGCTCCCGGGCGATAGGCGGCGGTGGGTGCGCGGGCTGGGGAGGGCCCCGCGCGGGCCTGAAGGGCCGGTGGCGCTGGCGGCGATGTGGGTACAGGCGGGACAAGTCGCAGCGCGGGATTGGCGGCGGCGGATCGGGCGGACGTGTCCGGCCCGATTCGGACACGTCCGGCGGCGAGGGGAGCTGATTTTAGGGTTTGGACGGGGAAGAAGAAGGAGATTTTTGGGGGGACTTTATATAGAGGTAGAGGGAGCTAGGAGAGTCCAAATGAGGTGCGGTTTTCGGCCACGCGATCATGATAGAACACTCTAGATGATGGAGAGGGTTTTGGTGGGTTTTGGGCCAAAAAGGAGGGGTGTTGGGCTGCAGCACACACGAGGCCTTTTCGGTCCCTCGGTTAACCGTTGGAGCATCAAACGAAGTCCAAATGGTACGAAACTTGACAGGCGGTCTACCGGTAGTAAACCAAGGCCGCTTGGCAAGTCTCGGTCCAATCCAGAAATGTTTAACCCCCACACACGAAAGAAAGGTAGAAATGACCACTGGAGGAGAACGGAGCGCCGGAATGCAAAACGGACAACGGGGAAAATGCTCGAATGCATGAGACGAACACGTATGCAAATGCAATGCACATGATGACATGATATGAGATGCATGACAACGACAACAACACACAGAGACAAAAACCCGAACCCGAGAAAATAAAATAACTTAACGCCGGAAACGGCAAGAGTTGGAGTACATATTGGGTAAATCACATCCGGGGTGTTACAACACTCCACCACTACGAAAGGATCTCGTCCCGAGATGTAGGACTGAAAGAATGCCGGGTAGTCAGAATGGAGGTTATCCTCGCGTTCCCAGGTAGCTTCATGGTCGGAATGGTGTGACCACTTGACTTTGAGGAATTTGATTGACTTGTTGCGAGTCTTGCGTTCAGTCTCTTCAAGAATAGCAACGGGGTGCTCACGATATGAGAGATCTTCCTGGAGCTCAATGTCCTCGAAGTTGACGGTGTGGTCAGGAGTCTTGAAGCACTTTCGAAGCTGGGAGACATGGAACACGTCATGAACATTTGCAAAGTTTGAAGGAAGCTCGAATTGATAGGCGAGATCGCCTCTCTTGCTGACGATCTTGAAAGGTCCCACGTATCTAGGGGCAAGTTCCCTTTGATACCGAAGCGACGAGTACCTTTCATAGGAGAGACGCAGAGGTAAACATGATCTCCAATCTCAAAAGCCAAATCATGGTGCTTACTGTCATAGTAGCTCTTCTAGCGGGATTGAGCTACTTTGAGGTTATCTCTAATGACTTTGCACATTTCCTCTGCCTCTGTGATTAAGTCATTACCCAAAAGCTGACGTTCACCGGTTTTAGACTAGTTGAGAGGGGTACGGCACTTCCTGCCATACAGAATTTCAAAAGGGGCCTTGCCCGAACTTGCTTGAAAACTGTTGTTGTAGGAGAATTCAGCGTAAGGAAGACAATCCTCCCACTTCATGCCGAAGGAGATCACACAAGCCCTGAGCATATCTTCAAGAATCTGGTTGACACGCTCGACTTGACCGCTCATTTGAGGCTGGAAAGCTGTGCTGAAACGGATGTTGGTGCCCATGGCCTTCTGAAAAGAATCCCAAAACTTGGAGGTAAATATGCTGCCACGGTCTGAAGAGATCACTTGCGGAATACCGTGCAGAGAGACAATTCGAGAGGTATAGAGCTCCGCCAATTGAGCTGCAGTGATAGACTCTTTGATAGGCAGAAAATGAGCCACTTTAGTGAGTTTGTCGATGACAACGAATATAGCATCATTGCCACGCTTGGACTTTGGAAACCCAGTCACGAAGTCCATCTCAATGTGGTCAAACTTCCATTCTGGAATGGCAAGAGGTTGGAGGAGACCAGCTGGCCTTTGGTGTTCTGCCTTCACTCTTCTGCAGACATCACATTCGTTCACGAACTGAGCAATCTCGCGCTTCATTCGAGTCGACCAATAAGCCTGCTTGAGGTCCTGATACATCTTCGTGCTCCCAGGGTGGATGGAGAGGAGTGAATTGTGAGCCTCATTCATGATCACTTTACGAAGGTCACCTTTGGGCACAACAATATGATCCTCGAAGAAGAGAGTGTCCTTGTCATCAAGGCGGTACCACTTGCACTTGGGTTGACTCTTGGAAATCCCAATCTTCACCTTCTTCACCATAGCATCAAGAAGCTGAGCTTGCCGAATCTGGTCTTCCAAGGTAGGAGAGACTTGAAGGTTGGCGAGGAAACCTTGAGGAACAACTTGTAGATTAAGTTTGCGGAAAGCTTCACAAAGCTCAGGTTGATAAGGCTTAAGAATCAGACTGTTGCAGTAAGCCTTCCTGCTCAAAGTGTCAGCAATCACATTGGCCTTTCCTGGAGTATACTCGATACTCGGATTATACTCTTGAATCATTTCGACCCATCGAGTCTGCCTGAGGTTGAGATTAGGCTGAGTGAAGATGTACTTGAGACTCTTGTGGTCAGTGAAAATGTCCAATTTTCTTCCCAATAAGAGATGTCTCCAAGTCAAAAGAGCATGCACAACTGCCGCCAACTCGAGATCATGAGTGGGGTAGTTCTTCTCATTGGGATTCAACTGGCGAGAGGTATAAGCCACAACTTTCTTTTCTTGCATCAACACTGCACCGAGACCTTGGAGAGAGGCATCGCAAAAGACCTCGTACAGTTTGGATTCATCAGGAGGAGTCAGAACTGGAGCAGTGACCAATTTCTCTTTCAAAGTGTTGAAAGCAATGTCACACTCCGGAGACCAAATGTACTTGACGTGCTTCTGGAGAAGATTTGAGAGAGGCTTCGCGATCTTAGAAAAGTTCTCCACGAACCTTCGGCAATAGCTTGCGAGACCGAGGAAGCTACGGAGTTGCTTCATGTTCTGAGGTGGTTCCCAATTAACAATTGCAGACACCTTCTCATGATTCACCGCAATGCCCTTGGCAGAGATGATATGACCAAGATAAAGAACCTCATCGAGCCAAAACTCGCACTTAGAGAACTTGGCATAGAACTGGTGTTCCCTGAGCTTATCGAGCACCAAACGCAAGTGCTTGGCATGATCTTCCTTGTTCTTCGAAAAGACCAGAATGTCGTCAAGATAGACCAAAACGAAGTCATTGGTGTAGGCTTTGAAGATGAAGTTCATCATGCGAGAGAAAGTCGGAGGAGCGTTGACGAGGCCAAAAGACATGACAATGTATTCATATGAACCATAGCTTGTCCTGAAAGCCATCTTGGGGATATCTTGCTCACGGATTGGAATCTGATGATAACCCATACGGAGATCAAGCTTGGAGAATACTTGGGCACCTTTGAGTTGTTCGAACAGCTCGTTGATGTTGGGAAGTGGGTACTTGTTCTTGATAGTCTTCTTGTTCAATGGACGGTAGTCAACACAAAGTCGGTCCGTTCCATCCTTCTTCTTCACAAAAAGAACACCACAACCCCACGGAGAAGAACTAGGTTGGATGAGACCCATTCTCTCTTGAATATCGAGTTGCTTCTTCAGCTCCTTCAACTCTTCAGGTCCGAGCTTGTAAGGATGTTTGCACACCGGTTCCGTGCCAGGCTCAAGATCGATGACGAATTCAACTGGCCGGTGCGGAGGCATTCCTGGAAGCTCTTCTGGAAAGACGTCTTGATATTCGCAAACGACTGGAATTTGCGAGATGGCATCGAGTTCACCCTTCTCATTAAGAGAAAACAGACGGATGGTATTATCCCGAGCGGCAAAAACAATTACATCCTCAGACGAATGAGTCAGCTGAATCTGCCTGGCAGCACAATCAAGATGCGCCTTGTGCTTAGAAAGCCAATCCATTCCAGGAATAAGATCAATATCCGAGTCACCAAGAACCGTAGGAGAAGAAAGAAACTTGTAGTCGCCCAACGTGATAGAAACATCTGGAGCAATGGAGTTAGCATGCATGCGCCTATCGGGAGAGACAACTACTAAAGGTCTAGGCAAAATTTGCAAGGCCAAACCATGCATAGATGCGAACGGTCTTGACATGAAACAATGGGATGCACCAGTGTCAAAAAGAACTTTAGCTGGAATATCATTAACAGGAAGGTTGCCCATGATGACATCTGATGAGTCCTCTGCCTGAGCTGCATTCATCAAGTTGACCTTGGCGTGCTTGGGGTTATGCTTGACCACAGTTGTACTTGCCGATCTCACAGGAGGAGGAGGAGGGAGACGTCTCTGATTGAAGCATTTGTTGGCATAGTGACCCTTCTGTTGGCACTTGTTGCACGTGACCTCTGAAAGCGGACGGTGGTACGGAGCACTCGATCTTGGAGCTTGAGACGAAGTCTTGTTCTGAAAGCCAGGGTTGGGTGGGTGGGAAGATCCACTGCCACCTTTTCTCTTCTGATATGGCTGACGAAACGGAGGAGGGGGAAGCCAATACTTCTGCTGCTTGGCCACTTGAGTAGAGGAAGAAGGAGTAGCATCTCTGACTCGCTTCTTGGAAGCATCACACCTTAGTTGAGCAGCATCTTGCTTCAATGCCATGTTGTAGAACTCATCGTACCTCAAGGGCTCAAAGAGAACAAGAGCTAGCTGGATTTCTTCTCTGAGACCACCCCTGAACTGGTATATCATGCTCTTCTCGTTAGGGACGTCCTGCTTAGCAAAGTGGGCGAGCTTCTGGAACAACTTGTTGTAGTCATAGACAGACAAAGAGCCTTGCTTCAGGTTGCGGAATTCCTCACACTTGCTTTCAACCACGCTCTAAGGAATATGATGAGCTTTGAAGTCTTGACGGAATTCATCCCAAGTAATCACATGGCCTCCTCTTGAATCCTTGTACTGCTGGAACCATTATGCAGCTTGGTCTTTGAGTTGGAAGGAAGCGAACTTGACAAAGTCCTCAGGCCTAACGTTACTGCACTCAAAATGCTTGCACAGATCCACGAGCCAATCGTCAGCATCAGTTGCCTCAACACAATTGCTGAAAGTCTTTGGCCCGTTAGCAAGGAACTGGTTGAGTGTAGCAAAGTGATTCTGATTGTTGCCTTGGTTGCCTTGGTTCGCTTGATTGCGCTCTTGAAGAATTTGCATGATCAACTGCATGTTTGCATTGGTTGCAGCCATCACAGCTTGCCATGCCTCCGGAGGACGAGGAGGTGGTGGTGTATCCTGATTCTAATTCTGAGTTTGATAGCTGCTCTTAGCGGGAGCCATCCTGAAGAGGGTGACAACCGTTAGCACATTGACAGATAAATGAAGCTGAATCAAGCGGGTTGAAATTGCAACATAAAGTCTTCACATCCGAACAAAATGAACGAATGCATTCCACTTGAAATGGTCACATATCCATAAATTGAGAAGCCACTTAGAATTTAGGTAGAGGTATAAATCAACAAGGTACGGATCAAGAATGAATACTCGGTAAGAAATCCCAATCTCAAACCAAATATCCGTGGAAGAAGAGCTAGAGCTACTTGAATTCCCACCTATAAAACTCCCGAACCTTTCCGGTTATGCAATCAGGTGTTGGGGATACAGGGGAAGCATAATATCTCACCCAATTCTAGCAAATCCTACATCCAGCTGTATCCATCCTTCAACACATAACCGAGAAAACTTCGGAAACCATCTACCTCAACCTTCGAAAAGAATCCGTTATACAAGTTATGGGGATACTCCCGAACTCCCGCCCCAGTACTGGGTGGCGTCGAGGTTATCTCACCAACGAACTGCAAAAAAGAGATTTTCGATGTCTGCGAACTAAACTCAGGTATTCCAGAACTGCAACGATAAAATTATGACGACAACACCTCGGAGCTCAACTCCCCGGGACACTGCCACAAAACCCCTGACAGGAGGCACCAACACAATGTTCTCGTCACAAAACCATCGGAACGATTCCAAGATACCCGCGTGATCCTAAAAAAAATTTAGTGAAATTTGAGAAGAGAAGAGTCAAAACTCTACACCAGGATGCCTTACCAGAGCGATGAGGAGACTGAGAAGTAAAAAGAATTCCTAAACTCTCCGATATATAATTCCTAAATGACTCAAAACATTTTTCTATACACAACACAGTCGCTAATAACGATCAAGCAATGGGGGCTCCTGTCAGGACCCCGACTCAATGCCACATCGATCCAGCATGTAACACCTCATATCACTTTGCGGCCTCATGCACGGTATCCCCACGGGTGTCGCCTTACCTTTGCCCGGGACCGTTTGCGCCTTTTGGCACACGTATATGATGGTGTCGCTAGCATCCATATGATAAAGAGCCCGGGCTGACATGGCTAGTCGTAAACCCAAAGTGGCACTAACTTACAGGGACAGGCATCCATGACCCAGCATCAAACGTGTCGGTCATCAGCGAGTGAATCCAGGCTGTAGCACTAGGCTAACAGGACTCCGGTGAACCGGGCTGTAGCAGGCTAACAGGACTCCGGTGTTCATCGCGTGACATTTCCCCGAAGGGACAGACACAGGATCGAAGAAGGACACATGCCGGCCAGCCTAAGTGTTCCGGAGCAGTAGCAAGCTACCAGGGCTCAGTGGAAGCACTAGGAGACATTTCCCGGTAAGAGAGGCTACTAAGAATAAACAACTAGATAGTCAGATCCCACACATAGCAATACACATTACACGCACGCATAACATGCAAGTATGTGATGTACAACATGGCATCACAGCATAACTCAACAATCATATAGATAAAGGCTCAGAAGAGCCATCATAGCATTTATTTCAAACATGGGTCACAAAACCCATCATACAGAGCATACAAGCAACAAGCGGAAGCATTACATGTCTGGGTACAGACATCTATAAATGAAAAAGGCTGAAGAGCCTGACTATCTACAACATCCGATCAAGATCGTAGCTGAGGTACTAGCTACTAGTCGAAGTCCACGAGAACACTAGTAAGACCGAAGTCTCCGCTGCAAAAACATAAATGAAGCAACATGAGTACAAAGGTACTCAGCAAGACTTACATCAGATCCTATCATACATGCATTTGTATCAAGAGGGTAATGTGGGGTTTAGTTGCAGCAAGCCAGCTTTGACTCTATGGCTATCCTGTTCTACGACTACCAGAAACTCTTGAGGTGAGACAACGTACACGAGTCCACTAATCACCACACAATACACTACTATGGATTCATCCCCGTCTCCCTACGAGAAGGCCATCCATAGCACTCACACTTGTCTTGAGCTTTTTAGGGTATCCACTTCAAGTTGTCTATGTACCATGTAAGCATCCAAGAAGTCCATAACCGCGGACCCGGCTATTCGAATAGATCATGATAACCCTGCAGGGGTGTACTTCTTCACACACGCTCCCGCCACTTACCGCCATGTACACGTCCTGTATCTCGGCAACCTTCAAGTGGAAGCCTGGCGAGGGTGTCGGCCACGACCTGACTAACCACACAGGACTCTAGTCCAGGTTTATCGCCTATTCGGGTTCCATCCGCAAGGAGATCCGGCCGGGGTGTCGCTCACGGCCCCAAACGATGTGAGCAGGGTTCCCAAGCCCACCATCCGGGTGCCACTTGGTACACCATGCCACCTATGCCTAGTCTGTCCCAAGCCCACCCTGTCGGGTGCCACTTGGTAGAAAAATAGCACTACCTACAAACACCAGAAACTAGTTGCGACTCCTGGACAGAGACCAAGTTGGTTACTAAGTTGAGAGGGGCACTTAAGCATTCCAATGTGTGGTAGTATCGAGTCATTGGACAACATACATAGAACTCAGTGCTTAAGGACGGTTCCAGTGAGACAACCCACCATGTACTCCTACATGGCCTCTCACCACTACCTTTACCAAATCGTGTTCACACACTTCACTCTCAGCACCAGAACATATCGTAACACTCTAATTCATTCCCAATGAATCAGACCTGACACAACTCTAAGCAATAGCAGGCATAGCATGGTAGGAACACAACAATGGCTCAATCAACTCCTACACATGCTAGTGGGTTTCAACTATTTACTGTGGCAATGACAGGTCATGCAGAGGAATGGGTTCAACTACCGCAGCACAAAGTAGCAGATGAATCGTTGTTGTCCTAATGCAATAACTGAGAGCAGGAGTGAGAGAGTAGGGTTCTATCGAAATGAACAAGGGGGTTTGCTTGCCTGGTAAATCAACAGAGGAGGCACTGCTTCACAGACAGGTACTTTGGAACAGCTCCGGAGCAGGACCTATCGAGAAGGAACGGTGCCAACAATCAAAACACAAGCATATGCAACACAATGATGCATGAACATGGCATGAAGATGTGATGCTGATTGTGCTAATGCAACTAGTACTCATTTGGTTTGAAGTCCATTTGAACCAAAGCTCAAATGCAATTCTAAATTAAGTCTCTTATATATGCCATAATGTGTTTTCTCATATTCAGCATGTATAAGTTGGTTTGTCCTGCATGAAACTAGTACAGATGGAAAGATTGCATTTTTCTGATAATTTTTCATATATAAATTATTTCAATCTGAGCTACGGTTGAATTGATATGAATTTTTGAAGTTTAAAACAATTTCTGGAATTTCCTGATTTAATTTAAATCCAGAAATCATATTATTGCGTCAGCATGACGTCAGCATGACGTCAGCAGTCAACTGCGGCTGACTGGGGTCAAACCTGACGTGTGGGGTCCACACGTTAGTGACAGGGGGTTAAACATGGTTAGATTAACTTAATTAACAGATTAGGGGGGGGGGTCGGGCCCACTGGTCAGTGTTAGTGGCTAATTAGGTTTAGTTATTTTCTTAACTAAAATTAGCAGGGCCTGGCCCCACTAGTCAGCGACCCTGGGGGGGTCAAACCCCAGGTCAAACAAGTCAAACCCGCCGGCGGTTAGCCGCCAGCGAGGTCCGCGGCGTACATGTGCCCCGGGTTTCCTCTGTGGTGCTCCAAATGGCGCGCGGCTAGGCGCGTTGGAGAGCTAGCACGATGGCGCGTCGGGCGGTGGCCGTGGCTGGGCCTGGGGTGGCCGGAGTCGACGGCGGCGAGCTCGGCTGTGCCGGAGTTCGGTCGTGCACGAAAACGCGGTTGGAGCTCGAAGGCGAGGGAAGCAAAGCGCTAGGGATGCTCTACGGGGCCTTACGAACTTGTTGGACTCGCCGGGGTGACCAAATGGTCACCGGAGCTGCGTCGACGGCGAGCTCGGCGACGGCGGAGGTTCGGCCATGGTGGGGAATGGAGTTACGGCGCAGGAACGAGGGGGAGAAGAGAGGGGAACGGTGGCGGAGCTCACCGCGGTTGCAGCGGGCGTCGAAGCGGGCTCGGGGACGCACTGGAGACGGCGAATCGACGGCGATGGTGGTCGGAGCCCGAGGAGGAAGACGATGGCGACGGCGGCTCCACAGGGCGTCCGGCGTCTTGTGGCCTGACGGAGAGCTTCAGGGCGAGGGGGCGGAGCTCCTGCGCGTGTCGGGGAGGCGAGGGGAGGCCGGTGGCGGCGGCTATGGCGAACGGCGGCGATGATGGCGCTCGGGTGTGCGAGGGAGAGAGCAGGGGGAGAGGAGGAGGGCGAGGGAGAGTGCGAGAGAGGTCGGGGTGGCTGCGTGGCGTCTCCGGGGCATCCAGACGAGGAGGGGAGAGGGAAGGCAGGCAGAGAGGGAGGTGGCGTGGCGCGGTGGCGCGCGCGCGCGCCGGGCACGCTCCCCTCCCTCTGTCGAGGACGAAGACGACAGAGGAGGAGGCGGGCTGGGCCGCCTGCTGGCTGGGTCGGCCTGCTGCTGCTGGGCCAGAGGCGCCAGGCAGAAGCCCAGGTAAGGTTTTTCCTGTTTTATTTCTGTTTTCTAATTTTTCTGACATTTGTTTTGATTTAATTAAAATATTAAATCATTTAATTACCTTATGCCAATTTTGCAGGAGCTAACTATATTATTCCAGAGCTCCTTTATAAATGGCATAATTTTTGGACATATATTAATATATATAACTAATATATTTCCAATGCAAATATTTATCGGATTAATCCAAATGGCCAAAATAAATATCCATGAGCTCCTAAAAATATTGGTTTGATTTTTATCTCTGTCCAATATTTTCAGAGAGCAACATGAGCATTTTCTTGGACCCTTTTGGAGAAATTTTTATTTGGGTCATTTTCAAAATGATTCTGAGGGTTCCACCAATCCTCATTTCAAATTTAAATGAAAATTTAAACATGATGCACAAATGACTAGCTAGTCTAGGTCATACCAGACTAGGGATGTGATAACTCGCCCCCACTTGAAAGAATCTCGTCCCGAGATTCAGGGGTCGACGGAAAGAAAGTGGGATACTCCAGTCGAAGACGATCTTCTCGCTCCCAAGTAGCTTCTCTCTCGGAATGATGAGACCACTGAACTTTGAGAAACTTGATGTTCTGACGTCGGGTAACACGCTCTGCTTGATCAAGAATGCGAACCGGGTACTCTCGGTATGTGAGGTTATCTTGAAGATCAAGTGTTTCGTGGTCCACTCCGCGGATAGGATCCGAGAAGCAACGCCTGAGTTGAGAGACGTGGAAGACATCATGAACTCGAGAAAGATGTGGGGGTAGTTCCAATTGGTAGGCAACCTCTCCTCGTTTAGCGAGAATGCGAAAGGGACCAATGTAACGAGGAGCCAACTTGCCCTTGATACCGAAACGATGGGTACCCTTCAAAGGAGTAACCCGAAGGTAAGCTTGGTCGCCAATTTCATAAGTCATATCCTTATGATGACGATCGTACTGGCTTTTCTGACGAGACTGGGCTGTTTTCAAATTCCCACGAATGATGCGAACTTGCTCTTCTGCCTCCTGGATCATGTCCGGTCCAAAGAATTGTCTTTCACCGGTTTCTGACCAGTTCAAAGGTGTTCGACATCTTCGTCCATAGAGAACCTCAAAAGGAGCTTTCTTGAGGCTGGATTGATAGCTATTGTTATAAGCAAACTCGGCAAAAGGAAGACATTTCTCCCAATCCATACCGAATGAGATAACGCAAGCTCTAAGCATGTCTTCGGGAATTTGGTTGACCCGTTCCACCTGACCACTCGACTGAGGGTGGAAAGCGGTACTGAAGGAAAGATGGGTTCCCATGGCAGTTTGGAAACTCTCCCAGAAATGAGAAGTGAAAAGACTGCCACAGTCTGAATTGATCTCTAGTGGAACACCATGAAGTGACACTATTCGAGAAATATATAAGTCACCAAGCTGACTAGCAGTGATACTCTCTCGAATAGGAAGGAAGTGAGCCACTTTGGAAAGACGATCAACGACTACGAAGATAGCGTTATTCCCTCTCTTAGTCCTGGGAAAGCCGGTGATGAAGTCCATACCAACTTTATCCCATTTCCATTCAGGAATAGCTAAAGGCTGAAGGGTGCCAGCAGGTCTTTGATGCTCTGCCTTAACGCGACGACAAACGTCACATTTAGCAATGAACTCAGCGATTTCTCTCTTCATCCTAGTCCACCAGAACCTCTGGCGTAGGTCCTGATACATCTTAGTGCTACCAGGATGAATCGTGAGAGGAGATTCATGCGCCTCCTTAAGAATCAACTATCGCAGATGTTGATTCTTGGGAACCACCAAGCGATTCTCAAAGAAAACAACACCACGATCATCCATAGAGAAACAACCACCAACTCCCTTCTTAATGTTTCTCTTAATGCGGATAACCCCCCTATCAAACTTCTGGTCAGAGATGATCTGATCCTCAAGGGTAGGTTTCGCCACCAAGGTAGAAAGGAATCCGTGAGGAGCAATGTGAAGGTTAAACTTACAGAATTCCTCATGGAGAAGTGGTTGGCCTTGCTGCAACATGAGATTGTTGCAATAGGATTTACGGCTTAGCGCATCAGCCATGACATTGGCTTTGCCTGGGGTGTAGGTAATCCCTAGATCATAATCTGAGATCAACTCCAACCAACGTCTTTGCCTAAGGTTCAGGTCTGGTTGGGTGAAGATATACTTGAGACTCTGGTGATCAGTGTAGATCTCGCAACATTTACCAAGGAGGTAATGTCGCCAGGTCTTGAGTGCATAGACTACGGCTGCAAGCTCTAGATCATGTGTAGGATAATTCTCCTCATGTGGATGCAACTGTCGAGATGCATAGGCAATCACATGACGATCCTTTATAAGAATGCAACCTAGTCCCTTTCGTGAGGCGTCACAATAGATAACAAAGTCCTTTGTGAAATCCGGTGGCACAAGTATGGGGGCAGAAGTCAGGCGCCTTTTCAGTTCCTGAAAACTGTACTCACACTGTGGGGACCACTCAAACTTTTTATCTTTCTTGAGAAGTTCCGTGAGGGGTTTGGCTACTTTGGAGAAGTTTTCAACAAAGCGGCGACAATAGCTGGCTAGACCAAGGAAACTCCTAACTTGTTTAACGGTCTCAGGTGGAGTCCAATCGAGAACAGCCTTGACTCTCTCGGGCTTGACAGCAATGCCCTTACCAGAGATTACGTGGCCTAGGTAGGTCACTTCTGGCAACCAAAATTCACACTTGGAGAACTTGGCATAAAGGCGGTGCTCTCTGAGTTTTTCTAACACAAGCCTAAGATGTTCGGCATGCTCTTCCTCGTTCTTCGAGTAAATAAGAATATCATCGAGGTAAACCACGACGAACTTATCTAAGTACTCCATGAAGATCGAGTTCATCAAGCGGGAGAATGTAGCTGGAGCGTTGGTTAGACCAAAGGACATGACGGTGTACTCGTACTGACCATAACGAGTAACAAAGGTTGTCTTGGGAATGTCCCCGTTTCTGATTTTGATTTGGTGGTAGCCTAACCTTAAATCCATCTTGGAGAAGACTGAGGATCCAGCGAGCTGATCATACAGATCGTTGATCCTGGGGAGCGGATATTTGTTCTTTATCGTGACCAAATTAACGGGACGATAATCTACAACCATCCGGTCCGTACCATCCTTCTTCTTAACAAAGAGGACGGGGCAAGCCCAAGGAGAAGAACTAGGATGGATGAAACCCTTTTGCAAGGACTCATCAAGTTGTTTCTTAAGCTCGACTAGTTCTAAGGGTGCCATCTTGTAAGGTCTCCTAGAGATTGGAGCTGTTCCTGGGATAAGATCTATGACGAACTCTACATCTCTGTCAGGTGGAACACCTGGCAGTTCCTCTGGAAAGACATCCGGAAAGTCACGGACTACCGGGATATCTTCAAGGTCTGGAAGAGGGCTGGCATTAAGAGAATAGAGCTGATGCTTTGCAACTCTAGTGGAGACGGTGACTATCTTGCCAGATGGGTGTGTAAGCTGAACAGATCTGGTGTAACAATCAATCTTGGCATGATGAGCTGTCATCCAGTCCATACCCAAGATAATGTTAATATCCGAAGACTTGAGAGATATCAAGGAAGCAAGGAATACAAGTCTGTCAACAAGGATTTCGTTACCATGGCTTACACTAGAGGTTTGCCATTTGGATCCAGGAGTTTGGATGACTAGCGGAGTTGGCATATCACAAAATGATATGTCGTGCAAACGAGCATAGCCTTCAGAAATGAAGGAGTGAGATGCTCCAGTATCGAATAGAACTGATGCTGGGTGACAATTGACAAGGAGTGTACCAAGAACGACATCCGGATCATCATAAGCGTCTTTAGCTGAGACGTGATGCACACGTCCACATTCAGTGGGGGCTGACTTAACACTGATCATCTTGCGTGATGGCTTAACACAGCCAACAGTCTTCTCGGGCTGGGGTGGAGCATAACTAGTCTGAGAGCAGTCACGTGCATAGTGTCCTGGCTTCCCGCATGTGAAGCAAGTCCCTGAGGTTGGACGTGGACCCGCACTAACAAACGGTCTACCAGTAGGCCTGGGTGGAACATATGACTGAGCTGGAGGAGGCACCACATGGGATGGCCGCGGTGCATATCCGGAAGGAAGAGCGGAGTTTGGAACCCAAATCCGGCGCTTTTGAGAACTAAAACCGGAAGAAGATCCCAACTCACGGGTGTGCTTACAAGACTCCTCGTAAGTGAGCTGAGCTATCTCTGCATTGATGGCCTTGTTCACAAGAGCTTGGAATGTATCACAATGATGCAGGTGGAGATCACGACGCAACTTGGGGTTGAGACCCTTCCGGAACCTAGCCTGCTTCTTGGCGTCCGTGGACACTTCTTCTGTGGCATAGCGAGCGAGGTTCTCAAACTCTCTAC
Source organism: Triticum dicoccoides (assembly GCF_002162155.2). Lineage (NCBI taxonomy): Eukaryota > Viridiplantae > Streptophyta > Magnoliopsida > Poales > Poaceae > Triticum > Triticum dicoccoides. The sequence goes on from NC_041386.1 coordinate 639,063,447, forward strand.
TATAAGCATCAACAGCCATCTTATTCTAGGTGAGACTATAGAACTCTTCTCTCTTGCGATCGATGAGGGCTTCAGGAATGAGATGCTCGCGAAAAGCCTCAGTGAAATCCTTCCAGGTAGGAATCTGGCCAGCTGGAAGCAAAGCCTCATAGTTCTGCCACCAAAGACTAGCAGGACCTTCCAGGTGGTATGCAGCATAGGTGACCTTGTCACCTTCAGCTACGCTCGCGGAATGCAGCTTATGAGTGATGCTACGGAGCCAGTCATCTGCATCGAGTGGCTCGATGGAATGATGAAAGGTAGGTGGGTGCAAGCGAATGAAGTCATGAATGGTCGCAGACTTATTGGACTGATTTGCGGTGTTCTCCTCGATACGTGCCAACAAACGGTTAGACTCACGCTTGTTCCTCTCCATTTCTAACATGAACTCTGTCAACGAAGGCGGGTCGAGAGGATCCTCATCCCTACCATCTTCATGGTTCTGGCTACGAATAATAGAACTTGATGACATCCTGAGAAACGAAACCAAGGACGGAATCAGCATCAATCTATAGGCTATAGAATGTAGGACAAGGGATTAGTATCACTCGAACTCCTAGGGAAATTCCGGCAGCATAACGACAGTAAAATGCTCAGAATGAGACATCCTACTAAAAATAGGGTGGTAACATACTCATCAGCATTACTCAAGGTTCTGAGATCATACTAAACAGACTACACCGGGAGTACTCGAAAACTGGGGTATGACTCTGATCAACCAATCCTATGGGACTACGGAGTAGTAACACGTGATCCTGATAGACGGAAGAGAAGCCTAGTTCCTTAATCCCGTCGGAAAGATAGTACGACTCAGATCAGAAGGCCATGAGGTAAAGGAGTAAAAAGAGCCTTACGTTCCTTCCCATAATCAATTCCCTTACATAACTAAAGATTTTCTAGACTCAACTTCGACCAGTATGGCTTGGCAATCCTACAGGCAGTCAGGCTCTGATACCAGCGCTGTCAGGACCCCGACTCAATGCCACATCGATCCAGCATATAACACCTCATATCACTTTGCGGCCTCACGCACGGTATCCCCACGGGTGTCGCCTTACCTTTGCCCGGGACCGTTTGCGCCTTTTGGCACACGTATATGATGGTGTCGCTAGCATCCATATGATAAAGAGCCCGGGCTGACATGGCTAGTCGTAAACCCAAAGTGGCACTAACTTACAGGGACAGGCATCCATGACCCAGCATCGAACGTGTCGGTCATCAGCGAGTGAATCCAGGATGTAGCACTGGGCTAACAGGACTCCGGTGAACCGGGCTGTAGCAGGCTAACAGGACTCCGGTGTTCATCGCGTGACATTTCCCCGAAGGGACAGACACAGGATCGAAGAAGGACACATGCCGGCCAGCCTAAGTGTTCTGGAGCAGTAGCAAGCTACCAGGGCTCAGTGGAAGCACTAGGAGACATTTCCCGGTAAGAGAGGCTACTAAGAATAAACAACTAGATTGTCAGATCCCACACATAGCAATACACATTACACGTACGCATAACATGCAAGTATGTGCTGTACAACATGGCATCACAGCATAACTCAACAATCATATAGATAAAGGCTCAGAAGAGCCATCATAGCATTTATTGCAAACAGGGGTCACAAAACCCATCATACAGAGCATACAAGCAACAAGAGGAAGCATTACATGTCTGGGTACAGACATCTATAAATGAAAAAGGCTGAAGAGCCTGACTATCTACAACATCCGATCAAGATCGTAGCTGAGGTACTAGCTACTAGTCGAAGTCCACGAGAACACTAGTATGACCGAAGTCTCCGCTGCAAAAACATAAATGAAGCAACATGAGTACAAAGGTACTCAGCAAGACTTACATCAGATCCTATCATACATGCATTTGTATCAAGAGGGTAATGTGGGGTTTAGTTGCAGCAAGCCAGCTTTGACTCTGTGGCTATCCTGTTCTACGACTACCAGAAACTCTTGAGGTGAGACAACGTACACGAGTCCACTAATCACCACACAATACACTACTATGGATTCATCCCCGTCTCCCTACGAGAAGGCCATCCATAGCACTCACACTTGTCTTGAGCTTTTTAGGGTATCCACTTCAAGTTGTCTATGTACCATGTAAGCATCCAAGAAGTCCATAACCGCGGACCCGGCTATTCGAATAGATCATGATAACCCTGCAGGGGTGTACTTCTTCACACACGCTCCCGCCACTTACCGCCATGTACACGTCATGTATCTCGGCAACCTTCAAGTGGAAGCCTGGCGAGGGTGTCGGCCACGACCTGACTAACCACACAAGACTCTAGTCTAGGTTTATCGCCTATTCGGGTTCCATCCGCAAGGAGATCCGGCCGGGGTGTCGCTCACGGCCCCAAAAAATGTGAGCAGGGTTCCCAAGCCCACCATCCGGGTGCCACTTGGTACACCGTGCCACCTGTGCCTAGTCTGTCCCAAGCCCACCCTGCCGGGTGCCACTTGGTAGAAAAATAGCACTACCTACAAACACCAGAAACTAGTTGCGACTCCTGGACAGAGACCAAGTTGGTTAATAAGTCAAGAGGGGCACTTAAGCATTCCAATGTGTGGTAGTATCGAGTCATTGGACAACGTACATAGAACTCAGTGCTGAAGGACGGTTCCGGTGAGACAACCCACCATGTACTCCTACATGGCCTCTCACCACTACCTTTACCAAATCGTGTTCACACACTTCACTCTCAGCACCAGAACATATCGTAACACTCTAATTCATTCCCAATGAATCAGACCTGACACAACTCTAAGCAATAGCAGGCATAGCATGGTAGGAACACAACAATGGCTCAATCAACTCCTACACATGCTAGTGGGTTTCAACTATTTACTGTGGCAATGACAGGTCATGCAGAGGAATGGGTTCAACTACCGCAGCACAAAGTAGCAGATGAATCGTTGTTGTCCTAATGCAATAACTGAGAGCAGGAGCGAGAGAGTAGGGTTCTATCGAAATGAACAAGGGGGTTTGCTTGCCTGGTAAATCAACAGAGGAGGCACTGCTTCACAGATAGGTACTCTGGAACAGCTCCGGAGCAGGACCTATCGAGAAGGAACGGTGCCAACAATCAAAACACAAGCATATGCAACACAATGATGCATGAACATGGCATGAAGATGTGATGCTAATTGTGCTAATGCAACTAGTACTCATTTGGTTTGAAGTCCATTTGAACCAAAGCTCAAATGCAATTCTAAATTAAGTCTCTTATATATGCCATAATGTGTTTTCTCATATTCAGCATGTATAAGTTGGTTTGTCCTGCATGAAACTAGTACAGATGGAAAGATTGCATTTTTCTGATAATTTTTCATATATAAATTATTTCAATCTGAGCTACGGTTGAATTGATATGAATTTTTGAAGTTTAAAACAATTTCTGGAATTTCCTGATTTAATTTAAATCCAGAAATCATATTATTGCATCAGCATGACGTCAGCACGACGTCAGCAGTCAACTGCGGCTGACTGGGGTCAAACCTGACGTGTGGGGTCCACACGTCAGTGACAGGGGGTTAAACAGGGTTAGATTAACTTAATTAACAGATTAGGGGGGGTCGGGCCCACTGGTCAGTGTTAGTGGCTAATTAGGTTTAGTTATTTTCTTAACTAAAATTAGCAGGGCCTGGCCCCACTAGTCAGCGACCCTGGGGGGGTCAAACCCCAGGTCAAACAAGTCAAACCCGCCGGCGGTTAGCCGCCGGCGAGGTCCGCGGCGTACATGTGCCCCGAGTTTCCTCTGTGGTGCTCCAAATGGCGCGCGGCTAGGCGCGTTGGAGAGCTAGCACGATGGCGCGTCGGGCGGTGGCCGTGGCTGGGCCTGGGGTGGCCGGAGTCGACGGCGGCGAGCTCGGCTGCGGCCGCCGGAGTTCGGTCGTGCACGAAAACGCGGTTGGAGCTCGAAGGCGAGCGAAGCAAAGCGCTAGGGATGCTCTACGGGGCCTTACGAACTTGTTGGACTCGCCGGGGTGACCAAATGGTCACCGGAGCTGCATCGACGGCGAGCTCGGCGACGGCGGAGGTTCGGCCGTGGTGGGGAACGGAGTTACGGCGCGGGAACGAGGGGGAGAAGAGAGGGGAACGGTGGCGGAGCTCACCGCGGTTGCAGCGGGCGTCGAAGCGGGCTCGGGGACGCACTGGAGACGGCGAATCGACGGCGATGGTGGTCGGAGCCCGAGGAGGAAGACGATGGCGATGGCGGCTCCACAGGGCGTCCGGCGTCTTGTGGCTTGACGGAGAGCTTCAGGGCGAGGGGGCGGAGCTCCTGCGCGTGTCGGGGAGGCGAGGGGAGGCCGGTGGCGGCGGCTATGGCGAACGGCGGCGATGATGGCGCTCGGGTGTGCGAGGGAGAGAGCAGGGGGAGAGGAGGAGGGCGAGGGAGAGTGCGAGAGAGGTCGGGGTGGCTGCGTGGCGTCTCCGGGGCATCCAGACGAGGAGGGGAGAGGGCAGGCAGGCAGAGAGGGAGGTGGCGTGGCGCGGTGGCGCGCGCGCGCCGGGCACGCTCCCCTCCCTCTGTCGAGGACGAAGACGACAGAGGAGGAGGCGGGCTGGGCCGCCTGCTGGCTGGGCCGGCCTGCTGCTGCTGGGCCAGAGGCGCCAGGCAGAAGCCCAGGTAAGGTTTTTCCTGTTTTATTTATGTTTTCTATTTTTTCTGACATTTGTTTTGATTTAATTAAAATATTAAATCATTTAATTACCTTATGCCAATTTTTGCAGGAGCTAACTATATTATTCCAGAGCTCCTTTATAAATGGCATAATTTTTGGACATATATTAATATATATAACTAATATATTTCCAATGCAAATATTTATCGGATTAATCCAAATGGCCAAAATAAATATCCATGAGCTCCTAAAAATATTGGTTTGATTTTTATCTCTGTCCAATATTTTCAGAGAGCAACATGAGCATTTTCTTGGACCCTTTTGGAGAAATTTTTATTTGGGTCATTTTCAAAATGATTCTGAGGGTTCCACCAATCCTCATTTCAAATTTAAATGAAAATTTAAACATGATGCACAAATGACTAGCTAGTCTAGGTCATACCAGACTAGGGATGTGATAGCTCCTAAGGTCGGGGAAGGCTCTGATTACCAACTTGTAACGCCCTCAATGCGGCTATATCTCCCACGTCTCGAGGCACGACTTAGAGGCATAACCACATTGAAAGCAATGTCGCAAGTTAGGCCATCTTCACAACATCCCATGTAATATAGATAATAAAAGGGGAGATACATAGTTGGATTACACTCGCCACATCACACAAAGTACATAAATAGCATTACAACATTCAAACACTCATGGCCCGACTACGGCGCCAAAATAAAAGATAACCCAACATGCGACACGGTCTCGATCACCCCAACTGGGCACCACTACTGATCATCAGGGAAAGACACGTAGTATCATCGTGAGTCCTCGTCGAACTCCCACTTGAGCTCAAGTGCGTCATCTGGAGCGGAATCATCAGGCCCTGCATCTGGTTTAATAGTAATCTGTGAGCCACAGGGACTCAGCAATCTCGCACCCTCGCGATCAAGACTATTTAAGCTTAAGGTAAGGCAGGGTAAATATGTGGAGCTGCAGCAAGCGACTAGCATGTATGGTGGCTATCCTGTTTGCAAAAGAGAGAGAGAAGAGAAGGCAAAGAGCGAACGAGTAACTAAAGGACAACCTGCGCAAACATTACTCCAACACCGTGTCCACTTCCCGGACTCCGTCGAGAAGAGACCATCACGGTAACTCACACTGTTGATTCATTTTAATTAGATTAAGGTTCAAGTTATCTACAACCGAACATTAACAAATTCCCATCTTCCCATAACCGCGGGCACGGCTTTCAAAAGTTCAAATCCCTGCAGGGGAGTCCCAACTTAGCCCATGACAAGCTCTCACGGTCAACGAAGGAATAGACCTTCTCCCGAGACATTCCGATCAGGCTCGGCATCCCGGTTCTTCAAGACACTTCGACAAGTTAAAACAAATCCAGCAACACCGCCCGAATGTGCCGACAAATCCCGATAGGAGCTACACATATCTCGTTCTCAGGGCACACTCAGATTGTCTTAGGTACGGATAGGCCAGCCCAGAGTTGCCCCTGGTGGCCACCGGCAGCTGACAGGTGGACCAACACTCAGAGGAGCACTGGCCCGGGGGGGTTTAAATAAGATGACCCTTGGGCTCCGGAAACCCAAGGGAAAAAGAGGCTAGGTGGAAAATGGTAAAACCAAGGTTGGGCATTGCTGGAAAAGCTTTATTCAAGGCGAACTATCTAGGGGTTCCCATTATCACCCAACCGCGTAAGGAACGCAAAATCCGGGAACATAACACCGATATGACGGAAACTAGGGCGGCAAGAGTGGAACAAAACACTAGGCAAAAGGCCGAGCCTTCCACCCATTACCAAGTGTATAGATGCATTACGATAACACGATAATATAGTGATAACCCAACAAGTAAATAATGTTCCAACAAGGAACGGTCTCCAATCTTCACCTGCAACTAGCAACGCTATAAGAGGGGCTGAGCAAAGTGGTAACATAGCCAATCAACGGTTTGCTAGGACATGGTGGGTTAGAGGTTTGACATGGAAATTTGGGGAGGCATGATATGCAAGTGGTAGGCATCGTAGCATAGGCATAGCAAAAGAGCGAGCATCTAGCAAAGCAAAGATAGTAGTGATTTCGAGGGTATGATCATCTTGCCTGCAAAGTTGTCAGAGTTGACTGGATCCTCGAAAGCAAACTCAACGGGCTCCTCATTAGCGAACTCGTCTCCCGGCTCTACCCAAACAAGACAAACAAGCAAACGGAACACAATCAACCACGTGCAAACTCAAACAACATGATGCAAAGATGATATGCTATGCGGGATGCAATATGTGATGCAAATGCAAGATTTGACAAGGAATGCATGAACCTGGCCTCAATATGGAAATCCAAGTGTGCCACTGGACAGATGAGATGAAATCGCTTGAAAACAATATAAAGAACACCGGAATCGGAGTTACGGTTTGGAAATGGCAAGCAATTCAAATATGGCACCGGTCTGCGATATACAGCAAGTAGCCATCTAAACGCAACAGGATGGATATGCTACAGCACTCAATCATGGCAACAAAATACATGGCAGGAATCAATTCGTGATGCTAAACAAAAGATGAACACTGAGCTACGGCCAATTCATCCATTAACAGGTTCAAACAAGCATGGCAAAAATGCATTTGGTAAACAGATTTCAGACTTAGTGAAATTAACACTTGTCTGGAATTTTAGATCAGGTAGCACACTTTGGAGAATGAAAAGTATATGCTACAGGGCCTGAACATGGCAAAGTAAAGCATGGCATGGAGCTACTCAAAGAGCTTAACAAAAGTCCCTTAGTGACCTTGTGCCAAAAGGGATCAGAAAATACATTTGCAAGCATGTGAACATGGAAAAAACATATTCAGATCACAGACTTAGTGAAAAACTGGAGCATGCAAAAACAAATATCAAGTAGGCATGTTAACGAGCTCGATGGACTCACTATAGAGCATGTCATGACAATCTAAGCATACACCCATCAATAATACACATTATAAAAGCTAGACATGGCAAGAACAATAGCATGGCATGCACGGATCAACTACAACATCCTCGGCAAAATCGCTAACAAGTAGACAATCTGCCCAGATTCACGAAATAGCAAAAGTAGAGCTCGATTGACTCAAGCTAGGGTGCTCCATAATTGCAAACAAAGACATGGATGGATAGAACACTACAATATTAACAAAACATCCTTACTGATCATCCTCAAAAGAGGCATGGATCACTAGGAAACAACATGAACATATTGCATATTGAGATAAACAGATCAAGGACTTAGTGGAATTGCCAAGTCCCTGAAATCAGCATTAACGAATGCACCACTTTGCAAGCTTGTGCTAGTCACCACACACATCACAAAAATACATGGATGGCACCACTGGAAAGATGACAAAGCATATAACAAAACTCATGAAGAGCTCAGGGGCATAACATGCACACAATAATCATGGCAAAAATGACAAATATCTATTTGGAGCAGCAGATCTGACAATTATCTCAAATAGCATTCTTCTAACGGAATTCGGGCATCAAGATGAACTCAAATGAAAATGATGCATTGATATGAAATGATGTACTCCCTGAGACGAACATTTTGATATGCTATATGCCCAAAATGGAGCTACGGATGCAAAGTTATAGCACGATGAACATGGGCATATGGATCTGAGAACTTGAGGACTTAGAAGAAAATCACCACCTGTGGATCTAGGGTTCCTCGCGGGCACGCAACCCGAGGTAATTCCGGCGAGGTCACCGCGGCTCCGGCGAGCCCGATGGAGCGGCAGGGAGGCAGGGGAGAGTAGATCCGGCCTCCTCCGGCCGGATCCGGCGGCGAGGAGGGGTCCGACCACCGCGGGGTGGCGAGGAGGCGCGGGGGCGGGTCCGGCGACGAGCTTCCGCCGGCGGATGGAGAGCGGGGCGACGGCCGGCGACTTGGGCGGCGGGGAACGGCGACCGGACGCGAGGAGGGCGAACGGCTCCCGGGTGGTAGGCGGCGGTGGGTGCGCGGGCCGGGGAGGGCCCCGCGCGGGCCTGACGGGCCGGCGGCGCTGGCGGCGATGTGGGCACAGGCGGGACAGGTGGCAGCACGGGATTGGCGGCGGCGGATCGGGCAGACGTGTCTGGCCCGATTCGGACACGTCCGGCGGCGAGGGGAGCTGATTTTAGGGTTTGGACGGGGAAGAAGGAGATTTTTGGGGGGACTTTATATAGAGGTAGAGGGAGCTAGGAGAGTCCAAATGAGGTGCAGTTTTTGGCCACGCGATCGTGATCGAACGCTCTAGATGATGGAGAGGGTTTTGGTGGGTTTTGGGCCAAAATGGAGGGGTGTTGGGCTGCAGCACACACGAGGCCTTTTCGGTCCCTCGGTTAACCGTTGGAGCATCAAACGAAGTCCAAATGGTACGAAACTTGACAGGCGGTCTACCGGTAGTAAACCAAGGCCGCTTGGCAAGTCTCGGTCCAATCCAGAAATGGTTAACCCCCACACACAAAAGAAAGGTAGAAATGACCACCGGAGGAGAACGGAGCGCCGGAATGGAAAACGGACAACGGGGAAAATGCTCGAATGCATGAGACAAACACGTATGCAAATGCAATGCACATGATGACATGATATGAGATGCATGACAACGACAACAACACACGGAGAAAAAAACCCGAACCCGAGAAAATAAAATAACTTAACACCGGAAACGGCAAGAGTTGGAGTACATATTGGGTAAATCACATCCGGGGTGTTACATAGGTAGAGGCCTATCTATAGAGCTAGAACGACTCCTATATGTGTTGAGAAGGAGAGACCCGGCTATGTCTTGAGGGAGATTGGTTGACATCCATACATAACTAAAGGATGAGAAATAGGATGGGGCAGAGAGAGAGAGAGAGGAGAGAGAGAGGGAGGGAGAGGGGTAGAGTGCTGGATGGGCGATTGAGTTGCTTCTCTAAGATGGTGGGAGAAGCCTACTGATAACCCACAAGTATAGGGGATCGCAACAGTTTTCGAGGGTAGAGTATTCAACCCAAATTTATTGATTCGATACAAGGGGAGCTAAAGAATATTCTCAAGTATTAGCAGCTGAGTTGTCAATTAAACCACACCCGGAAACTTAATATCTGCAGCAAAGTATTTAGTAGCAAAGTAGTATGATAGTAGTGGTAATGGTAGCAAAAGGTAATAGTAGCAAAAGTAATGTTTTTGGTATTTTGTAGTGATGATAGCAATAGCAACGGAAAAGTAAATAAGCGGAAAACAATATATGGAAAGGTCGTAGGCAATGGATCCATGATGGAGAATTATGCCGGATGCGGTTCATCATGTAACAATCATAACCTAGGGTGACACATAACTAGCTCCAATTCATCAATGTAATGTAGGCATGTATTCCGAATATAGTCATACATGCTTATGGAAAAGAACTTGCATGACATCTTGTGTCCTACCCTCCCGTGGCAGTGGGGTCCTAATGGAAACTAAGGGATATTAAGCCCTCCTTTTAATAGAGTACCGGAACAAAGCATTAACACATAGTGAATACATGAACTCCTCAAACTACGGTCATCACCGGTAAGTATCCCGATTTTTGTCACTTCGGGGTTAACGGATCATAACACATAATATGTGACTATAGACTAGCAAGATAGGATCAAGAACTCTCATATATTGATGAAAACATAATAGGATCAGATCTGAAATCATGGCACTCGGGCCCTAGTGACAAGCATTAAGCATAGCAAAGTCATAGCAACATCAATCTCAGAACATAGTGGATACTAGGGATCAAACCCTAACAAAACTAACTCGATTACATGATAGATCCCATCCAACCCATCACCATCCAGCAAGCCTATGATGGAATTACTCACGCACGGCGGTGAGCATCATGAAATTGGTGATGGAGGATGGTTGATGATGACGATGGCGACGGATTCCCCTCTCCGGAGCCCCGAACGGACTCCAGATCAGCCCTCCTGAGAAGTTTTAGGGCTTGGCGGTGGCTCAGTATCGAAAATGCGATGAATCCTTCTCTTTGATTTTTTTTCTCCCCGAAACCAAATATATAGAGTTGGAGTTGAGGTCGGAGGAGCTCCAAGGGGCCCACGAGGTAGGGGGCGCGCCCTAGGGGGGCAGGCGCGCTCCCACCCTCGTGGACGGGTGGTGGGCCCCCTGGCCTTCATCTTTTGCAAGGATTTTTTATTATTTCCAAAAAGTAGTTCCATGAAGTTTCAGGTCATTCCGAGAACTTTTGTTTTTGCACATAAATAACACCATGGTATTATGCTAAAAACAGCGTCAGTCTGGGTTAGTTCCATTCAAATCATGCAAGTTAGAGTCCAAAACAAGGGCAAAAGTGTTTGGAAAAGTAGATACGACGGAGACGTATCACTCCCCCAAGCTTAAACCCTTGCTTGTCCTCAAGCAATTCAGTTGATAAACTTAATGTGATAAAGAAAAACTTTTACAAACTCTGTTTGCTCTTGTTGTTGTAAATATGTGAAGCCAGCATTCAAGTTTTCAGCAAAGATTATGACTAACCACATTCATAATAATGCTTAGGTCTCAAGTTTACTCATATCAATGGCATAATCAACTAGTGAGCAATAATAATAAATCCCGGATGACAACACTTTCTCAAAACAATCATAATATGATATATCAAGATGGTATCTCGCTAGCCCTTTCTGAGACCGCAAAACATAAATGTAGAGCACCTTTAAAGATCAAGGACTGACTAGACATTGTAATTCATGATAAAAGAGATCCAGTCAAGTCATACAAAATGTAATCTAAGAGTAATGAATGCAAATGACAGCGGTGATCTCCGACTGGTGCTTTTTAATAAGAAGATGATGACTCAACATGAAAGTAAATAGATAGGCCCTTTGAAGAGGGAAGCAGGGATTTGTAGAGGTACCAGAGCTCGGTTTTGAAATAGAGGTGAATAATATTTTGAGCGGTATACTTTCATTGTCAACATAACAACCAAGAGATGGCGATATCTTCCATGCTACACAAATTATAGGCGGTTCCCAAACAGAATGGTAAAGTTTATACTCCCCCTCCACCAACAAGCATCAATCCATGGCATGCTGGAAACAACGAGTGCCTCCAACTAACAAGAGTCCCAGGGGGAGTTTTGTTTGTAATTATTTTGATTTGGTTTGCATAAAGCATGGGACTGGGCATCCCGGTGACCAGCCACTTTCTCGTGAGTGAGGAGCGGAGTCCACTCCTCTTGAGAATAACCCACCTAACATGGAAGATATGGACAGCCCTAGTTGATACATGAGCTATTCGAGCATACAAAACATGATATTTATTTGAAGGTTTAGAGTTTGGCACATACAAATTTACTTGGAACGACAGGTAGATACCGTATATAGGTAGGTATGGTGGACTCATATGGAATAACTTTGGGGTTCATGGAGTTGGATGCACAAGCAGTATTCCCGCTTAGTACAGGTGAAGGCTAGCAAAAGACTAGGAAGCGACCAGCTCGAGAGCGACAACAGTCATGAACATGCATTAAAATTAATCAACACCGGGTGCAAGCATGAGTAGGATATAATCCACCATGAACATAAATATCGTGAAGGCTATGTTGATTTTGTTTCAACTACATGTGTGAACATGTGCCAAGTCAAGTCACTTAAATCATTCAGAGGAGGATACCACCCTATCATACCACATCACAACCATTTTAATAGCATGTTGGCACGCAAGGTAAACCATTATAAGCTCCTAGCTAATCAAACATGGCACAAGAAACTATGATCTCTAGTTGGCATTGCAAACATGTTTATTCATAATAGGCTGAATCAGGAACGATGAACTAATCATATTTACAAAAACAAAAGAGGTTGAGTTCATACCAACTTTTTTCATCTCAGTCAGTCCATCCTATATCGTCATAAGTGCCTTTCACTTGCATGACCGAATAGTGTGAATAATAATAATAGTGCACGTGCATTGGACTAAGCTAGAATCTGCAAGCATTCAATAAACAGGAGAAGACAAGGCAATATGGGCTCTTTTGTCAGATCAACGATAATGCATATAAGAGCCACTTCAACATTTTAATTATGGTCTTCTCCTATCGACCCCCAAAGAAAAGAAAAGTAATAAAACTATTTACACGGGAAAGCTCCCAACAAGCAAAAGAAGAACAGGAAATCTTTTTGGGTTTTCTTTTTAATTAATACTACAAGCATGGAAAGTAAACTAATTAAAAGCTACAACTATTTTTTTGGTTTTTCTTAAGGTTTATCAAACACACAAGAAGAGAGCATAAAAAGGAAAATAAACTAGCATGGATGATACAATGAAAAAGTATGAGCACCGACATCTAGCAATGAGTGTGTGAACATGAATATAATGTCGGGGAGAAATGCGTACTCCCCCAAGCTTAGGCTTTTGGCCTAAGTTGGTCTATGGCCACGGTTGGCCTGGCGGATATCCATAATAATAGTTGGGGTCGTACTGAGAAGAAGAAGACTCTGATTGCCACTGGTTGGCAATCATCTCCAGATCCCACTGGTAATTAGACTGTCGTGGAGGATCAACTTGCGGTTCCGGTTCTGGCTTTGGGGCTGATGTAGGGTTCCAATAGGCGTGAATAGCCTCTAACGGAACAAGGTACTAGCCTGCAGATAAATCAAACAAGGAAGGAGCAGGCAGGGTAATAGTCTCAGGATGATGTTTATCAAAGAACAATTTGTATTTAAGCTCACCTTCCCTATTCTTAACAGTAAAATCGTGTGCTACCATACTCTAATAATCTAAGTAAACACGTGGCAGCAATTTTTCTTCCTTCTCATAATGCCTAATAGGTATGTTAAAATGTGCAGCTGGGCGTGAAGCATAGATGCCTCCAAAGATGGGCCCCTTGGTACGGTTCAGACTTAACCGTTTAGCAATAATACCACCCATACTAACAGAGTTATCACTGAATAAACCGTGGAACAAAATAATAATATCAGGAACACTAAGGTTTCCATAGTTTCCGCGACCAATTAAGCAACGACTAGCAAATATTTCAAAATAGCGTAAAACAGGAAAATGTATGCTAGTGATTCATGCATCGGAAACCTTCCTCGTTTCCCCTATAGTGATGGTATCAATAAACCCATCCACATCGCTGCGATGTGGTTCCTCTGTCGTGCCCTTGAAAGGGATCAAACAAACCCGACAAAAATCATAAAGTGACATCTCCTTATGATCATCACATAAATAAAACTCCACTGTAGGTGGTGAGCTCCTAGAATGGAAATGAAAGTTTTGCACAAAGATATTTGTGAGTAAGATACACTGATCGCGTTGGTCGTGGAGGAAAGCGGTGAGGCCTGCATTCTCAGCCAATTCATAAATATCTTCATAAATCCCGGCTGCTCTAAAGAAATCATCGGAAGGCCATTCACAAGACCAAACCTCCGTGGTGCGAGGCAGATTATATTTGGGCTTCTGTGCCTTTTCCTTCGAGCTTCGGCTCAATGAGCCCCTCAAAAGTCTCTTCATTGTTTTCTGAAAAATTCTGAAATTTTTAGTAACTTCAAAATAAAAGTAAACCGAACTCAATAATATTGATAGCAACTACTCCTACAAGTGCCTAGAGCCTATATCATGCATCAAAACTACTTTTGACCATATAAATTTGACATGCAAGCTCAAGAACAGGGTCACCTAAGTAGCACAAATTTGCAATGAATAAAGCACTAGAACAAAAACTAATTGGACCAATGGAGGAGTCACATACCAAGGAACATTCTCCCCAAGCAGTTTTGTGAGAGGTGCTTTGAGCAAGGAGATCGAAAATGGCAGCAAAACGAGCTTGGACTCGGGTATGAACTGGATATTCATGTTTGGGGGAGGTAGAAGGAGTTTGTGGGTGAAAGGATAAGTGGAGGAGGGCCACCGTGGGCCCACGAGGCACGGGGCCGCGCCCAGGGGGTAGGGCGTGCCCTCCACCCTCATGGCCAGGTGGATGACCCCCCTGCTGTGTTCTCAGTGCCAAATATTCTCAAATATTCCAGAAAAAATCATATTTAAATTTCAGGTCATTTGGAGAACTTTTATTTTCGGGGTATTTTTATATTGCACAGATAATTCAGATAACAGACAGAGAAATAATATTTTTATTGTATTTTATATAAATATCAGAAAGTAAAAGGAGGGTACACAGAGTTGTGCCTTCTAGTTTCATCCATCTCATGATCATCAAAAGGAATCAACTAACAAGGTTGATAATGTCTTGTTAACGAACTCATGCCGAATAACATGGAACCTGAGAAATTTCGAATAACACTATGTTACCTCAACGAGGATATGCACATCCCCAATAATAAGAATATCATATTTCTTCTTGGCAATAGGAAGAGGAAATTCAAAACCTCCAAATATATTCGATGGAATTTCCCCAATAGAGTTGATACTATGAACTTGAGGTTGTTTCCTCGAAAAGTGTACCGTATGCTGATTACCATTAACATGAAAAGTGACATTGCCTTTAGTGCAATCAATAACAGCCCCTGCAGTATTCAAAAAGGGTCTTCCAAGAATAATAGACATACTATCGTCCTCGGGAATATCAAGAATAACAAAGTCCGTTAAAATAGTAATATTTGCAACTACAACAGGCACATCCTCACAAATACCGACAGGTATAGCAGTTGATTTATCAGCCATTTGCAAAGATATTTCAGTAGGTGTCAACTTATTCAAATCAAGTCTACGATATAAAGAGAGAGGCATAACACTAACACCGGCTCCAAGATCACATAAAGTAGTTTTAACATAGTTTCTTTTAATGGAGCATGGTATAGTGGGTACTCCTAGATCTCCAAGTTTCTTTGGTATTCCACCCTTAAAAGTATAATTAGCAAGCATGGTGGAAATTTCAGCTTCCGGTATCTTTCTCTTATTTATAACAATATCTTTCATGTACTCAGCATAATGATTCATTTTAAGCATATCAGTTAATCGCATACGCAAAAAGATATGTCTAATCATTTCAGCAAAGCGCTCAAAATCCTCATCATCCTTTTTCTTGGATGGTTTGGGAGGAAAAGGCATGGGTTTCTGAACCCATGGTTCTCTTTCTTTACCATGTTTCCTAGCAACAAAGTCTTTCTTATCATAACATTGATTCTTTGATTGTGGGTTATCAAGATCAACAGCAGGTTCAATTTATATATCATTATCATTACTAGGTTGAGCATCATCATGAACATTATCATTAACATTATCACTAGTTTCAGGTTCATTACCAGATTGTGTTTCAGCATCAGAAATAGAAATAGTATTTGGATTCTCAGGTGTTTTAGTAATAGGTTCACTAGAAGCATGCAAAGTCCTATCATTTTTCTTTTTCTTCCTTTTAGAAGGATCAGGTGCATCTATATTATTTCCCTAAGAATCTTGCTCAATTCTCTTAGGATGGCCTTCAGGATACAGAGATTCCTGAGTCAGTCTATGATCTCTAGTCATAACTCTAACAACATTATCCTTATTCTTACTATTCAATTCATTGAGCAAATTATTTTGAGCTTTAAGTACTTGTTCTACTTGAGTGGTAACCATAGAAGCATGTTTACTAATAAGTTTAAGTTCACATTTGACATTAGCCATATAATCACCCAAGTGTTCAAGCATATTTGAATTGTATTTCAATTGTCTACCAAAATAAGCATTGAAGTCTTCTTGCTTAACCATAAATTTATCAAACTCATCTAAGCATGGGCTAGCAAACTTAGTAAACGGGATTTCAGCTTTATCATATCTATAGAGAGAATTTACCTTTACTACCTGCGTCAGGTTATCAAGACCATGAGTTTCTTCAATAGGTGAAGGATTAGGATCATATGTTTCTTCAATAGGCGGTAAATTAAGACCGTGTATTTCTTCTATAGGAGGTAAATTATTAACATCTTCAGCTTTAATACCTTTTTCTTTCATAGATTTCTTTGCCTCTTGCATATCTCCAGGACTGAGAAATAGAATACCCCTCTTCTTCAGAGTTGGTTTAGGAATAGGCTCAGGAGTTGGCTCAGGAAGTGTCCAATTATTTTCATTTGTTAACATATTATTCAATAGAATTTCAGCTTCATCCGGTGTTCTTTCCCTGAAAACAGAACCAGCACAACTATCCAGGTAATCTCTAGAAGCATCGGTTAGTATTTCATTTTTCTTAAGAGGATGATCAGGCAAAGCATTAAGTAGCTTGAGAATCCTCCCCCAAGCTTGTGGGAGACTCTCTTCTTCAATTTGCACAAAATTATATATATCCCTTAAGGCAGCTTGTTTCTTATGCACTACTAGGAAATGGGCTATAGATGGAATTGACACTAATGGCGCACCAGACATGTGGTGCGCCATTACTATATACTAATGGCGCACCATGTGTTGGTGCACCATTAGTGTCCAAATACTAATGGCGCACCACATCCACGGTGCGCCATTAGTAAAAAAAATTAAGTTTTTTTCAAAACTACTAATGGCGCACCACGGGAGTGGTGCGCCATTACTAGTTGAACTAGTAATGGCGCACCACACGCACGGTGCGCCATTAGTAGTTTTGAAATTTTTTTACTAATGGAGCACCGTGGGAGTGGTGCGCCATTACTAGTTGAACTAGTAATGGCGCACCACTCACATGGTGCGCCATTAGTAACTTGGCCACCACTTACTAATGGAGCACCTACCCATGGTGCGCCATTACTATCTTCCCGCCTTCAAAATTCAAAATAAGTCAAAAAAGTAAAAAAAATTACTAATGGTGCACCTGCTCATGGTGCGCCATTAGTATCTTCCCGCCTTCAAAATTCAAAATAAATCAAAAAAAAAGTTAGTAATGGCGCACCTGCCTGCGGTGCGCCATTACTATGTCGTATATATGGCTGGGTGTGGTCCTCTCCTCCTTACCTCTTCATTCTTCTCCTCCACTCCATCTCCTCCTCTCCTCCACTCCATCTTCCCTTCTCTCCTCCACCATACTACCCTCCTCCTCTCCGGCGGCCTCCTCCTCCTCCTCCTCTCCGGCGACCTCCTCCTCCCTCCTCTCCTCCCCTCCCCTCCCCTCACGGTTTCTCCTCCCTCCTCTCC